>NW_028327171.1:146224531-146532578 GCF_987537825.1 Furipterus horrens | reverse complement strand
CAGTTTCCTGCAACATCCAAAATGTGTTCTAATTCAGTCTCAATATCAAGGCTCAAATGACCTTTACACAATCTGAACTCTTTTTTTTTTCCTTTTGACATGGGGAATAGAGGGTTAACAGTACCAAGAATTAACATAGGACCTTTCTCCAGGACTGGGAAGAGTTTTCAAAATACTTCTCAGTTAAACAACCTCATTTGTCCTTCAAGATCCCTGTGTGGCAAGCTGCACCTTTTTCACAGACTAAATTCCCATGTCTGAGACCACTGTCTCTAATCCCTACTTGGCTCACTGTTGTCAAAGCCCTGAGTGCCCTAAGAAATAAATGGTGTGTTTAATGCCTGCACCCAGGTACATATAGGTCATACACACACATACACGCACACACCCAGGTATACTGGCACCCACACCCAAATAAACTGGCACCAGTATGTTTTACAAGATTAAAAGCATCTAAAAATATATCCAACAGATGCACTCACAAATCCATATACTGTACCTCAGAAAGGGGAAAAAGAAAAAAGAAATATTAAAAAAAAAAACTGAAAGTGCTGAAATGTCTCAATTTCATCAAGTTGAACTAGTTTTCAACAGTTCAGTTCAACAAACTTTAAATAAGCACCCACTATGTGCCAACTACTATTTTAGGAGCTGGGAGTAAAAGTTGGTGCAAACCCTACTTTGATGTCACTTATAAGTGTAATGAGGTGGCATTTATATAAAATAGGTAGTTCTAGATTATATGGATAAATTAAGTGTTAACTGTATGGTTGGCTAAAGGGTGCCACCAGCACTCACAGAATGGCCATGTTACTCCTCCTGGAGCCCCCAGGGGCCTTCCTGGAAGAGAAGACAGATGGAGACCTCACAGATGATATGGAATGTAGACAGGAGTATGGGGAAGGATCTGTGCTAGGCTGTTGGTTGCATATCCAAAATCCCATCACTGCTTCTTTGTTACAAACAGAAGTTCAATCTTATTCAAGACAGCATCTGGCCTGACTCAGATTATACTTCCCAGAACTCCTTACAGCCCTGGCAACCACATGACACACTCCCAGCTAAGGACATGCAGTGGGAGCCACAGTGGGGCTTCTAGGAAAGCAGTGGCTCACATTTGGCTTTTGCTTTCCCTTCTTTGCCCCTTGGCCTTCTTGCTGCCTGAAATACACATGGAAGCCCAGTGGCATGGCTGTCATTTGGGGGAGCATGAGGAGTGGTAAAAGGGAACAAGACTAGTCTCTTGGGGATATCACATCTGCCCTGGACTGCCTACTTCCAGCCTTCTTGTGACTGAGAAAGGTAAATCCCTGCTTAGTTCAAATTCTGGAGTGAGGAGGCACCCAGGCATGCAAAACACAAACCAATCTCATATATGTAGATGGAACTATTTATGCATTACTACTTTTTTTATTTTATTTGTTTGCATATCCTGGGGAAGGCCCCAAAATCTTAGAGTGAATGTTACCATCCATTCACTACATGCTGAATCCTTCACTTATCAAAACATGAAATTAATGACTGCCCTGACACTTTTCAAAAAAACTTTTTAATTTAATAGCAAATGCTTTTAATAACCATGTTACCAGAAAGTTTAAATATGTTTAATCAAGAGCTAATAAAATAAGACTACAATGGCCAGTAATAAAAAAATAAAAAATTCACACGAATACATAATCCCAGGGTTTAAACAAAGTTTATTTAAACAAAATTTGTTCCTCCTCTCATCCTTCAGAAAAAGAACTATGAAGTGTCACACAGCAATCCCACACACGCACACACACACGTGTGTGCCCACACATGGCCTTTGTTGTTTCCTTACACACCCTCAGTAGTCTCAACACTGATGTTGTTCTCCGTTTGCTACATAAACAGGGATTGAGAACTACACCGGGCAGAAAACCATGCAAGAGTTTTCAAATCTGTTTCTTTGTTGCCCCAGAAATCCTGTTAACAGCCAGTTACCCCTTGAGGGTGGAGGAAATAGCAAGGAGTGCTGCTGCAGAGGACAATGCTGCTGCGCTGCTTGCTGCAGGGACACATCACCGAACATTCTTGCACTGTCCCAAGACTTCACTCCCAGCTCTGTGGTGCCCTTTTCAGCTGGGAACGGCCTGGAGACCTGGGGCAGGGGTGCTCCAGTCCTGGCTCTTGCCCTGACTGGCTGTCGCCCTCGGACAATCACACTGGCTCCTCCGCCGGTGCCGTCAGCAGCTGGCCTGCATCAGCGATGCTGAGACTGAGGGGTCTGGTAGACCAGTAAAATTCTACTTGAAAATAAAAACTGAGGTCCAATAAAGCTTTGCCAATGTTGCCTTCTTTTTTAAGATGACATACAAATAAAACAACCACAATAGCCAAAAGCCAAAATAAACATAATGTTCCCAGTCACCCTTAATTGCGAAGATTTGTCCTTTGATGATGAAAGATTTCTATTCTACCTCTTTTGGAAGTGTGGGACTGTCCTCCAAGTCTCTTAGCGTTCTGCTAATAATTTGATCTTTTATTTATTTATATATTTTTTTCTCTGTGTTTGAAACATTTTCTCCACTTAACTTTCCAGGCCAGGAGTTTACCCAAATAGTCCTTATATCCTGCAGATTCTTGATCTTTTTGGGGACATGGATCCCTTCAGCAGTCTACTGAAACCTACAGACCCTTTCGCAAAATAATACTTTTAAATGCATAAAATGAAATACATGGGATTACAAAGAAAAGCAATTATATTTAAGTACCAATATCAAAATACTAAAATACACAAACTCATGATATAGTAACAATATATATACTTCTTTATTACAACATTAAATATCAAGCTCTGGTGGTGACACTAATGATTACAATTTCAAGCAGTGATGAGCATACGTGATATTTCAAGAGATCTGCAACAACTCTGTTATATGAAAATATTTTTGATTTCTGTTGATGACAAAGTCACAGGTATTAGTAATACTCTTGTGCTTTCAATAGAAGATGAAATAAAAAATGCATTTTCCTTCCAAATTAAATGTTATATTTTTCTACAATTCAGGAATAGAAAATACCCACACTACCCTAATGCCACTACTTGATTTTTTATAGCCCACTCCAATCCCCACTGTACCGCATAACTGCAGACATATGTGATCTGTCATTCTGACATAAGGGCAAAGGTCAATAAAAAGGAAGTCATCCTCTCACCCTGGCCCCCAGCCATCCCACTGCCCTCGGCCCAGAGTCCATCACTGTTACCAATTTCCTGGCTAATTTTGCCATTTGTTGAATGTTCCATTTGAAAAGCATTGTGTTTAAATTAGATAAAAATTTCTCCTGCAATAGAATTACTTTATACTTTTTTTTTTTTTTAGAATTATTGTCTTTCTCCTCCATCCTGTTTGACCAGCACCACTTATCTTCAGCTTACTATTCTCTGGTGGCTGGGTCCCCTTATCTTCATTTCCATGGCTTACTGGTCACTTTATTCACCCTCTGAGCTCAGGTCAAGCTATTGGGACACTTTGAACAGCAACAATTCCGTGAGCCTGGGGCAGGCCCAGCTGGCTGGCTGGCTGTCCTCTGCTGAGGTCCGAGGAAAACCTCCCAGCACCACCCCAGCCTCCTCAGCAGCAAAGGAGAATGTTCTGATGAGAAGGGAGCAGCCAGCCTCTGAAACCCGCTGCGAGCCCTACCAGGGCAGCCATAGACAACAAAACCACACACACACACACACACACACACACACACACACAGAGCCACCTTCTGCCATCCCGTCATGTCATAAAATAAAGGACAATCTCCCCAAACAGGAAAATTAAAAGCTCATAATGAAAGGGCAAATCTTCCCAAGAAAAGGCAGTTGATGTATCATAACCATACATATAATTAGAAGCCAATGGAGGAGAGGCAAACACTGAAGAAATAATGGAGGGAAATTTCTCTGCTTTGCAGAGTGACCTCAGCTGGCAGGGTGAAGGAGCCTGTCCAGTTCCAAGTTAAGAATAATTGTAAAGGACACATACCTGGTACTTGTTGAATAGAGACAGGCTATTGTTTTTGTGCATTTATCTTGTAATCACTGATCTTACTATATTCCCTCCTTAATTCTAGTTACTTTTTTTCTTAATACAGTTTCCTAGGTTTTCTAAAAAGTTATCATCATCACAAAGAGAAAATATAATCTTTTCTTTTTCAATATTCATCCCTTTCTTTTCTGGTTGTGTTTTCTAGGACCTCCAAAAGTCTGTTAAAAATGGTAATAGTTGTCATTTCTGATTTTCACAAAAATCTTGAAAGTTTCTAGACAAAAGTAACAAGTTACCTATAAAGAAAGGAGAATTAGCCTGGCATCAGACTTCATCTGCACACTGCTGAGAGAAAGAATGTCATTCCCAGCATTCTGTTGCCAAATGAGATATCACTCAACTTTCAGAGTAAAAGGAAATATTGAAGGTAATTTAATAACAACATCAACAATAGTATCGTTAACACCTAAATAGGACTCTTATTCAGTGCCCAGTTCTAAGTGTTCCACTTATTGTGATAGTTTGTCTATAAAAGTGGCTGCAATGAATTCTTTCCCTCCCTTTGCATTCAGACCATTCCTCCAGCTCAAGCTGGAATCTAGTCTCCCACCTCCTAGGATGTGGCCGTGTCACTGCACCAGTTCTAAGTCAAGACGTTATGAAGAGGGTCAGTCTTCCACCTCTTGGACCCCTAAGTTCCCATGTAGAAATCGAGGCTTCTCTGATGGAGAGAGAGGCCACATGAAGGAGAACTGAGACACGGGTGCGAAAAAGCCACCATGGACACCCAGCTGAGTCCTCGGAGGATTCCAGCCCTGCTGCCACGTTGACTGCAACCACATGAGAACCTACCAACAGGAATTGCCCAGCTGAGCCAAAGCAACACACAGAATGCGAGCGATAATAACAAAGGGTTGTTTACATTGCCATTTTGGTAGCTAGCTAACTAGCTAGATAGATAACCAGAATACATATACTAACTCATTTAATCATCACAATACTCATAAGAGGTAGTGATTATTACTATCCCCATAGTATGGATAAGGAGACCTGAGGCCCAGAGAAGCTAAACAACTCTCTCAAGCTTATACAACTAGAAAGAAAATCTTTGAGAAATGCAAAGGTACAAAAATAAATAAACCTCAGGCTTCATAGGTAAAAAAAATATTGAGAAAGACTCTAATCCAACAAAAATGAATCAGAGCAGACTTCAGTGTAGAGGAATAGGGGGAAAAAGAGTTGTGAGAAGTACATCAGGTAAATGTATGATGAAATCTAAATAGCTAATGATGCCATTGCTGAGTACACATAAACTAAACATTAAAGATTTATAAAATAAGAGACAAACTGCAAGGGTATAATAATAGTACAGAATGAAAGAAAACTTAGGAGCTGGGAAGGAGCAAGGCTGGAGGCCAAAGTGGGAAAAAGAAGTAAAAGCATTCTGAAGATATAAATTAAGAAAATGACTCAACACACAGAAAATTGAATAGACCAATTACTATAGAAGAGATTGGGAAAATAATTAAATTTCTACCCTTAAAAATGGAGCAGAAACAGATGATTTTACAGTGAGTTCCGTGTAACTTATAAAGAATAGTATTATGTTATTTAAGTTATTCAAGACTATAGAAACATAGAAGTCCCTAAATCCATTTTATAAAACTAGTGTAGCCTTAAAACCAAAACTGATACAGTCCAATAAAAGAAAACTACAGAGCAATTCCATGTGTATTTGCAAAAATCTAAATAAAATATTAGCAAGTAAAAGCCAAAAGTAGATGAAGTGTATGTTGCCAATGACCGAGTGGAATTTACGCCAGAAAGGCAGTTTCCACATCAGCAAATCCATTACCATTGTTCATGATAGCAACAGATGCACAGAGGAAACACGGGCGGTCACATCAACAGGCTCTGCAAAAGCATTTGGTAAAATTCTACAGCCATTTTTAATAAAACTCCAAGTAAAATATACGAAGAAAGAAACCTTTTGAATGTGAAAATATCTGTTTTTGAAAATCAATTGCAAACATCATTTCAAACAATCATATGCCAGGAATAGGGTGGGATGCTTGCTATTAACATCATAATTCAACAGTGAATTTCAGAAAATAGTTAAATAGAGTAAATGAAAAGATTTAAAAATTCCCTTTTCAATGCTAATGTTCTATTTATATACCTAGAAATGTTATACCACTTTAAAAAATGAAGACAACTGGAATCAGTGAAGGAGTCTGATCAAGTGGCTGAAAAATTTTAGAGTTTTTTCCACACTTGCAATGAAAAATTTTAAAATATAATAGCAGTACAGTAACATCAAAATGAAAAGAAAAATATATAAATTCAATTTTTATACATTTACTACAACCTAATTAAAGTGGATATAATTACATTTTAGGCAAGATTAAATGTCCAAAATTCGCAAGAAGCTGTTGAAAAATAATGAGGGGTGGACCATACCATTCTTAAATCCATCAGAATCAAAGAATGACATGGGAATAAATAACAGAACAGACTGAAAAGCCTAGAAATGAACCCTAGGATCATTAGTCGAGTGAACTCCACTTGACCATTGGCAATACTGATAGAATAGGAATTTCTATATGACAAAGTGAGTCCTGTGATCTGTTGTGAAGAGAAGAGCTTCTTGATGGCACATGCACAACTGACTCTACATATGGGAGAAAAGAACTAGGTGGGGCTCCTACCCCCCATGCTCTTAGGAAGTCATTCAAGAGAGTGAGTTAGATGTATGTCATCTCAAGAGGGGAAGTCCATGGCGTACTACTGAGCAAGAAAAGTAAGATTCAGAGAATGGTACAATGATCCCTCTATTTTTTGGAATGTCTTATCCACCACTCAGAATTGTGGATAATGGATCCTGAGGGCACAGCTAATACTGCTTTGGAGAATGCCTTTCTGTACAAAACAAAACATAAATATATACATTTGTAGAGGGTTATATACACATGGTGAAAAAAAAATGAGTTACATAAACTAGTTTAAAACTCATTGATATTGGAGAGGAGCAGTCCTGGATAAGAAGGGAGGGAAGAACTAACAATGTAATTTTTAAAAGGTACCCACAGTAAATACAGAATATATAATTTATCTAATTTGTGTGTGTGGAAAGAGAGAGAAAGAGAAAGAGATAAGAAAGTGTGGCCACCAAAATGTGATTCATTTTTATCACAGGGGCATGAATTTCAAATGATTTTTACTTTATATAACCAAGGGAAAAAGTAAGTTTTGTGATCAAAAAGGGATTCAAGATTATAAAGTACAAATATATGGATATAAACTTAATTCTGAAATAGGTTTTAAATGAATGCCAAGTCAGAGGGTCTTCGTAATCTTCTTTGTGAAGTTTAAATAAGGTAGAGAATGAAAGCCAGGAATACATGCTTCACACAGACATGATCACTACTATTATCATTATTCCAGAAGTCTAAAAGTATAACCTCAGGGACCCAGGGCAAAGGAAAGCTCATAGAATCACTCATGGTTCTAAAACAGCTTTCACACAGAGGGAAAAGTATCGGCTGATTTCCTCCACACAACTGCACAGTGAGAAGGGATGACATCATTGTGAACTAAGAGCTGAAGCAAAAACATTTGCTTCTGACTTTTCAAAGAGAAGCTCTTAGGTACTGTTGTCATCCTAAAAGAAACGTGACAATGGAAGCTGATTACTGCACTTTTTATTCCAGGCTGGCAAGCCACAGGATTTGTAGGCGGACTTTGTGTGATATCTGCCTACCACCAGCAGCAGGTCTGGAGAAGCCTTTCCAGTCTCATTGGGCACCTTGGTATTCAAACCCTCACCACAAAGGAAAGCAAATCACCCTGTTACTGCCGAATCTTGAGCAGTCAGCACTTCAAAGCCCCAGGACCTAATAGATGGTAATAGATTCCAGGAGAACTTAGAAATCCCTGTGGTTAAAATACTTTTTTAAATGTATCCAGTCTCTCTAGCTGGGGAAAACTAATCTCATCTTCTCTCATGGTACAGTGCAACCCAGATCCCTTAATCTTTCTCAGATTTGTGCATAATACCCTCTGATGTTCAAATAACACCGTGTCCAAAAAAGCAGCTCCCTCATGCACCCCTGGGTCCGTAGCCCGCCAGCTGCCCACACAGTGAGAGCAGGACCACGTGTGGCTCAGCCCCTCCCTGGTGAGGCTGCCCTACCAACCCCCTGTCCTCTCGGCCCATTAACTCTGTGTCCTAATTCTTCCTAACCTGGTTATTCGCCACCTTCTAATATCCTGACAGAGTCAGGAGGAGGCAATTTGTTTTCAAAATGGATGCTTCTGTAGTTGTGAGAAGAAAATACACTCATCTTCGCACAGTGAAGAGCTTCAAATTCATCTGCTCACCATGACCACTGACTTCACTAGCGTTGCTGCTGAAAAATGGTAGAAACACAAGAATGGGTTTTAAATGGAAACTCTTCAAGCTAAATCAGCCCTCGAAATACTTCTGATGGCATCTACTTAAGTGTAACACTGAAAGGCTATAGATGCCTAAATGGATTCAGAACTCTGATTATAATTACCATGAAAAAAAAAGGGCTTTTATAGTTATCACCGAATCATCCTAACTTTGGAAGCAGGAAGATTTACATGAGGCTATACCTGAATCAGGCGGGTATATCGTAAGAACACAGACTGTATACTTCTTACCATGCACCTGAGCCAATGTGCAAGGATTATTCTTTCTCGTGCGGCCCTGCATAAAGCAATATCCTTTCAATTGACAGGGAACTTTTCCTGGGGATCAAATTTGGACCTAAAGATTTCAAAAGAATAGATATTCAGTAGCTTTGTATAACCTCAAAAAAATGACATAACAGCTCTGTATGGCTGGCAGCACCCTGCTTATATAAATGGAAATAACACTCACTACTATGTGATCACAGCTTCCGTTTTCCTCACGGGGATTTAAAATCACCACATCAATTTCCCAGGAGTTGGGAGAAAAGCTGAGACATGCTGAGCATTCACAAATTCTACCCTCCTCTTACTTGCAGTCCAAATGACCTTCTAGAAACTGTTTCGACAACCCCAGAAATGGTGCCTTCACACCACACTTACACACCCACACTCAGTGCTCTGCCTGTCCTGGAGTGAGCTCTTCCTCTATAAGTTCTGGCTTCTCTGCCATCACACCCTCTGCTGTGGATGCACTGTGTTCCCCGCCATTCGTATGTTGAAACCATAACCCCCAGTGTGATGGCATTTGGAGATGGGACCTTTGGGAGGTAATTAGGTTCAGATAAAGTTACAGGGTGGGGCTCTCAGATAGGATCAGTGTTCTTATAAAGAGAGATACCACAGAGCTTGTTCTGTTCTTTCACCCAGATGAGGACACAGTGAGAGGGAGGTCACCTACAACCTGGAAGAGAGCCCTCACCAGGAACCAGATCAGCCAGCAGCTTGACCTTGGACTTCCCAGCCTCAAGAACTTTGAGAAAAGAATTCATGTTATTTAAGATGTCCAGTGTGTCTACGTTTGTTCTGACAGTCAGAGTTGACTAAAACACCCTCTTATGGCCCCCTCTGCTCAGTTCCTGGGCTCCAGTCAGTGAAACCATCTGTCCTACTAAAAGCACATTCTTTGTCCGCTACTTCCTCACAAACAAGTCATGACACTTAAGACCACATTTCCTTCTGTTTGATAGAACTTCTGCTTCAGGAAGTTTCTTCCTACCAGTAACACCTCTTTCTCCTACTAAAAATGGGATGTGTCAGGGGCAGAGAAGACAGGGTCCCATGCTCTTGAGTGGCCTCTGAGAGGCACTTATATGAAACAGGGATCAAATACCTGCCCTGATAAGCATGAAATCAAATAATATTCCTGGAAAGCATTTTATGAGGGGGACAAATTAATGTAAAACATAATCACATTATCTTAGCTTCTTTTGCAGAATCTGACTTCAATGCAAAGAGCCAGTAACAACTCCAGTAACATCCCTCCAACCTCCCAAAATAAAACCAATTATGCAAAGATTCACATCAGTCCAGGTCATCCCTTAAGTCAAGTTACTTTAGGACAAGAAGTATTCTCCATAATCAGAAGAAAAAAAAAATAAAGTTTTAAAATAACAGAAAGCTCAAAAGTGGTTTTAAGAACTTTCTATACAAGACACCAGATACTAATTCAATAACACTGAACAAGAGGTTCCCTACTAGACTGTGAGATTCTCAGGGGCCAAGTTTTACGCACCGTTATAACTCCAGAGTGTATTTCAGTGCCTGGCACACAGCAAGAAAAAAATCCCTCTCTCACTCACGCATTGAAAAAATGTGCTGCCACACTCAAGAAAATGCTCAATAGTGCTTGCTGCTGCTGACAATGGGTTACTACTGATCACCTAAAGGATTCTTCTCTGTAAATATAGCAGCAGAGCACAATGGAAAGTTTTGGCTTTGAAGTCAGATGAACCTGCACTCACCTTGGGTTAGTGCCTCAATGTTTTCATCTGTAAAAATTGGGTTACTAATGCTCACCATCAGGCTTGTACTGAATATTAGAGGAGATGCACATAAGCACTTAGAGCATTGTCCAATACAGTGTATGTGCTCAATAAATAAAGGTCGTGATTATTGATGAATAGCTCCAAAAAGGAATCAACAGACAATATGTCTACTTCTACCCATCACATTGTGTCACAAACTGTCTCTCTAAGCTACATCTAGAAATAATGTCATTCAATTACAGTCTACCCTATTCTGGGGCTTAATGTAGTATTTTGTGCTAAACATCAAAAATCCATAGTACTTAGAAGAAGATAGAATTGGCTATCATAAAAACTTAGACACTGAGATTTAAAACATAAGCTAGGATATGTACCCTAATATCTGGGCCTAGCAGTAGGGTCAGGACCTGCTTGGCTGAGGGAGTGGGAAGCACTATGACAATTCCAAGTAGAAATGCCCAAGGGAGGTTTCATTAAGTCAAAAAAGTAGGCTGTCTCTAAGTAGGGCAAGGCGCCGCTAAGCAAAGTAAGAATGAGCCAACATGAAAATCTGCAAAAAAATGGAACCATGGGAAGTGCTGGATAAGTTGAAGATAGAAATGGAAGACAAGCTGAGTCTCCTCATGTTCCCTGATGTTACAAAGCCAGCATGTAGCTTTGAGGTAGGACAATAAAAAGCTAGGAAAATTCTTTGGCAAGTAGAACCAGGAAATGAGACAGATAGCTGATTGAAACTGGCCTTGGGCAGCACCCTGACTCCTTTGCTTCCTTCTTCCTTGCATGAGTACACTTTTAAGTATGAAGCCCTAGAACAGTGAGGTTCTGGTCAGCATCAAATAATCCTAGGAAGGAAGCCTCAGGTCTGTTGACCACAGAGACAGAGTTTTGGTAAAACTGGAGATAACATCTAGGCCTCAACTGAATTTCAGCTCCAGACCCAGAAAAGCAGCAAAACCAGAGGAAGCAACACCATGACTGTCATCAGAACCAGATGCAATGACCCCCTACCCTAGCACGGTCCAATCAGTAGGGGCCACAACCATGAAAGGACACACCTGGAAAGCTGATGAATATTCTATTGAGATCCTCCCCTGAGAACTCCCCTAAAATTCCTGCCTTTAGAAAACAGATAAACAACCGTTAAGACAGAGACCCAGTGTGCATTCTCTCTTTACAGCACATTTTCAGGCGGGTATCTTTCCTTTCTTTCTCATAAGCTCTAAAGGTCCTTCTTTTGCCTCTGTAACGTGTTTTCTGAGTCCATGCAGCCCAGATGCCTCTGTGACTTCCCCTCTAAAAGACCAAGGCAGGTCTCTGAGCAGCACTCTTGAATCTTCTCTTTGAGTGTACTTTCACTCTGCATGCTAAAAAACTTCCTCTTGTGCTAGAGTTCTTGGCTCTGAATTCTTTCTTTGCCAAACTCAAGAAATAAGAGCCTGCATTGCCACTAACAGCTTCACAGCTACATGTCTGTGCACCCCCGCGACCCCCAAGGGACAAGGGTGTCTGACCCACCTTTCCAAAGAACAGAAAAGAGAGTATTCAAAGTAGAGATGAAGTAATTAGGTACTGAGAGTCAGAAGTCAGAAAGCCAGACCAAACAGTGGAGCTGCACACAAAGCTAGATTTTCAAAATTGGCCATAGCTTCTTTCAGATTTTCAATATAGAACATTTTGAAAATTACTCAAGATCTAAAATATGAGTGAATTATCAAGATAGATTGTCTCCTGAAAAATATTCAGAGCAAAATAATTATAATCAATTGCATTTAATTAACCAGCAGCACATAATGCTTTCCAAAGTGTTTACACATATATAATTCTACTTGTTAAAATGCTAGGAGGTTAAATGCTACATAGTCAAGAGCCAAGGACAGATAGGGGTTCTGCTAGTGTGATCCCAAGAGAGGGAGCCACCACACTAGCCACACAAACGCACCAGGCCGGTACTGGAACGCACCCCCTGCACCACGGCCTCAGAGAGAAGGCTTGAGGCTCCTGTCCCAACAGGCCACAGGCAGTCAGAGCAGAGGGAGGGACCAACTGGAAACATGAAGCTGGTCCACCTCCACTCAAGCCCTGGCTCTGGGAGAGATCGACTTTTCACTGAACAAAAGACATTGCAGATCAAATAAAGATACCAAACCCAAGCCCCATTACAGTGACAGGTCAAAACCCTTAATCCAGGTGACCTGCACTGCTATTCAAACGCAGTCATTGTGATGAAAAGATGCCTGGATTCCGTTTGTAAGCCAAGGGGAGACAAGCACAGATGTTCCTTGAGGCCATTCATTAGTGCATGGGGCCATTTTGGCTTCTCTGTTTCTAATTACCATATTTCTCTAATTCGGTTTTCATCATCTAAATGCCTAACTCGGTCATTCTCCCTGAAGCCAGCTTTGTGCCTGTTTGTGATATAACATTTTTATGTCTTAAGATTTTAACTTCTTCAGGTGTCTCAGTATCAGTAAACTCAGGAAAACATTAGCGGATCAACTCACAAAGATGGGGACCCTCTCCCTGGCCCCCACTCTCCATTTGTGTTCCCCACTCTGCATAACTGGCCTGGTCTCTGTGTGATACCAGGACAGTGTTTCTGCCATGAAAGCGCTTCCTAGGAAAAGGTTAGGGAGATTGTTATCAGAGTGGAAGTTAAGAACAGGGATTGATCAAATGTCACAAAGCAACTCCAATTTGATAAGTCTTTAAAAGCTAAGGCTTAGAATATTATTTTTACCTCCCAGTCTCTCCTCCCCCTAAAAACATGGCATAATTGACCTTTAAGTCTTCTGATGTAACTTGATCTGGCAATGCCCACTATAAACCTTAACAAAGTGTGCAGTGCAGTACATTACCAACCAATTTTGTTAGAAAAGGAACTTTCTGAAACTTCTCCATTCCTTCCCGGAAAGATGAGAGATAATGTGCCTAGCATTAGAAAGGGTTAAGTTCACACAGTTGTTGAGAATTTCTAATCTCCATTTTAATGTTAAGTCATAGTGCCATTAATTTGAATGTTATTGAAAACAGGTTTAGTTGAGCAGCTCACAAAATAACAACAGAAAGGAGAAAAGTTATTTGACTCAGTGAAGCTAACAATACACGAAGAACAGATTTCAAATCTAGCTCATCATTTTATAAAAAGAAACCCAAGCATTCAGCAAGAATTACATGACTCTCCCTCTGTTCTCCATCCCATCACACCCCTGACTCCTCCACCTCCCCAGCCCTTACCCCTGCTGTTCAGTTGTGAAAATTCCATGAGCATTCAACAATTCCCAGGTACATTCTCTTGACATATCATTTTGTGTGAGGACTTCCTTACTGTAGCTTTCCTTCATTCAGCAAGATGGAGCCCAGTACTTCTTATTCTTCTCTTAATTATCCACAGATTGCAAAGTAGAGCAAATGCCTATTCCAAGGAGACTGGGAGTCAGCCCAAGGTAGGAAACAGAAATTTCCTTGATGCCTCATGTTTTTTTTTAATGTCAATTCTACTCCATAATGTATTCATCTGTTCTCGGACAAAACAATGTGTTTTCTGAATTCATGTGGAATGAATGCTTCAGGAAGCTGTACCAGGTTAATTCTTTATGTACTGTGGTACACTGTGAGTATCACTTTACACTATCCTCTATTTCCACAGAGATTCACTCAAACCTTTAATCTCCTTTGTTTTTGTAGCTAAGCTTGAGAAAAAAATAAGGTAAGATAAAGGTAGTTAAACACATTTAATTATTTAAGTAAAATTAAAGTTATTGTTTAAGAACATTTAGAAGAGAGAATTTCAGTTTTACTCTTTTCCTTTTTTTTCCCTTAATAGTGTAGAGAATGTGGAAGCTAGAATTTTTGCTACTTTCCCATTGCCATGTGTGTGTGTGTGTCTAACAGAAACCTCAGCCAAGGGGGAAGCCTATCTCAAGTAGTTTAGAGAGGTTAATTCCCCCAACACTTGTAAAGGGGGCGATGCCTGACCCAGACCTAGATGGAATACATATCTCCTGAGTGGCAAATGTTGGTTCAGGGAAGGGCATGTCAAACCTTTCAAACCAACCAAAGCCAACCAGAAAACTCCCCAGCACTTTTGCCCCAAAGCTCTTTCCTCTATATTGTTACCATATATACATAACCCTGAAGAAGTCGGTGACCATCTCTGTTAACATGGGAAGAAGACTTCCTGAGAATCAAGACAATTCATATAAAAGGTGCTGAAAGAGAATCTAGAAGACTGGTGCAGAGACTTGTAGCGGGAAAGGCACTGAGAGACACTGAGAAAGGGAGAGAGGAAGGCACAGAGAGTAGGAGAGAATGGGGTCCCAGTGACACCACTTTAACTCCCAGATTCCACTGGACCTGAAGCCAGCATGCCCCTCAGACCCCCTACTTCTGGGAGAGGAAAAACATCCTCTTCGGATCAAGTAGTTTGGGTTAGTTCCAGCCATTTATAACTGAACACCTTCCAAAATAAAAATAGGAACATGTGATTCTCAACTTCAAATCCTTCAATGCTCTCTATCAGATGCAGGGTGGGGTGAAAGTAGGTTTACAGTTGTTCATATGGAAAATAATACAATAATTAATAAATAATAATACAAGAATAAGCTCTGTGTTTTGCTTATTTACCACTGTAAACCTACTTTTGCTCCACTGTGTATTTAGCACCCAGGTCATCTGCAATATAGGCTCCACCTTCCATGGGTCAAGGATGACGAGTGGATGAGCACTGGTTTGGTGCCCAACATGCCAAGACGACTGGAAAGGTGCTCTGAGTCTTGAAAAAAGATGTTTTCCCATTTTCTCAATTTATTTCATTGTTTATAGTTCTTAAGGCCATCTCTGCACTCTCTCATTTACTCACTATTGTCCCTTTCCCCTTGCTGGGAGTGTCTCATCCTCATTATCTGCACAGTGAATGTGCATCCATCTCAGAGCAAGCAGTCCTCTCTCACTGAGTTGCTCACTCCTTCCTGGCCTCCTTAATGGCACTTGCAGGGCAGGCAGTGCTGTGGCCACTGTCGGCAGGCCAGCCTCCACACCCAGCCAGGAGCTCCTCCAGCCTGGGACCTGTCCTACAGTGCCTCCCACATAGTAATCTTAGGTGAACACTTACTAAACGAAAGAATGAATCAGTGAAATTAACCGACACTGCTCAGGCTACCTGAATAAAGGGCAGGGTGAGAAAGGAAAGCACTGCCAGATGGCTTTCTCCCACCTGCAACCCAACCAAGGTCCTCTACGACTCAGAATGAGTTTGCCTGAGAGCCTAAGAAAGGAGTTGGCTCTCTGGAAAAGCCCTTCAGTTGCTGGAGGGACAGGGTCACTGTCACACTGGATGCACTGACAGTTTTCTATTTGGTCTCATCAATTACCAGTGCAGACCCTAGCCTTTCCAGGACACAATGTCCTACAGGTATTATGGGGATGGAGCAGAGTGCTATATTTTCACAACTGGTGGATCAGCCTTCATTTTTGTAACTACCTGCAAAGGTGATTGGAAGAGACTCCAAGTTTGATAAACATATCCCCCCATGTTCTCAACTTATCTCATTGTTTATACTCAACAGGTAGCCAAGAGGCATGAGGATCACATGTGGCTGTCTGCTGCTTGGCTGCAAGTTGCCACACAGAGAGCAGATGGCAGTTTGTTCTATTCACCTTCAGATTCATCTAAAATGCCCATTTTCTGAGTCATTGCTCTTCGCTAAATGAGAAGACATGGATCGCACTGCCAGTATCATCTTATGCTAACCACCTCCTTGTTTTCACCGGTTGCAAATATGTCTGTAAGAAAGGCCACAGTTCCCACCAGGGAAGCAGGTATTCAAATCCCCACTCTGAGTCTGGTAATAAAGGACCTGTTTCCACCCTCTAGGCTACACACTGCAATCAGGCTTCTTTTGGAGAGAACAGTTTCTAGCAGCTGAAGGCAAGCGGATGTTATCAGTGGGAAGCAGAAAATCAAGACCTTCCATGTCAATGAGCATTATTAAAATTCAAAGCTCACAGCAGATGACAAATCTGAAAACCATCTTACAAAGAGGGGCAAGTTCCTAGGCAGCTGCAATGGAAATAAAAATACTCTAAATATAAGTGCAATCGGAAACAAAACCTGTTTGGAAGATTCTCCTTTCCTTGTAATTATAACTAAGTTCAGGTTAGTCTTCATTCTTAAAGAAGCAGTAACTTCCTCCACATGCTATTTATCTTTTTAAAGAAGATTCAAAAGGTTAAAATATATGGCTTAGGTTTTAAAGACATTTTCATTTAAAAAAACATAAGCGATTATAATAGTTAATTACAGGTTTGGGGAAAATTCTTGATCTTTTGCCAAGGTGTATTTACTTAGCTGCACCCAGAAAACAGTGGCTTGGGGAACACTGGTGATGTTCTAGAACCAAGTACTGCCTTAATTGTCCTCCTCCTGGAAAGGAAGCCCCCAGCTTACCCCAGTCTCCAAAGCAGGTGGTTATGTTTTCTCTCTCACTCCTGCACCAGGTATGTAAAAACAAATGTATAATTTTCCTATTTTTTTAGTGTCAAAGAAAAGTCAACCCCCTCTGCCTCCCACTTCCCTATAGCTCTTCTATTTTGGAAAGAGCACAAAGAAGGCTTGATTTCTCTCTTTGGTAATCACGGGAAAAGGAAAAATTTCAGTATCTATACAGAACCAATGGAACTGCATTCACTGAATTCACCGGTCGTTTTAGTCTAGGAAAATAAATCTCCCCAATTGCATGTCTGAGAAGTCCAGTTTAAGTCCCTAAATTCTTAACGGAAAGCTCACCAAGGTAGCCCTATGCAGACACGAATGGCATTAGGACTCTGTTGCTAGTCACTCAGGTTGCCAGTTTCTTCTGCACTGAAGGCCTTGTCTGTGGCTAATACCGTTGAACTCCGATAAATTCAGTACGTATGTATGTCCTTTCTTGTTTGTCCTCTTGGGGGCTTAAGGGTAGGAATGGGCCTTTCAGATGCTTCTGCTCTGAATGCTGCATGCACAGAGGGCCTGTGAGATGGGTCAGCTGGGTTTATGTGTAGTGCATCAAATAAGGCATTCATGGATACCCAACCTCAGTTCTTCACATTCTGCCACCTAGAACTTCATGAGCTCTCCTTCAGGGAGAAGAAAGATAAAAAATGAAGCAAAGGGAAGAGATAAAAATGAACAACTGGGTCCCCTGAGGCCATGTGAAGGTAGCTGGGTGGTGTATTTGCACCTGGACAGTGCCTCAGGAGGAGTGAGAGATCTCATTGTCTAGTCACAGACAACCATGGTGACACCTCCTGGCAGGTTGTTCCCTTTGGGCTATTTCCTCTGTGGTGCCAGCTGCAATGCTAACACCAGCGCCCAACTGTGGCAAGCTCTGTGTCAAGTGGAATGTTTCCCTGCCCGGTGCCTGCAACAGGGGGCCAGTTCTGGGCCTTTCCACAGGAATAAAGCAGATAATGGAGACTTCACACTCTGCCAAAGAGGACTTGGAGGGGACAGATCCCTTAGTACTTACTGCCTTCTCAATTCTCGGGACAAACAAACACTGTCATCCAAGGATTTCTATAAAGGATTCTATTTTGACTTTTCTACAGTCACAGGCAAATGCCTAGGAGTTGGTGGTCAGAACACTGTGTCTTCAGCTGATGTCACAAATGGAAATGTGTAGCACCTCAATGCATACAATTGGACTCTAGATATTTTCCCCATCTCCTTAGTAAATAAAATATGAACATCTTCTAATTGAGATGCTGTCAGAAAGTGAAAACTCCACTATGAATGCTAAGATTGATTAGTTCCTGCACTCAGTCAACAAATATTTAATGGGCTTCCACTGTGTGCTAGGAATTGCAGTGGTAATACAAGCAAGAATAAGACATAGCGCTCACCCCTGAGAAACTTACAGTGTGGATGAAATGAGAGTTTAATGTGATGTTTGCTACAATGTGGATTTTTTTTCTGCGTACTATTGGACCATAAAGGAAGATTCAATGACTGCCTATGAAAGTTGGGGAAGGCTTCGGAAAAGAAATGGCACTTAATTTAGATCCTTAAGGAGGAACACATGCTTTATAGATGGAGAAAGAAGTGTAGGTCATAGCAAGCACACCACAGCGGGGACACTCGGTGGTATTACTTGCTGGTCTATAGTATCAGTTACTAGGAAATCATCACCACTGTTCTATAAAAGTGAATGCATTGATGCTTTAAATTGAAAAGTTATAAATTTGCTCAAAATATAGTCAGTTCATTGTATTTTACCAAACTGACTCTTCCTATGGTATTGGCACAGTTCATGGAAGGCTGCGACCAATAACGCCTAACATAAATGCTTCTCTAATTCTACTTTCCATGTACTTCTTCCTTTAGGAATCTGTTATTTGGGGTCTCTTTCAACTAAACTTATTATACTTTAATCTTTGGACTGTACATGCGGCAACACACATGATGGCAAGTCTCTCTGATGTTAAACTAACAGATGTCAAGTTTAATTTTGTGGTACTTTGATAAAAGAATGAAAAGAAAGCTCATGAAAGCAATCTCACCAGAAACACTGCATTTTAACCATAATTAATGAGGCCAAAGATGTGACCGAGTTCAACCTAGTAAGAAATGAGCATATTACCAGATAAACACTCATACTGGATAGTTTTTGACCCAAAACACATTTATTGACCTATTAAAACCTGAGGCATTATTTAAGATGAGTCATTTGGTACAGAAAACTTTTAATATTTTCATGTAATTTAAAAAGCACTTATTGGGCTTGGAATAATAAAAAAGTTTGATGGTTTGACAACATTGCAGATGTAATGAATGCCACTGAATTGTACAATTTAAAATGGTCAATTTTATGTTATGTATGTTTTACCACAATAAAAAATACCCAAAAGAGCACTCATTGGAATATTGTCTTTATAAACCCAATGTTGACATTCAGAGTTATTTATTCTTTTCATTTTCCTTGGAGAAGTTTAAAAAGATCATCAACAACTTTCTAGTTACTGCCTTGTATCTCAGAAATACCATGTCTAATGTATTAACAACATAAGAAAACCTAGTCTATCTTACATAATTTCAGAGGGAGATTAGTTCACAATATTTTCATAACTTTCTCTCAAATTAATGAAGTTACATCATTAAAACAGGTTATCACTACTCTTCCATAGACATTCAGAAATCATTCTAATTCTTATAGTTTTTTACGTATGACCAAATTTTGTGCATAATTAAGTTGCTCTGACACTGACTAAATCTTATATGAGATATAAATCAAACTGTTGAAAGATTTAGAAACTCCAATGATTTATGATACAGTCACCAAACCAAGATGCTGACTGATGTCAATGTGAGTTTCACAAACATGATTTAGCGCCACAGAATCAGGTCTAAAAAGGGGTAAAAAGAAGTAAGCAAATATTCAGAAAGTGAAGTATATTGAAGAGTTAGTTTTAAGAATCAGCATTTTGGGGAGGAGATATGACCGCTGAAATTGATTAGACCATTTCTAATAAGTAGAATAGGAATATAATTCTAGGAATTATGTGTGACAATAGAAAATAATACAAGTAATAATAAGAAAATAATCAATTCTACCTTAGAAATTATAATCATACCTAACAGAATATGAGAGATATTTTATCCCAATATTACTTGTCCATATGGCACAGTTAGCATCACATGAGATGTAACTGCAGAGTAAAAGAATAATTTCATACCTATTTCTTATTTATAATAATACTTAGCACTTAAGGAAATTACAACTTCCCCATGTTAACAAAAGTTATTTTTTAAGATGTATTGATGATCTGGAAAGCAGCCAGAATTTCCATTAACAAGGCTATGTTTTTCCTATTAAGTCAATTTACTTTTAAGTTCTACAAGAGTTTTCTCACCATTAAACTTGCTGTACACTGGACTAGGACTAAAGATGATGAAACTCAATACTTAGCACTTATGAACAAAGAATATTTAATTTGATATTTTCTCTCTAGCACGATTCAAAGCAATAAAACATCAAAGAATAAAAGTACTTTCTTACCTGAAAATATCACTAGTCATCACTAATTAACACTCATTAAAAAAGAGGCTTAATAGAGAAAAAGAATTCTAAACTGCCATTCAGAAGACCTAGATTTGAGTTTCACACTTTGACTTCAGGCTGTGTGATTTTAGAATACCCAATTCTCTGCCACCCGATAGTGTTGTTGGGACAATCAGCATATGAGAAAACACTTGGTAAACAGAACAGCACTGACAAATATACATTAATATTAATAATATCCACCATCATGATCAGAAATTCATTTCCAGTATTAGACATCAGTCCATTCAAGCTCCTGTTCTCCTGGATGACAATGTTATATCTTTTTTCTCTTTGACGTTGTATCTCCCTCAAGTATCCACCAGTCTGTTGGTGAACTCTCTCTCACTTCTCTGAGAAATATGAAGAAATCAGAAAACAGCTTCCATATGCTCTCACTTCTACCTCTACCTACCTGCCAGAGTCTGTGTCCACTTGGTTTTCCCTCTGCCAGAGGGATGAAATGTCCATGCTTGTAAAACAGGGCACCCTCTCCAGCAGACCCTCCTTCCCCACCTACACAACACTCCAGCAGTTCTCTAAATATTATTCATTTCTTGCTCTCTGCCAGATCAGTACCAGCAGCAAAGGCACTGCTGTTTCACCCATCTAAAGTTAGAAACAAATGAAACAACAACTAAACAGAGTCCTCTTGACTCCAGTTCCCCTATTTATTTTCTTCATTTTGCAGCAAAACTCTTAGAGTCATTTATGCTTGTCTCCGGTTCCATTTTGTTTTAAACTCCCTCCAAACAAGCATTTGCTCCATCATTCCATCAAAACAATTCTCATCAAGGCTACCTACGGCCTCCAGGGTGCAGAACCCAATGGTCAATGGTCAGCCATCATCGTGATCTATTTCCAGCATTTGACACAACTCATCACATCATCTTCATAAGCCTTTCTTTGCAGGGAGGCTGGGATACCTCTCTGTTCTGGTTTTCTTTATTTTCCAATGGTTGCTTGCTTTTTCTCACGTTCCTTTGCTGTTTCCTCCTCATGCTGCACACTCATGATACTCAGGGTCCCAAAGGCAGGCCCTAAGCCTCTTCTCTTTCCTAATATTCACTCATCCCTTGCTGATCTCTTCCAGACTGACGGTTTCAAGTAGCATCTAAGTGTTCGTGACTTTATATATTTTTAGGTCAGCTCTCTGCATTGAGCTGTACACATCTGTATCCAACTGTCTATTCAACATTTCTTGCTGAAGGTCTAATGCACACAGGAAACTTAAAATGTCCAACAAAGAACCACTGATCTGTCTCCAAATGTCTGCTGTACTCTCAGGATACCTGACCTGTGTTAATGGTAACTCCACCTTTCCAGTCATCCAGGCCAAAATGCTGGCGTATCCTTGACTCCATTCTTGGTCTCTACTTTACCCATTCTCAAATAGTCAAAATATGTCTATATTCCAACCTCTTCTCACCTGTTAACTAGAATATTTTAACAGCCTCCCACCTGGTCCCCTTGCTTCCACATCTTGCCCCTCTGCAGTCTCTTCTCAGCAAAGCAGGCAGAACGGTTTTTTTAAAAGAGACACCTGTTAATGTCCTTCCTCTGCCTAGAAAACCTCCTGTGTCTCTCTTTCTCACTCAGAATGAAATCCAGAGGTATTACAAAGGCTTCCAAGACACAACAGAATCCAGCCCCCATGACCTTTCTGTCCACTGCTTGCTATTTCTCAATCTTGCCAGCAAGCCTCTGCTTCAGGGCATTTGCACTTGCTCCTTACTCTGTCAAGAATACTCTTTCCCCAGAGATCTATATGGTTTGCTTCCTCACCTTCACCAAGTTTTTGTTCAAAGCCACCTTTCCAGTGAAGCCTTCCCTGACTTTATGGAAAACAGCAAATCTCTCTACACCTCCTGCTCTACTTTATTTCTAGCTAGTTCTCTATCATACTTACTTTTCACTTTCTAATATACCATATTGTTTACTGATTTCTTTTGCTTGCTGTCTGTCTCCCCCATCCTGCAGATGGAAGCTTCCCAAGGGTAGGGATTCTGTCTGCTGATCCCTGCTGCATACCTGGCACTTGGTAGGTTATGCTTGATAAATATTTGTTGAATTAATGAGTTAAATTATAGAATCATTTATTAATAAATTATAATGACCTAATTATGGAATTAGTCATAAAGGATCTTAGAGAGCTAGTCAATCCCCTTACTTTGAAGCAGGTAAGAAGACAGCAACCCTAAAACACAACTGATCCAAGAAGGGCCATGACACACCTAAAACCTAAAGGAATGGAGCTGATGTGGGATGTAGCAGAGCTCAGAGTGGGGCTCCTTTGGCTCCAGGTGTCTCCTGAAACAGGGAGGACACAGGCTGGAAACACAGATAAGCGTTATCCCACAAATAAGAATAAATTCCCCTGTTGCTGATTTTGGTTGAACCTCACAGATGGTTGACCCAGAATTTTTTTTGAATATTAATTTTTAAATAGAGGTCTATTCAACTCCACTGATCACTTAGCGTTCTTTGGTAAGATATTTTTTATTCCCATAATTTTACCACTAAACATTTAAGGTGAGTGGTTTGTAAAGTCTGGGCTCCCAATGATTCGCTAGTTTTGAACAAAAGGCCCAAGACAGATATTGATGCCCAGGTCTTGTGGGCTCTGACAGGCTCTGCTTCAGCTGCCTTCCTCTTGCTCTTGGGCTCAAGTCCTTCATTCTCACTGGCTCCCATTTTAGGGCTGCTCATCTGATTCCAAACCAGCTGCGGCCTGAATTTACTTTCTGATAATGTCTCTTATGCTCCCAAATTGAGGAAGCCGCAGCACCACAGATACACACCCCCCACCCTGTCTGCTCAACCCAATACAAACTCTGATTTATAAAATACCCAAGAGTCCTTTGGAAAGCAGGTTTCTGTCATTTCAGTAAATGAATGAATATATTTTTCAAGTAGCCCAAGATGATCATTAAAATGTTTGCTAATGTTCAGTATCCTTAAAAAGAATCACTCTCTTACAAAATTTAGTTAATCATGCAATCAGTATGTTTTGCTCATTTATATTCTCTGCAAGACACTTTGCAAAACATCATAAAGAAAACAAAGATGTAGGCCCAAGATTTCTGGATGGGCAGTAAGATATACATTGGAAGACAAACCACCACTTCAAAGGTGGGCGAGAAATACCCTGAAACAGCTTGAGTGACGGAGATGGCAACAGCACAGCTGGTCAGAGGAGGTTGTTCATGTGGCAACTGCAATGTGACCTAAAGGCCTACGTCACTGGAGGAGAAGAAATGAGGTGGCTGGCTCACTAAATGCAAGGTAAATTGTTGAGTGCAGGACTTCCCTTATAACTTCCTTCAAAATATGTGCAAATCAAAAACAGAAACTATATTATACCTTGCAGATAACAGGTATTCAAAAATGTTTGTTAATAAATTAATGACTATTGTACATTAAAATAGTGCTGCTAAATGGACCACTTGAAAACAAGAGAACTTAACAGAAGTGACAGGACAAATATCATTATTAAAAATTTGATCATATAAGCTCCCTTGATTCTTACTATGAATTAGATATAACTGAGAGAATCATTCCCAGGAATGGGTAAAACTAGGCACCACCAGCTTTACAAGGTACATAGGAAAAAAAGAGGCAAAATGTAGACATAAACTGTGTTTACTGGATTCCCAGGGTATAGCCCTGGGCCTGGTGCATAGGAGACACTCAGTGCCCATGTGATGAATGAATGCAGAGGCTCAGAGAGGCTCCAGGGCAAGAATAATGACAAACCCAGTGAGCAAAGATGATGATACAAGACTGGAAGGATCAGAGGGGCCCTAACCCAGTTTCCATTGCTTTGCTATTCTACACTTACATTACTACTGGGCCTGTGAGAGTCATTGTGCCTTCTGAAGGTTTAGGCCTCATCTGGGGGAAGTGCTCTGGTCTCCTGCAGCACCCCTTACGGTCTGCTAAAGCAGCCCCTGTGCACGGCGCCCACCGCAACCTGGGACCTGTTCAGCAACTACAGTTTTCTCACGTCGTTAAGCAAAGCAGCAGACTTCTGCATAGTCTCCTTGCACCAAAACCTGCCGAGAGACCCAAGAGACCACATCATTCAGTGGGTTTCCCAAAAAAAGAAGCAAACAAGGAAAGTTATCTACTTTGCCACAGGGGGAAAATATCAGCTGCCTAATTCAAAGTAGAATAGACTTCATCTTTTTTTCAGACAAAGTCCTAAACCAGGGATCATCCATTTCATTAGCAGCAGGGGCTTAACACCCAGCTCCAACAGTGGGCTCCTGCAGAGGATGGCTCCTACAGGCACAGCCATGAACAACAGAAGTCTGATTTAATGCCCTCTCCTGGCACTAGAGTGACAAAAGAGACAGGAAGACCCATTATCTGGGGACTGCACTGTGGACAATCTGTATGAAGCCAAGAGAGAAGAACACACGACTTTGGACTGCTCTGTATTTAATTAACTGGATTTAGTCAGTACTGCACCCATCACAGGCCAGATTCCAAGTGAGAGGCGGTAGCCACGCTTGCACAGGGGCCTCTGCTGCCAGTTCCAGGGACTTCAGACCTCAATGCTGCTCCCTATGAGCTGTGTAATCTTGGATTCAGTGGCTTACCCCAAATGACATATTGCATAGACAGCCATCAGGACAGTGGGGATGGCATGGTGAGCATCGGGCAATGTTTTATTATTAGATCTTTTACATATACATGGCATCTAATGAGAACACATTTTTGCATTACATTTAAGACAATAATTGCATTTAATTATCACAACAGCCCTGCCGCATAGTTATTAGTAGCACTGTTTTCAGATGGGGGTTCAGGTTCATCTGCTTGAGCCTGTGTTCTTAACCATCCCTCCAGTGGGTTTTCTGGATTAGAAGGACCTCACCTACTAAGCAATGGAGAAAAAAGTGCCGGTAGATGTGGGGTGGCTGAGGGATTGCTATCTCTATTTATTTAAACAGTATTCAGATGAACTGTGGGGCATACAAATAGATTGCATAATGTGAGTCAACAGCCAGAAAGTATTTCAATATTGCCAAGTTAGAGCTGTTTCTTTTGTACCAGTTTTAGATTGCAAATCTGAACAGTTTTATCTGTAGGGCTGTTTTCCCAAGGTCTGTAAAACAGGCCCAGAGCAAACCACATTTCAGGCCCACACTGCTGGACTCTGGCTTCTGTTGTTTCAGCCCTGAGGTGGTTTCCATGCCAGCACGCAGCCCTTTTGTGTTTTTGCCGCTCTATCCTGAGCCCCGTTTGTTTAGGTGTGTTCACTATCTCCAGTTCAGCTGCCTCCTCTCAGGCTAAAATAACACTTGGCTTATCTTCTGAGAAAATGCTGCAGTGGTAATTGTGCAGTGGTAGCATTTTTGGAACTAGAAGCCCAATTCCGTATGTTCTGCATATTTAGGACATTGTTCTCGTTAGTAATATCCTGTACAACCCTTTTCATGTCTCCATCCTAGGGCTCCCCTCCATCTCAGCCACACTCTTGCTGGAACCCACTTCCATCTGTCAAACCCAATTTCTTACCTCTCTGCAATAACAAATAATAATAATAGCAATAATAATAACAAAATGATCTCTTCATGGCACTTGGGAAGGAATTTCAAATGTCTTGGTGTCAATTATAGCAATGGGCCTACAGGTAAGCATGATGGAAGGGGCAGGAAAACAAAAGAGTGTGCAAAGAGCAAATGGCAAAACTCCAGTTTCCAGATTCTGTTTAGAAAAAGATAATTTCTAGACCTTGTTTTACATCATTGAGACCGCAGAGCCCAAGAACACATATATATTCACTGGGCTTTATTTTCATCATGCCAAGACAGAGAGCAGGATCACATCTTTAGCAGGTGATCAAAAAGCAGTAGACATGCCCTGGCTGGGTGGCTCGGTTGTTTGGAGCATCATCCCATACACCAAAAGGTTGTGGGTTTGATTCCCGGTCAAGGCACATACCTGGGTTGCAGGTTCAATCCCTGGTCAGAGTGCGTACAGGACACATACCAATTAATGTTTCTCTCTCACATCAACGTGTCTCTCTCTCTTCCTCTCTCTTTTTAAAAATCCATAAATACATTCTTTTAAAAAAAAGGAGTGAGCATCATTCCTGTCACCAACTTACCTTCAAAATAAATTTCTTGTTCAAGTTTCTCCCTGCTCACACCCATATGTACCTCCAACAGCTCCATGCCTCAGTCTCACCAAGTCCCAGAATAATTTGGTTTGATGCTACCTGTATGTCAAAATTCAGTGCCATACACATAGGTACTTATTTGCAAGGCTCTTTCATACTGATTAAAAATCCTCAAGAATCAAGGCAAGTCTTGCTCTGGAAACCTCCAAAATAAATCCACAAATGCTCCATCCTTATCTAAGAAGGATGTGCAAAGGCCCTGTGGTTCTAATTTAAAGCAAACCCAGAGGTCTGTGAAATAGCTCTTCTTACAGGTCATTGAAACTTCCCTAAGTCTCCCTATATTCTTGAAGACTCAAAGTCACCATGGACATCCAACTGCCCTTGAAACTATGGCACTGTGTCAAAACCAATTAAGCTCTGAAAATAGTGGGAGTGAGGTAATTTCTCTCACTATTTTCACTCCTAGGTCATCTCAGCACATTTTCTTACATGAAAAAAGAAAAAAAACCCATACAAAATTATAATGTAAAATGTGTAATACATAATATTCTGTAAATATGACTATGCCATAAAATCAAATTTCATCCTAAAAATGTTAACCATGTATAGTGAAAGCCTAATATGTGCCACCTTCCCATTGAGCAGGATATTAACTCTCTCCCCCTTGACACTAGCATATAAAGAACCTCACTATAGTTTTGACCTTGCAATTCTCGGCAGAACCTCCTAAATGGAATAATACTAAATTTAATACAGATCTTCTCTTAAGAGCCTAAGACTCAGAAAGAAAGCAAGATAAAGGAGATTGTCAGGGACATACGAGGTCTGTCCGGAAAAAGTCCAGCCATTGTTAATATCACGAGAATGGTTTGCACGACATCGGTGTAACCTGGCAGCCAAGGAGAGTGGACTGGAATGCACATGCATGAACAGTGATGACTTCACTGTACTAGTCAGTGGAGGTGGTAGACAGCATTGAGTGAGCATGTGTACTGCGTGGCTGTCACTTTAAAAATGACTGAGCGAGTAGAGCAACAAGGCTGCAGTGATCTCACACATTCCCATTGCTCTAAATAGCACATCAAATTTTGCATTAAGCTTGAAAATTCCTCCGCGGAAACTATTCAGATGATTCAGAAGGCTTTGGGGACAATGCAGTGAGTGCAGCACAAATGCTTCAAAGATGGTCGAGAATCTGTTGGAAGTGATCTACATTCTGGAAGGCCAGCAACAAGCAGAACCACCCAAAAATGCTAAATGTGTATGAGCTGCAATCTGCAAAGATTGGTGACTGGCAGTATGAAAACAAGAGGCTGACCCGAGCACTCCAAGAACTACTGTATCTGAGATTTTGACTCAGGATCTTGGCATGAAATGTGTCACAGCAAAATTTGTTCCACGGCTTCTGCTGTCAGAGCAGAACGAACATTGTGCTGCAGTTGCTAATGACATTAGGAGAACTGTGTGAGGCCCCAGGGTGCCTACTTTGAAGGGGACTGAGGCGCCATTGTCCTATGTACACTGTTTCTTGTATCTTTTTCAATAAATGTCTCCATTTTTCATACTACATGGCTGGATGCTTTCTGGACAGATCTCATATTTTCCATTCAGTGTAATATTATTCAACATTTAATATCCCTTGGGCATCCATCACTTCCTGGGCTCAGGTAATATTCAATTTGTTGCTTTTATGCCCAAATTAGAGAGCATGCAGGTTCAAGGCCAGGTGTCACCACGAATCTCTAGGACGTTGGAGTCATACTGCTACTCTGTACTTTTCAATGTTATTACCAAAGCAATACAACACATTATGGTCACAGAGCACTTCCTACACTGAAGACCAGGACATAATAATTTTTTTTTCCTTTTTTTCAACCTACATATTAAGGTCAACAGAACGGTATGTCTGAGTTCTGAAATGTGCTATGAGCACCACTGCCCTGGTCTCTTTCCATTATCGAGAAAAGATGCTGGTCATTTAGCCCAGGGGGATACTTAGCCTCAATATCAGGTAGAAAAATTCTAAATTTCCCAAGAAAATTCACTCAGTACTGTGCCCTTTAAAGCAATATGAATCAAGCATCATGCAGTTCATTTCTGCATGAGGGCAGGAACAGATTGTGAAAATGACCTCTTTAAAAATCTTACTGAGTAAATACAATTTCCCACACCATCTCCTAAATTCAATTTCTTTGACTAAAACAACTAAGAAACCAGAACCCTAATTAGTCCCTTTTACAATGTGCTATAGAATTAAACTTCAATCTAATTGTTATTGTACAATTAAATGTTACATAAAGGATTGATGTTTTGAATATATAGCTAAAGCAATAAATATACTGCAAGAGGAAAAAAAATCTTTGCCTCACACTACTGTGGCTCCCACCACTGCAGCTCCACACAAATCAGTCACGCCGAGGGGGCCAATGGCCTCCAAACTACGAAATCCAAATGAAAATTTCATTCAACTAACTTGACTTTCAACACCACTCAGTTGACCTCTCTCAGCTTCTAGACACACTTTTCCCTTGAATGCCATGGACCGCAGTCTCCTTACTAGCCTTCCGCCTCACCAGCTTCTGCCTCTGGTTCTGACTGCTCCCCTGCCTGACCTCTGCCTGTGGCAATTCCCCAGTGCGGAGCCCTGGAATCTCTTCTTTCGATGCTATGCTGTCTGCAAGGTGATCTCATACTCCCATGGCTCTAAATACCACACCAGCAACTCTAAAATTTATCACTTCAGCCCAGACCTATTTTCTGACTCCAGACTCATTTATTTAATTACCTACTTGTCATCTCTAAGGCTGGCTCACTTGCATCTGAAACTTAACATCTCTTCAGCTGAATTCTTGATCTCCAAGCAATGGCCCTCCATCCACACTACTGCTCCCGAATCCTGGGAGTTATCCTCAACACCTCCTTCTCTGGCAGCCCACTCATCCCTCCATCTCCTTCTCTCCTCCACCACCCTCTAGTCCAAGAGCCCATTGTCTCTTGCTGAGCTACATCGGTGTTCCAAGCCATTGCCACTGCTTTCACTCTTGTCCCCTCCCATCCTTTCTCCAGCAGCAAGCAGAAAGAGCTCTTTGAAGAACACATCTGATCGTGTAACTCCCTACATAACATTAAAACTTTCCAAAGGTTTGCACTGAGGATCTAATACAAAGTCTATGACCTTGGAGAATGATGGTATAAACTCCTAGATGAGAACACTTTTTTCTTTTTCACAATGAATTTGTACACATGTATGCCCCTGTGTAACCACCACCCAGGGCAAGATAGAGAACATTCCCAGCACTCCAGGAAACTCCTGTCCCTGCCCTGTCCCCACCCTCTCCACTATTCTGGCCTTTATTATAATGAATTCATTTTGGCTGTTCTTGAAGATCATACAAATTGGCTAATAGAGATGAAATTTTTTATCTCTTCAAATCTTGAGAATTTATGATTGAACCAGCTATAAGATGATGACATCCTGAAGTAACCTGAAGTCAGGTGTTAGCTCTACAGTCTCAACACCCCCGAAGAGTTTGTTAATTAACAAGTGAGAATGAAATCTGCATAGCACTCCAGATAAAGTTGTCCCCATTATTTGTTCCTCAGTTCTTAGGGTGACACGGGGACTATTCCTTCTACTCCTGGGCTGGGAGCCAGTCTAGGTAACTAATCTGCCAGGTAAATTCAGTCAAAGAGAAGTACTCTTTAGATTCAAATGGAGACTTCAAAGTGACAAAAATGTGACATGAGCGAAGTGCACAGTTACAGTCTTACTAGAGGAAAGGGACATTATTGGGCTCAAGGTCTTACAGGAGAGTTGTGTTACAAGTATTAGGAATTAACGAGGACAGGCTGTGGTGAGGCAGCTTAAAGGCAGATAAAACCCCTCCCTGTGCCCCTTCACCATTATAATTTCACACTGGAGGAACACTTTCGAATCTCTGTTTTCAAGGCGCAGTCCCTGATTTTGTCCCTCAGAATAGGGACCAATTCCAATAAACAGCACAGGGAACCTAAGCCCCTGGAATGCATCAGACTCTCTGAGAGCTTATTATGCCAACTGAAATCCACAGAAACCTCTCCCCAGGGTTTGGAATTTCCAAAGCTTTTTGCGGAGGGGGTAGCAGAGGCCCAGGGACTTGTTTTTGCTCCCTTGATAGTCCAATTCCCTCCCTAGGATCAAGAAGAAAGTCCTAAAGCTAAAATTAGGATTGACTGAGAGTATTTTGGAGCCTTGACCAGAACCTGAAAGAAGGGCACAGATAAGTCTTGTCAAGCATCCTGGCTGCTGGAGGGTCTGGTGCTCTGCACCCCCTGGCACCACGGTTGGACACCTGCTGCACGTGTCGGCTGCTGAGGCCTGCTGACGTCAGCGACGTGGCAGGCATGGCTTTCGATGGCAGGATCCCTGACACGTGGAAGGCACTCAGACAACACTGGTAACTTACATAGAAGGAACTCCCACAAACCAGTTTTGCTTCCTCCACATGAAAGAGAAAAAGAATTGCTTTCTTTTCAGTCTAAAGTATTATGAGGGGAAGGGAAGCAGAGGATAAGAAAGTAATGTGGGTACATCACCATCACCCATCCTCTTTCTGGTGAACTAAACCAGAGCATTACCTAGAGGGAAAAAATATGTTTTTGTTTAGAATATGGAATGATATATAACATAAATCTACTTCTCTTCCTTTCTGTACTTAAATTTCCCTTGAACCCCTATGGTAGTAAATTTCATCTAGCCTCATTTAAGATGCATGGAAAAACCTTCCAGACCCCCTGGTAAATTAAATCGATGGCTAGGCGTGCAAGTCCCAGGGAGGGCCTGGCATCCTCAGCTATGATCTTCAGCAATGACGGTTGTGGAACCTGAGGTAAGCCCACCTACGACAGGATCCCACCCTCGTACTGTCCTCTTGCTGCCAAGAGGCAGCCCAGTGACGAGGAAAAACCATGGTGAAGAGAGAGGAGAAAGACAAGTTCTTTAACTTGTACAGTTGCAACCAGACCTTGACCCATATTTCCATTAGCTGCACTCGCATATTTTTATTTTTGCTCCTCACAGGATGCTCCTGGGCTTACTTAGCAACATGGAGGCATTAGCATCGGACAGGAACACTGGGTCTCACTGGGGAGTCCTACAAGGATACTCAGTCCTGGCTGCAGCTCTCGCGGCAGTCCCATAGTGTATGGAATACCAAATACTTCTGTTGGCAAAGGCATTCAATATATTTAAGGAGCGAGAGAAGAAGCTGGGCTTTTGTAAAGTATAATTGATTCCTGGTATGAAGACCTGCACTTAACTGCTTGGCAACCCATCCTCTTCCCCCCGCCCCCACCATTCAAATGATCTACTTTGTACCCTTCCTTCCCTCCTATCTTGGCAGATGCAATGACCCCCTTCCCGTCTGGGCTCGCCCCTCCACCTGCGACCCCTCCCACATCCTCAAGAACCTCATCCTTCAATATTGCCTTCAGTTCCAATTTAATGGCTTTCTTCCTCGTCCTCAACAGATAAGCATGTTTATGCCTTCCCAAACTAAATAAAAATCAACCAAAAGATTTCCCTCATATTTTCACAGATTGAGCCAACTCAGTCATCAACTTGCTGTCCTTCTCCTCTTAACCTGGCCTCTCTGTGGAGTCAGTGGCATCTAATGTGGTGGATCCTTCCTCCTCCTCGCGACTCCCCCTTACCTGCCCCTCCTGACCCCACGCCCTGCTAGCTGTCCTGGCTTTGGGGCAGATCACAGGGCCTGTGATTCTGCTCTTTTTCTAAAGCCAGAGAGGGCCCCTGTTAGCCTTATTTTGTATTGTGTGGCCTCATGGGTACCTTCCTGAGACAAAAAACCTAGAGTAAGTGTCCCGGGGTTAAGGGGCAGCCAGACTGGTGACCTCGCTGAGGGAGGTTCAGACTCAGGAGCTCTGAGGTTTGCCTCCTGAGGCAGACGGTGTGTAGATACAAAAAAGAAACAGCCTTGCTGAAGTATGACACACTGAGAACGGCAGAGTCCTGCTCTGCTCCTGGTGACTTTGTGGTCCCTAGTTCCAGAACTCTGAGTGCCTCAGATGACTCCTCCGCCGTCTGGTACTCTCAGCACTTCTGGTCTTGGTCCTGTCTGAGCTAGCTTGGGAGGGTTTCTGTGGCCTGCAACCACGGGAACTTAGGTTACCACACCACATCCTCCTCCTCTCTGTTTCCTCTTCCCCCTAGTTGCTCTTTTCCCATCTGAGCCTGTATATTCTCTCTTGGGAATCACCTCCATGCACTCAGCTGGAACTACCACCTCTGGGCGGATAACTCTGAAGTTTCAGTCACTGGGTCTGACCAGTATATCCTGGAACACTGCTCTTCTCTGCCTGATTGTCCCATGAGCCCCTTAAAATGAGTAATTACAAAACTGAATGCAAACTAGTGCTGTTCCAATATTTGGAACCCCCCCCCACCATTCACCCAGTCACCTAAGCCAGAAAACCTGAAGCAAGCTACACTCCTCCCGCTGCCTCACCCTCCACAGTTCATTCAATCCCCATGTCTTCATGATTCTGCACCCTTACAATTTTTTAAAATATATCCTCTCCTCTCCATTTTGACTTCATTTTATTTTAGACTCCATCACTTCATTCTGCTTGGCCTACTTATCTCCCAACACCCCTCTCTGAAACACAAATCTAGTTGAGTTACCCCAAGGTTCTTTCAAGGTAAAGTCCAAACTCCTTGGAACAGTATCCAAGAAACTTGATGGTGATTAGACTCCTGCCTACCTTCCAGCCGCATCTTTTACGACCTCCCCGTGGGCCCCTGAACTCTGTCCACACTGAATGACTTGCACTTTCCTAAGATCCCAAACTTCCCCCTGCCTATGAGCCTTCACACCTGATGCCTCACCCTCTCAGCAAAGCCTGCCCATGTTTCTTCTAAGGTAAACTCAACTAATTCAACTCAGCATCACCTCTTCCAGGGAGCCTTCCTTGAATGTCACCTAATGCTCATTCACCTACACTTTAGGATTAAGTTTACAGTCTCTGTGTTCACACAGTCCCTTTTGTATAACTTTTTCACAGGCTTTTGATGCCATTTCATAATCATTCGCTTCTATCTGTGTCTCTTCCACAAGATATAAGTTCCTTAAGGGAAGAAATGGTGCCTTTCTTTTATTTGTATTCATAGGGCCTGCCATTCAAAGCAGGCTTTCTGGATATCCTATGCTGGATCACCCAGCAGGAATTAATGAGAAAAAAGAAGTGAGAATCTCCAGAACCAGAATATATTCTCTTCTTTCTGTTACAGCTTTGAAAATGAAATGGAAAAGATGAGGGTGTGTTTTCTGCCACTGTGTTGACAGAGCTCTGAGGCTTTCACTTTCTCTTGCTTGAGATAGCTCAAGGAGGTGGTTCTCCATGTGTATTTATTTATTCCCAGAGTGTTCTTGTCATGCGCTGAGCAGTGCTGGCTCAGGGCTACAGAATCCAATCCAGCAGAAAGTACAGGCCACCACCTAGCAAAGGCTCTGTACATAAATAGTTTAACTCAGGAAAAACAAGGTCCCTTCCCTCAAGAACACAAGCCCCTAAAGCCCTGTTGGAGTGGGGCCCTATATCACTTTGGCAGAGGATTCTAAGGTGTCCCCTTCTGGTATTAATGCTCTGCAAAATCTCCTCCCCTTTAGTGTGGCTGGCTATGTGGTCTGCCTCTAACCAATAAAATATGGCAAAGGTGATGAGATATCTTTATAGCTGACTATATCTCTTGCTGGCTTTGATGAAGCAAGTTGCAAATTTGGGGAGGCCCATGCAATAAAGAATTGAGGGCAGCCATCAAAGCAGTTAGAAACTGAGGCCCTCAATCCAAAAGCCCTTGAAAAATGGAATTATGTAACAACCACCTGAGTTTGGAAGTGGGTCCTTCCCCAGCTGAGCTTTCACATGAGCCCAGCCCTGGCTAACTAACTGTAGCCTCGTAAGAGATCCTGAAACAAAACCCCATCCAAGCCATACCCCACAGACAATGTGAGATAATAAATATTTGTTGTTTTAGGTCCCCCACTTGGGGCGGTATATTATGCAACTATAGATAACTGATACAATCTACTTTATCCCTATCGAAAGTCTATTACCTGAGGGGGGAAAAAAATCTTCCATTTTTTCCGTAGGTTATAAAAGAAAGCCATCATCAACTAAATGTTTAATTGAAAATGAAGTTCCTTCTAAACGCAAGCTTTTAAATCATCTTAGTATTCTAAAAGCTGAGGCTAAAAGAATCTGCACAAGACACTGTGTAAAATGAAGGGGGAAAGAAGGAACATGGTTAAAACTTGGAAAGGGGCTCTGGAGAAAACTGAAGGCTCCATTGGCTTATTTAACTTTTAAATATTATTAAATTTGCTAGATGCATGTTAGCATTCATGGTTCATTTAGTTTTATTCTGACTTCTATAAATAGGCATTCTATGAGCCCTAATAAATGATTAGAATTCTTGCTTGTCTTCAATAAAGCAATTAGCATGTTAATCTTAAAAATTCTACCCATAGGAATGAATGAAAGCCTCATTTTTCCACCACCCTCTACTCCCTAGCACGTACGCCTCCTCCAATTCCTGGGCCCCTCCCAGCCAACCTTGTTCTTTCTTCGGCTCTGCGCTTATAAATCTGGCATCCACTCAAATCACTCAGATCTGGTTCTCTTGCAAAAACAAACAGAAGCTACCTGGGCCTTTGATTCCCACTCATTTACATTCTTTCCATGCCAAGGGTCAAAGGATGTCAGAGTCGGTGGCAGCCAGTCAAGCCCAGCAATAGGCAGCCCTTATCTACCAGTGCATTGTTTTTCTGCCTCTGCACACACCAGCATTTATTTCTTTAAAATTATAAAGAGAAACAAATGTAACTGCCACAAATCTGAAACTAAACACTCTAAAAGTTCAGCCCCGAACTGTGACAAGTAGACAAGAGCCCATACAAAATTCATAGAAAAGCAGGCAGTGGGTGAAGGGGGAGACGTAATCTCTATGACTTATACGTACATGGAAAATAAAAGTGAGTTTGAAATTCCAGGTGGTTTGATCATGAGAAATGCATTTTTAAATAATTAGCAGTTCCCACTAAAGCACTGCTTCTTTGTAAGTAATTGGTTGGTCTGAAGCTTTCCAAACAACCTTCAGTTAAAGAGAAATGGTCAGTTTTACACCTGTTCCACTAGCTACATGTATACAAGGGAGGACTCCCCCCCAAACTGGAATTTATTTATTTAAAAAACTGTGTACTTATTTTTATATGTTTAAACTTCAGTCACCTTTAAAGTTCTCTCCATTTGACGCAATACATCTATGGAGACATTTTTTTCCACCTCTCAAAACAGTTTTTGAACTCATTGATTTTGATGCCTTTTAGTGCTTCTGCCGTTTTTTGTTTCACCTCTTCCACATCGGCAAAACATTTCCCTTTAAGGACATTTTTCACCGGGGGAAACAACAATAACAACAAAAAGTTGCTGGGGGCAAGATTGGGTGAGTAGGGAGGATGGGCTGTGGGGGTCATGCCATTTTTGGTCAAAAACTCATCAACATTCAGTGTGGTGTGGGCAGGTGGGTTCAAAATCACCCATCATGAAATAGGCAAACACGTTGAAAGAGCCTTCAAAAAACAGTAATTCACTGAAGCCAAATGCAGCCTCTCACAACAATACCAGCTGGCGCACTGATACAGATGGGTTCCTGGAATACTCACCTAGTGGGAGAAGCCTGTACTACAAGGGGCCTGCCCTCCAGGAGATAATTCCAGTTTTGTGGGGTCCCCTCTCATATGCGAGTTCGTCTCTAAATCTTACAACCCTCCTCTTTGCCCTGACAACAAGGGCTAAGGTTATCTAAACTGGTTTGTCCATAAACAGCATTTCTGAGCCCTCCATGAAGATAAAAGTGGGATGTTAGGAGGCAAAAAAAAAAAAAAGAAGAAGAAGAAAAAAAAAACTTTACATATAATAATAGTTTGTGACCCTCCAAAGCTTAACCCTACTCAACAAGATCTTACTCCTTAGCACTTAATTTTTTCCCCTGGATGAGGGGGAGACAATGAAAAAAGAAGCCGAGAAACACTGCTCTAGATACTTGAATTCTAGATGAGCACACAGGGAAGAAAATGAGCCTAAGATGGGCAGTATAAAACCTGCACACACTGAATGAAATAACCCTAACCAAACCTAGTAACTGCATCCGTTTGGCTATTAAAACAGGAGCAGCACTAGAGAAGTGCCAAAAGCAGGTTGTAACACAGCATTAGAAACTTTGATCGTGAAGTCAGAAGACCTTCCTTGAGTCAGCTCCTAACACAGGATTACTAGTTGTGCCTCCTTGAAGAAAAGTGATTTCTTATTTGCATTCTTTTTCCTTTTCTGTAAAAAAGAATGAAAATGTCAGATTCACGTTACTGCAATAGTTACATGAGATAATACTGATCAAGCACTTTGTTGCTCAGTTAAAGGCAATGCCATTCAGCAGAATTATTTGAATGTTGGAAGGAGCTACGTGGGTAGAGGATTGTATTGATAAGCCTACAGTTGACACTCCTGTGAATTATTGCTTCAAGATGCTGTTAGACTGAGCATGCAAAGGCTGCTGGTTAGGAATAGCAAGTCCTATGTAAAAAAAAAAAAAAAAAAAAATATATATATATATATATATATATATATATATATATATCACAAAAATAAAACAGGAATGATCTAATGAGAGTCATGTACCCTGTTTTAAGGGAATAGTAGGAAATATTCAGCCCATAGAGAAGTGATCAAAAACAACATTTTGCATTTTTCTCCCATCAACTAAACCAGGCACGCTTTTGAAACTTTTGAACAATGTCTGAACCCCTGGAAGATTGTGAGACCTCCACAAATGTTTACTGAATAAGTGAGCCTGCTAGGGTTGCAGCAAGATATGCATTCTCATATACTGCTGGTGGGAGTGTAAATTAGTATAGTCTTTGGAGAAAGCAATGTTAATGTGTATCAAAATTTTTTTGTTTAGTGCAGTTTTAATTTTCTTAAGTTCATACTCTTGGTTGAATAATTCTATGTCTATGAATCCAACCCAAAGAACATATCAAAGAGAAAAACAAAAATGCATACATAAGGATGTCTATCAGAGTGTGATTTTATGTTTGGATGTTCTCAATATAACCATTGAGAATAGCTTAAATTGCTTCAAGCCTGCATAAAACACTTGTGTTCTGTAGACCCCATGTTATGAGTGGGAATCTCTAACAGGTAAGCAAAAGAAATAATAAATCAAAACAAGGTGCAAAAAATCGGGTGTCATTCAGTCAAAACCAGGCACCCTGCAGCATTAATATTTCAAAAAGTTGAGAACCCTGCCAATCAGCTCAGGTCTGGTCAGGTCAGGTCTTAGCCTTCCATTATCCTGGTGATCTCCACTAATCTCACAATCAAATGGCAAACAATGAACAATTAAAGCATCTTAAAGGAACAAGTAATGTTGCAGGCTAAGGCAGCACAGTGGAAAAAAAGAATAAAATTCACTTCACTGACTTTCTTTTTAAACTCCCAACCTTCTGGAGTTAGGACTCCCCAGGATTTGCAACTCATCACCAGCCTAAGATTCTTTACCACAAACGACAAGCATTCTCCAGTGATCAATTGTTCTCTTATCCCCCAAAAACCCACTGAAAAGCTGCTGAATTCACTGCAAGTCTTCTCTAAGTCTTACTTTCCTGTGGGTTATGAGATACAAATATTCTCTTAGGAATGCAATCAGAAGGATTCACTTAAAAAAAAAAAAAATGAAGCTCTATACAGGAGACTAAATTGTGAGCTCTCAGGTTTTTTGTATCAATGATCCAAAATATGAGAATGATAACTATGAGGGCAAATGAGATTTTTTACAAAATGCATTTGTCAAGTGCTGTGAAGCATCTGCTTACCAAATGAGTCAGACATCATAGCTAACCAGCCAGTAAACCTGGTGCCAGGGAATCTGTGGACAATATACATACACCCAAATATACAATGATGAATAGCATATATGTAGTGCCTGATACTTCTCAAAGCACGTTCACATGATTGATGATTTGATCCTCACATTAGCCCCATAATGTAAGCAGAAAAAGAATGATTTAACAAAGACGGGTAGTCAGATCTAGGTTAGTTGACTTGCCCACATTTATAGATCCAATGGATTATTGAAAGTATCAATATTAAAGTTAATTCTTCCTGGTTTCTTTCCACCATTATCATGCTAGAATAGCATATAAATTATATATATATATATATATATATATATATATATATATATATATATATATGTGATATGAGTACATAATTAGACAAGATAAACTGGTAGAACCAAGACCCAGGATCCATACTGCTCACCTCAAGTCCCAGTGCCATTACCTACAGGTAGTGTTAATTTGGGGCACATTATTAATACACTCATCTGCCAAGTGGGGATAATAACAGCACTTACCCATAGGGTGATTATAAAGGATCAAGTATAAAGTGCTGATCCCAGGGACTGGTACAGAGCAAAATGTTCAACAAATGTTACCTACCATGATTCTGAGAGTCACTGATTAAGGATAAGGAACAATTATCTTCATAAGCTAAGATACAAACAGACTGAGTCCTTCTTCCTGCCAACTATGTGTTAGGTGCTGTATCAGTGTCCTGCTATTGCTATAACAAATTACCACAAACTGAGTAGCTTAAAAGGACACAAACTTATGATCTCACAGTTCCAAAAATCAGAAGTCTGAAACAGGTCTTGCTGGGCTAAAACCAAGGGCCAGCAGAGCTGCGTGCCTTCCAGGAGCTCCAAGAGAGATTCCATTCTTTGCCTTTTCTAACTTCTAGCGGCCACCTGCTTTCCTTAGATCCTTCCCCCATCTTCAAAGAGCATCATTCCAACCTCTGCTTCTGTTGATTATCTCCTCTCTCCCCCTGTTTCCCTCACCACATTGCATGCCCTGTCCCTGATCCTTCTGCCTCCATCTTATAAGGACCCTGTAATTACATTGGGCCCACCATAATAATCAGGACAATTGCCCCATCTCAGGATCCTTAACTTAATCGCATCCTCAAAATCCCTTTTGCCATGTAAGGTAACATCAACAGGTTCCAGGGATTAGGATGTGGACATCTTTGGGGGACGATTATTCAGTCTATCACAGGTCCCAAGAATACAAAAATAAACTTGATCCAACTGCTAAGTTCAAGGAGTACAGGGAGTATTGAATTAAACACATATATTTTAAAAAGAAAAAGAAAGAAAATGAACACTAGTGCATATCAGACTATACAGTGGAGGGCTATTAGGGAAGTATAAACAAAGTGCTCTGGGGTAGCAGAGGTTACTTTCATTTATCTCAACCAAGTAAAGAAGAGAAGGCCTCGTGAAAAAAGTGATATGTGCATAGAATTGGTCAGTGACATATACTTGGAAAAGTTAGGAATATTGAATGGGCTGGTGTGATTAGGGCCTGGGAGGCAAAGGGAGAAGAAAATGGGCAGAAGGAAGTGTTGAAAGGGGACATTAAGGCCACAGCACAGCAGAGGAACTTTACAGAAAGAAAAGTCTTTGAGGGCTGTTGAACCGGTACTCAGATTTATGCTTTACAAAGAAAACTCCAGTGCAGTGAAGAGAGCATAAGGCAGAAGGTAGAGCCTGCTTTAACAGCTACTTCAATGGTCTGGAGAAAAAAGAAAAAAAGACAAGGTAAAATAAGGAATTCCAGAAATGGAAACAAAGATGAATTTCAGACACACTTCTAAAGTGAGATCAGGATCAAGTGACCAATTTTATACAGTATTCCCACACTTATCGTGGGTATTATGTTCCAGACCCCCCGCAAAGCAGGAACCTTACATTTATTCTACACTCTTAAACCTATGTAACTTTAACAACATACGTATACAGTACCGCAAAATCCCAGGATATAGTGAAAATTCCGCGATAAATAATTAAATATAATATTTTTTAAAATCCCGCGATACAGTGAGGCCACGATAAGTGAACTGCGATATAGCGAGGGACTGTACAAGGAGATGAAAGTGATGCTGAAATGACTAGATATTTACACCAGCAAGTGACCCAAAAACCAGAGAAAGAGGTGGCAGTTCATAGAGGGATATATTTCAGATGAGCTGATGAGAACTTCTAATGGGGCTAACTCTAATTGTTTAGCCAAAAGAAAAAGCATGTAGAAATGACACCTAGAACTCTGAAAATCTGCAAATATCTAGCACTTGGAGTCAAAGAACCTGGGCTCTGGTTCTTGTCTGGCATTTATTAGCTTTGTGAACTTTTAGACAACTTGCTCAATCTCTCAGGGCCCTAATTTCTCCATCTGTGAAATGAGAAATATTATGTAATCATTAAATTCCCTTCTCATTCTAACATTATATGGGCCTAATATATGAGTCACTATTTTCTTCTCAGTTTCAACCCCTTTTCCCAGTCACTCTCAACATCAGCCACTAACAGGCTAGAGCTTGAAAGGGGAGTTCAGGGGCACTGACAGTCAATTACTGCTCACCTACTGCGTACCAGCCACAATGCCAGCAATACCCACCTCCCCCTGTTCTCCCAGGTGGCCTGGACATCCCAGCATGGTCCTAGAAATGACCTGTGTCATGAAAATCAAAGACGTGAAGCCACAAATAATATTTTTCAGTTTCTATTTCAACTGCCATTTGTTTTTGTTTTGTTTTGTTTTGTTTTTAGTTCTGTCCCCAAATACCCCTTTCCTATTAGACTATTATGTGTTCATGCCAACAAGGCAATAAATGAGTTTTCAGAGGGAGGAGGCAAGTCAGTAATTTTTAGAGAATTTTATTTAAAGATAGTAAATTGAGATAATACTCTAAAGAGGTCACTGATATTAAAACACAATATAAGCCCCCACTAAAAACTCTTTAGTGGCTTCCAATGAGTTCAGCTGTAATTCTCGAGGGGGGGGGTAGATATAGAGACTTAACACATTCATCTTGTAAGTTTTTCAGACTATTAGTGCACCCCTTTTCTCTACCACACAAGATTATTATACTACCCCAGATTAAATCATAGGAGCACTCATGTTCCTCTTAAACTTATGAATGAATAACAAAAAGACTAAAAAATGCTAACATCTAAAATAAAATATTCCTTAGTTGAATACACACACATACACACACATTTATATGTGTGTATATGCATGTATATGTATATATACACAATACACATGTGTGTTCAACTAAAACATATATATCCACATTTAGCTACACAAACCCTTATAGCGTTCATCCTAATCTTACTCAAACTCATGGCTTTCTGCAATTGCCCAGGCTGCTTTGTGCTCTGTGACTTGGTTTACCTTCTTTCCTCTTCCTTCCTGTCCTATGAGGTATTCCCACCTTGCTCAGATGGCCCACTTCAGCTGTCATCTTCTAGTTAAAGCCTTTCCTGATCTGAATTGACCACTCCCTCCTTTGTGTCCCAATGTACCTTCTCTCATCATTTCTATGATTCCTTATTGTAAATTTGTTCTGTCTCCATCTCCTTACTAAGTTTTAACTTCCCAGAGGTAGAACAAGCCAGGTACATAACTGATGTTTGTTGACTGAATGAAGACGATATTAGAAGAAGAAGAAATGGCAAGTGCATTCTGTGGTCTCTCTAAGGCAAAGATATATTCCTTTCCTCAAAATGCACTTATAGGTCCAGAAAACAGTTTTTGTTTATTTACTATCAATAACTAAAGATGAGAGCTTCTAAAATAGTGCTGTTTTTAAAATATGATGCACTCTGATTTAGGGGACAAAGAACGGACCATGTGCACAACATGGTCAGCAAAACTTGTTTGATTAAAGTGTTTACAATTCTACTTATTCTGCCATCATGTAAAAAAAAAATAGTAGAAATTGAACTATCAGCACCTTAAATTGCACTGCAGTGGCATTATAATTTGTAATACTAAAACAGTGGAAAATTTATTTTTTGTTCCATCTGTGCTGAAACAGCTACAGTTCTACCCCTCAGGGATCTATTTATGGCCACATCAGTCAACAAGCCCAGAGAAACAGCTCTTAGGGAATATGATCACCTGATGGCAAAAATAAGCAAGCATGTTAACATGTGCCAGGTAGAATCATTCATAATGTGTTCACCTTGGAAGCAAGCAAAAGCACACTGGACTGAACCCTGAGAAAGAATGTCAGGTAACTGTGTATCCAAATCCTCCCGCAACCCTAGAAGACAATGCCTTTTCCAGCACAGAGTGCTTAGTTGGTGTCAATCATAACACCAGCATCAGACTGTGATACAGGCATTTGAAGTTAAAGCTCATAAAGCTCTCTTTAATAGGCGAAAAATCTAACTCAATGGTTAAATGCCAATCAGGATGGGATAAGTAGGCAGTGGCTGAAAACACAAGATTTGGAAATCAACTGCAATTCCTATGGGAATGCATTACTACTGAATGGCTGTCAGAAGCAGAACATAAGTGAGTTAGCACCATTAACTTGGGGAAAAAAGAATGACTCCTATTTAAGGGAGCACACATAGAAACCCAGCACATTTTTGAAGTCACATGTTAAATAGGTTTGGAAAACTTCCTTAGACTAAAAAGCATGAGAAAATGAATTTGGATGATGATACAAATTAGGAAATGAAGAAAAAAATCAAAGGTGTATTTTCTTCAACTATTATCCATGTTATACATCCAATAAAGAATAAAATATTTCCTAAGGTGGTCATGAAATTTTGGACTCATGACTGATCCATTCATTCTGAGAAAACATTTCATCTCTAGAAAAGGGCATTGTCTCCTGGGCCAAAAGCAAATTTGAGCTTCATCATTTGACCTTTTCATTGCCTTCTCCCTGGCTGCCACTTCTCTCTGCATTATGGAGAGGAAGATGAGCATCACTGGGGCTCCAAGGAAAACAGCAGGAGAGAGCCACTGTAAATCACTGACCCAGGAGCTCTCCTCCTGTCCACACTGTCTACCAAACCAGGACAAGCTGTGGCATGCAAGGGAGAAGTGAAGGGAAAAATGTTATATGGAAGAGACCAAGTAGTCATGGCTGGGAAGAGAGAGGTGATGCGTCCATGTATAAGGAAGAAAAACATCTCATATGAATCAAGTTTCTCCAGCTCACTTTGATTCTCCTGATACACAGGAAAGGGGCCACCAATGACAAGTACAATGTGGTCCTAGTCCCAGCCACATTTGATTGGTCCAAGTTGATATCTGTCCCAGGCTGGGTCATTCCGCTCTCTTTCCCAAGACTGTTGACTCTGGAACCAAAGAGAGCATGAGCCAATCCTAAGTGGTGGTATACAGTATGAGATGTGTACATCCCAGACACACCGAGATCTTCTTCCCCACCTTCTCTGTATCTGGCTGCAGTGAGAAAGAATGAAAGCAGCAAGTGCAGAAAAATCAAGAGAGGAGGGAAAAGCATTACATGCATTCAAGGCCCAGTGATAGCCCTGTTCTTCCCACAGTTTCACTGTCTCACTCTTCCCTCAGTTATTTTACACTTAATCATGCATGGGAGGAGTGGTACTGTCCTGTGAGTTAAGCACACAGACCCAGATTGCAAAGGCCAGTTCTTACAGAGTCTGAAGAAAATAAGTTAAAGGCAAGAAAAACATCCATTCTCCTCCATGCACTATAATTCTTTAAAAACAAATTTTCCTAAGTTAACTTGGGTTGAGTTTTTGCTGCTTATGTATAAGAATCTAAATATTTGATTAAAAATCTATATCTCTGTGTATCTTTGAATAAAATAGAAGATTTAGAGGGATGCCTCGTTTGACAGGCAAAGACCTCCATGACATCGATCACCTAAGTGTACGTAGTACTTTGTCTCGCTGATAGTGGGGCTCTTTGGAAACTGATAACTTGCGTGTATGGATACCATGTACATAGATATGTGTGCAGGTTTATGAATATCAGGGTTTTTCTTAGCACCAGGAGTTAAAATCAACATGTTCCCTCATGAGTCAAGGCACTCTCAAGATAATGTGAAATTATTGTAGGAGAGTAACAAAAACAATTTTGCAGTCCTCAGAAAAGTTGTGAAAGTTAACAATTTTCTAAAAGTATACACAAGACTCTTAGAAAGCACTTAAAATGCTAATGTGATAAGCATTATATATGAAACCATATAAATAAAATATTTACATGGTAAAATTGATGAGAAGACCAGGTGTCACTGCCAGCAATTAGAATTGACACCTAAAGGCAGATTTAAATCTGATCACATCAGTATAAACTATGTAACTTAGCAAAAGGTGATGTCATCAAAAAATTGTATAATTATATAACAAGTTTTAATATTTAGAGATAGAGCACTGAGATTCAGGTTGGTTTTCTTGGTCACATACAGGTAGTTTATTCTATCAACCTGAAATAGTAAAAACACTCTGAATTGACATTTAATATAACCTTAAAATGATGAAGTCATTTACCAGGAACAAAGCTTTGTCCCACAGGAAAAAATATATAATTAATTTACACAACTTTCAATTAAATAAATTCTAGTTGTCTTTATAATAGCACCTCAATGGCTACTTCTTAACACACAAGTACTCTACAGCTACACATCCAATGCCCCCTCAAACTCCCCACATGCCCCAATTCTCGGGGCTCAGAAGCTCCCAAGGCCAAGAAATCTGCGCAGCCTGAGTGAGTGAGTGCAGCGGCACGGTTCCAGGTGCCCTGCTATGATATAAGCCAAGACTAGCAAGGTCAGCTTCTTCTCACTAACATTCCTGAACTTCCATTCAAACATAAAGCAGACTGGCTTTTTCGTATAGTAAAAGGTCAATTTCCCTCCACACGTCCTTACACCACAAGGTGAAGAGAGGTGAGCACAGGTGATGGAGGGACTCACTTCGTAGTTTCCCAATAATATAGATGCATTCCTTAATACAAAGTCAATGAAGGGGCCAAAAGGAGCCAGCCATAGCCCCATCAAGTCAATTGTTTCTCCAGATGCTGAAGAGCTATGCTTCTAGTTCAAATGCCTTTGTCTTTGTCTCTTAAAATGCTGTAGGAAAGCTTTGGCTGGGTGGGCTCAGTTGGCTGGAGCATCATCTCATACACCAAAAGGTTGTGGGTTTGATCCCCAGTCAGGGCACGTAACTGGGTTGTGGGTTCAATCCCCAATCGGGGCAGGTACAGGAGGCAACCAATCAATGTTTCTCTCTCACATTGATGCTTTTCTCTCTCTCTCTCTCTCTCTCTCTTTCTCTCTCTCTCATGCCCTTCTTCTCTTTTTAAGATCAATAAACATATCCTCAGGTGAGGTGTTTTTTTTAAGTTTTTAAAAATGCTATAGGTGAGAAGTTACCTAGATGGCCTGAGCTACCAGAAGCAAACTCCACAGCCACCATTATCACTGTCCACCTGCTAACCACCTAAAACACCAGTACAACCTGTCTGTAGAAACACTGCACAAAGTGTGGGGGGTGGGGGCAGGACCAGATGGAAGAAGCCCAGGATCTTTTGCTTGCATCTTTCTGACACCAGTCCATATCCCTAGTTACACCTTCTCATGCCAGACTTAGGATAACACTCCTTCGAAAAATACACTGCTAAAGTGGCATTCCATTTTCTCAGCACAGCTCCAGCCCCCTTGCACGGAAGGCAGATCCACCGAGCCTAGTTCCTCATTAAGCAATGATCTTTATCACAAGCCCACTGCTTTCACCATCATCCGAATGGTGCCAAAAAGTTTTGATTTACAAGCTAAAAAGTCAGAGAAAAGAACCTTAAAAGGGCTGCAGTGTGGAGAACTCCTTTTTTAATGAGCATATTGAGGTTGCTATGAGTCAAGTTCAAAATTCAAGTCACATATAAACAATTTTTATAGAAGGAGGAGTAACCTGATGTTCAAATTCATTTGCCTCCCATTCTGAAGTAATTTATCTTTAAAATTTCTGTGAAAATTCTACAGTTTCCCAGAAAACGGCACCAACCATCTGTAAGTAAAAACAAAAGCTCTCTGTAGTATATATCACAGGTTCAAAGCACTTCGGCATCGGCAGATTGAACACGTTATTAAAAGAATTTAACTGCAAGAAGAGCTACCATAATTACACAGCAGCTGGTCTAATGTTGACAAAACAACTTTTAAAGGCTTTCAGAAGCCTTAAAGGCTAATCAATTAAAAAGGCATGAATAGTAATGTGCATCCTGCCCTTAACATTGCGAGCTGCATCTCCTGCAAACACAGTCAGGTTTTCATTTTGGAACCATCATTTCTTACTTCCTACAATTAAGCCAAACACATGAATAAATTCTAAGTCGTGTCTAGGTGAGAACATTATACTTAAAATAAAATAACTCCATAAAACCTAATTATAAACACTGAACTTAATGAGCATTTCCATACTAGCAAAGTTATTATCAAAATGCCAACAGCTCATGCCAGAGTTTGTGTTTACTTTACCAAGAGCAGGCAGAGAAGTGTTTTGGATTACCATCCAGGTTGGCCAACCATATGCCGGAGGCATAAAGTATGAGTGAATGAACGAATGAGTGAATGAGTGAATAAATGAACAAATGAACAAATGAATGAGTGAATGTTGGAATAAGTCTATACGCTGCATCCAAGAAACACTGACTTAACCTCCTTGAGACCTGCCCCAGTGGTCATGTGGAATGACCCCCTCTGCCAGGACCAGCCAGTTTCCTTCAGTGTCCAATTGAAAATCCATCTCTCACAAGAACCCTTCACCATACTTCCTAAGAGGCTCTTTTCTTTTTGGAATTCCTTACATTCAGAGAATTAGGAAGGATTTTGCATGTCATTGGATCCAATCTTCTCTAGGACCCAGCAAATGTTTTCTATAAAGAGCCAGACAGTAAATAAGTTAGGCTTTATAGGCCGTAAGTTCTTGTCATAATACTCACCTCTACTATTTTAAGTGTGAAAGGACCCATGCACAAGATTGAAACAAATAAGGATGGCTGGATTCTAATAAAACTTTATTCATAAAAGGAGGCAGGAAGCTGGATTTGGCCCACGGTCAGCAATTTGCTGACCCTTGCTCCACCTGCACATGTCCTCTCTTTCCCATTCAGTGTCCTGGGAGTCTCTCTGGGAACGCCCCCAGTGAGCAGCGCTAACCCTCTTTCCCTCAGCCTCTTCTGTTTTCTGAAGTTGTCCCTTCTTTTCACTGAAATGAATCTCCCTGTGACTTGCCACCACCAGCACGCCTTCAACTTCTGCACACTCCGTCCTCCCCTAAACCATCCCCCTCCCCAGAGTGCTCCGCATAAATGGGCCTTCAGAAACCATTTCTTGAATTACAGAAACCACCACCGGCTTTGCCTTTTGGAGCCCCAGAGAGTAAGTATAATACCTCTCCCACCTGCCAGCCCTTTATGCATTTGAAGACAGCTCTGGGATACAGCATTTACTGTCTGCACCACGCATTTGGGATCTATCTTGCAGCGTCTTTTTATTGCTAGTTTTCTTCTTCCATGTACACGTTTTTTTCTCCTCATTTGGATGGGAAGTGAAGCATAGTCCCTGGCACGTAAGCTCCGTTCAGTTTTATGAGTGAGAGTGGCAGACTGACCACAGAAATATCAATCAACAAATGGTTTAAAACACCTTTCTGCGCAAATTCGAGGCGGACTGCTCCTGATACAGGAGTTGGACAGCCGCTCACGATCCCGATGGAACCGCTAGTGTGAGACTCCCACAGGTGGAAAAACTGATCGTGGAGGGACACAGGCCTCCTTTCCCCATCTTTGGCCACCCACCGGGGTCCTGACGTATTACTTTAATGTAGCATTCTCCATAACACCAACATTCCACGTGAGAACTCTGAGGCAAGGCCCGTGGTCTGTCCTTGTCACACATGCAGCCTTCCTCCTTGCCTGTCTAGTCATTTTCATAGCCTGTGCTATTACTTCTCCTAAGTAATCCCCACCCCGGAGCACAGAACCACACACACCGCTGACATTCTGTGGAAGCACACAGTAGGCCTTCAATAATCCACTCTTACATTTCAAAAATTCATAAAAACCTTAAGAGTGCTCCTTATAAATAAGCAATCCCCCTCAGGGTCAGAAATTGGGTACTCACAGAATTCCTACTTTCAAGACATTAGTAAAATTAGTATTTCAAAATGGTGACTCTAAAATCTACTCCCCAGGATAATTCTCTTTGGTAATCAGGAACAAAATATTCAAATATTTAAACAGGCTATTTTGAATATCATTTTTTAAATATCAGAAGTCTTTAAGACAACAACAATGACCTTATCTCATTTATTGTCATTCCAGCATTTTACATGGCTTTTCCTCACTGCTGTGAAGGGCAGGAGGGAGCTACCCCACGAAGTCCTGTGCCATCCCCAACCACTACAAGTAAGCACAGGTGCTGCGTCTGTGCATGAAAGATATGTCTGTGGACACTCACCAGGGTGGTGCAGAGGCCCCAGTCAGGGCAGGGCGGCCCCTGTCCCCCCCGTGATCCAGGGAAGCACTGAGGCTGTCAGCTCAAGCTGTGCTGTCCAGTCCAGTAGGCTCTAGCCATGTCACTGCTTAAACTTAAGTAAATTAAAATTAAATAAAATTAAAAATCAACTTTCCTAGCCACATGTCAAGAACTCTGCAGCCACATGTGGCCAGTGCAGATAAAGAATATTTCTGTCACCACAGAAGAGACTAGAAAGTTCTGCTGGACCAGGCTACAGTGGTCACCACGCTGCTTTTCACCTAACAGCGAGCAGGCTTGACCCATGTACTGCCCAGGCCTGCTGCTGCTGCCCTCGGTATCTCCTTGAAACCCAGTGAAAAAATGGGCTATGCAGCTGTCACATCTGGTTATGCCAAACAATCAACACTACGTCGTTTTAAAGGCATTCTTTAAGTAAAATGAACAAAAAAAATAAATATTTTGTTCTTACCTCAGAGAGTTCTGCCAAACTCCACAGCCTTTGCAACTTTATGAGAAACTTTTACACAGAATAAAAACAAGACTTGATTCTCAACTAGACTCTAGTAAAAAAAGGGGAGCGGAATAAGGCAAAATTTCTCTGTTCTGAATTTGGCATCCTTTATATTATTTTACGAAGTTCATTTTTGCTTTAATTATCACATTGCATCAGAAAAAGAATGCAGGGTGCTTTTTTCTTTTTTCTTCATAAAATAATACCTCAGAGTTCCAGGGAAAGCATACTTATGTGCCTTAGATTTATCACCACACAAGTGAAGTCACTCAATAATCTGCCTCTAGGTAACACAGCATATAATTTTGCTTAGGTTTACTGAAATTGCTATTTCTCTAAAATCCAAGAATAAGAGAAAGTTGCTAATAAATTTGGAATTTCCCACAGAGTTACTTTGGAGTACAGAAAATTATGAGAGGAACTAAATTCAAATTCCAGGCTGCTTTTTGAAAGATGAGATGACCTCTTGATCATCTATAAAGTCTGTGAAACATCTGTTTGGATAACATATGTACTTAAAATTCCCCACATGTCAGTTTCAAGTTACTGCAAAATATAAGGCAGCACCAGCTGCAAGGATTAGGAGGAAAAGCTGTTAGCAAAGTGTCAGGAAATGTTCGTGATTTTAATGGAAACTGAGTCTCACTACCATTTGCATACCACGATCTCTATGTGTGAGAAACCTATTGTGATCTTGGTATGTTTTCCCTACTACCTTCCTACTAAGGGACTATGGTGTGTTTAATTCTGGTGCCTTTTAACTAAAATGCCCTCCCCTCATTATTTCTACTTCTGCAAATATTACCCATCTGCAAAGATCAGTACAATTATCACTTTCCATGAAAGTTGCTTCATCTCTTCTAGCCCACAAATCCCCACTTCTCTGCACCTACGGCAAATATTAAAGGACCACACAACTGTCTCTTAATTGTCCTCACTCTGCTCTGCCATGCTAATCTCACCTCCTGCCTGTGGATCTGCTCCTGTTTCATGGCTTATACAAACATAACGAATCTCCCAAAACTATATCCTCAGCCCAGATCCCTTTCCTGAACTCATACAAATATTTCCAACCACCTACTTCTTATCTCCATTTAGTAGCCTCATAGGCATCTCAAATACCAGGTGCCAGAAGCTGAGCTGATCCTCCTCCAAATCGGCCCCTACTTAGCCTTCCCATCTCTATAAATGAAAACTGATTCTTCCAGTTATCAGACCCCAATACTTGCAACCATCTTTGACCCTGCTTTCTCCCTCATGCCCCACCTCCTGCCCTTTGGTAAATGCTCTCTCCTCCACTCTTTCCAAATACACAAGAAATGCACCTTTCCACCACATCCACTGCAACCACCAGGGATCTAAGCCAACATCATCTGGATTATTGCAACAGCCTCCTTTCAGCCTTGCTCCCTCCGACCTATTATTTATTCTCACAGTAGCCAGTGATCTTTCAAATCATGCATTTTCTTAGGTCACTCCTCAGTATGAATTCTTTCAATGGCTCCCCAAATCACCTGCAGGGAGAGAGGGAAGAAAGAGAAAGAGAGAGAGAAGGAGGGAGGAAGGGAAAGGAAAGGAGGAATGGAGGGAGAGAGAGGGAGGAAGGGAGGGATAGAGAGAGAAGAAGGAAGGAAGGAAGGAAGGAAGGAAGGAAGGAAGGAAGGAAGGAAGGAAGGAAGGAAGGAAGGAAGGAAGGAAGGAAGGAAGGAAAGGAAAGGAAAGGAAAGGAAAAAAGAAAGAAAGAAAGAAAGAAAGAAAGAAAGAAAGAAAGAAAGAAAGAAAGAAAGAAAGAAAGAAAGAGGGGGAAAGGAGGGAGGGAGGGAGGGAGGGAGGGAGGAAGGAAGGAAGGAAGGAAGGAAGGGAAGGAGGGAGGGAGGAAGGAAGAAAATGGGAAGGGGGCGGGGAGGAGAGGGCAGGGAAGATCTCTGTAATCATCTCTAAGGTTGGGTGTGACAGACAGCCTGCCTCCTTATGACCTTTTACTGCTTCCCCCCTGGCTTACTGCACTCCTGCCACTGGTCTCCCCCACCCCCCCACCCCCCACTGGTTTGGATGCTGTTTTGAGAGCAAGCCAAGCACATGCCATCATAGCACTTTGCATTCTGGCCTGGAAGGCTCTTCCTGCGGAGGTCCCCATGGCTCACTCCCTTACCTGATCCAGGTGCTCATGTGACACCTGCACAGTGGGGTCTTTCATGACCACTATATTGAAAGTTACTAACTGCCTCCTGCTCTCTCTGACATTCCCTTCCCTCTTCCCCGCTTTTGTTTCTCCATAGCACTTGTCGCCCTCTAACACGCTGCATATTTTCTTATCAGTTTCCTTATGTTCTGTCTCCACCCCTCTATGGATTTTTGTGAGTCTTATTTGCTGCTTTTTCCCCAGAGATGATTGCCTATTTCATTCATACTGTGTTTCTACCTTGAACTGTGATTGGCACAAGTTGGTTCTCAAACATTAAAAGAGAGAGACAGAGAGAAACCAATTCCAAGTTCCATAAAAATAGATGCCATGTCTTATCCTTCCTTTTTATGTCATTGGGTAGGGTGCATAAAAAGTACTTGTTGCCTGATTATTGCCATGTTTGCATTGGCAAATGTAAAATATTAGGTCATTCAAATTTTTGGACATGTTAAATATAGACAGTGTTGATGTAATATTAAAATATGTAACTATTTTTAAAACACTTCAAAGCTATTCAAACTTAAGCTCATAATCTCTATTTAAGTATGAACAATTTTCAAAGTCACCAATAAGAGACAGTTTCTTAAGTGACACAGATATCTACCAAAAAAAGATGGGAAAGAAAATTTCAGTATTGTCAATATCAATGCCAAGCCAAAAAACAAGTCACATGGGTTCTTTGTGCCAGTAGTTTGATTATGAAAATGGACAAGTGCTTTTAATAAATCAGCTCAACCCTGGCAAGCAGTGATGTTGGTGCTGACCTAGACAAATCGTTAGGGAATTATGGAAATTGGGGGAATACAACAGAGAAAAGAAGAGCCTTTCCCCTCTCCTGTCTGAAAAGACAGCAGTGTATACACCGTCGCCTCCCAAGCAACTAGTATTTAAATAGGAAGACTTACTAGTGAATAAGTCTGAGAAATGGCTGAGAAGACTCAATCTTTCTACACATCCAGAGTATTGCCTATAAAATATCCACAATCAAGTACAGGCCAAATGCAAACTAGATTCTTCTTCATGTGAAAAGGTTAGGCAGAAACAGTTATGGAATACTTCATCCATAAATGACTGTTCCAAACGATGAGTGCTGTAGCACACCAAAACAAGTTCTACCTTGTGGTTTTACAGCAGTTAGTCCCATAGTTCCCATAGTTCAGTCCCATAGAGAGCATCTCATTCCTGCACGAGAGGACCCAGGTCTCTTCCAAAGTTTATTGAGCTTGAGCTACTGCAGTACAGAACCAACATAGATACATCTGTTCTGTTTTGTGAAATCTGTACAAAAATGTCTTTAGAATTCTTTGTGTCTTTTTATTAAAGCAGGAAAACAAATATTAAATGCTAATTAACATCATATTTGTGGGTTATAAAAAAAGTTACTTTTAATTATTTAAAATAGTGTTGTATGGCAGGTAATGGTTACACTACTGGCATGACAGTGGTGACAATGATAGGAAGTGCTGCTCATTAACTAACCTGTCCATTTATTCAGCAAACACTGACTGAGTAGGGAGAACCTCTGTTCATCAAATATCTACTGAGCACCACTCTGTGCCAGGGCTTGCAATGAGCGGTGAACTAATGCATTGTTCATATGTTTAAGGGATTAGAAAAGGGGGCCTCTAAAAATGAGAGAGCTGAATTAAAAAACTGGAGCACAGCATAATTTGGAACCCTTGCTGAGATAACTGAAGGACGTGCAGAACCATGAAACCTCTAAATCAAGCCAATATTATAATACATATTTTACCATTTGAGAAAAAATAGCTATAGTTTGTTCACCAAATTGCAAAATTCAATTTAGAGTTTAAAAATGTAATAAATGTATACAACTAACTCCAATAATAAGAATAACTAAATAGAAATATTGATGTCTCATCAGAAATAAGTTTGATTCAAATAACAGAACTTTTGACAAAGATTCTTAAAATGTTAAATACAGGTGGAGGATAGACAACAAAACCTGAAGCAACATATAAATTTAACATAACTGTAAAGGGAAATTAGTGTCCAATTTTGCCTTTTGTACCCTACCATTACATAATAAATTATTTCTTAAAAATATAGAAAGGACGCCAAACTCATAGTTCACTGTAAATTGTCTACTGTAGATTACCTATGGGTTATCTATAGAGATTCAGGTTTATTTTAGAGAATTCACAAACTACAATAATTATACTATGAAAAAATAGCCATTGTGAATTTTAACTCTTTCTAACCCAAGAGATTACAGATGTTCACCATGTATTTCCCCCACCCCAAAAACCTCTGGAAATGGAGGTACAATCCAGTCCTAGCCATGCTGTGTCCTGGATGTCTGTCTACACATGCCTCCATGCCCTTCCCCAGAACACCCCAGCTTTTACCAGCTCCTCCTCAAGCAAAGGGTAAATGTGGCAGGAGCCAAATAGAAAATCCAAGCTTAGTATTGGTGGGGCGAGGTGTGAAAACATCTTCTGTAATCCTGAAGATGAAGGGAAGAACAGTGCACATTTTATACATATTCAGTATTCACCTTTTTATCTTTATGCTACAGTTCTGTGATTAATTGCACTGCTTTGCTCAGAAATGCCTCTGTCAGAATAAAATCTAGGTCTTATAAACTGTTTTTTTCTGAAATATTATTCCCTCTATTAACATAAATGTTTAAATATTTTAGAAAGGGTGTGTGTATGTGTGTGTGTGTGTGTGTGTGTTTGGGAATTGGTTATTTGTGTTTTGACTGCCTGTGACTTTACGTAATCTAAATAGATATAAAAGGGGAAAATGCATAGTGTGCAGGTTTCCATTATCTCAGTAGTGCTGTTCTCTGAAAGTAGATGCAAGAATTTTCTAACAGCACATTTTTGATCAAAAGGTTTTATGTACAACACACACTTTTCTAGAGAAAAGACAAGGGGATAACTTGTAAATATACAGGAGAAGAGACTAACTGTCTAATTGTGGATTCACAGAGCTTAAAGCCCAGAAGGACCTCAGGCACCAGCTAGTCCAGTATTAGGTGTTGCACAGGACACTTGACCCTCAAGATGACCTTCATAATGGGGTCCACTGTCAAACATGTTTGTGATTCACTGAATGGTATACTTTCCTTCAGATATTTAGAGTGATCATTCAGGTACTAAAAGTCCTGAAAAATCTTGCAATTAAAAACATTATTCAACCCATTGTTTCCAGACATATTTGACCATCATATATTTTTTTCCTTCAACATCCCACAGAACAGTGTCTCTTCATACAGATCTTGCTCTAGATACGCCAATCTTGTATAATCATTTTATAAATGAGGAGACTGACATTCAAAGAAATTAACTAGCTTGCCCAAAATCTGGTAATTAGTTAGTGGTTGATAATTCAGCAAATAGCATGAGGAGAGTTTAATATTTAAAGTGGCAAATAAAAATAAGCAAATATCCCAACATCTTTCCTTTCCATCCACACCTACTAAAAAATACATATGCCTCTTCTGTGTTTCTCTCTTAATCCCCATGGGTTCTTTTTTTTAATCCTCACCCAAGGACAAGCTTATTGACCTTTTTTTTAGAGAGAGGGTAAGGTGGGGGGAGAAACATCAATGTATAAGAGAAACATTGATCAGTTGCCTCTCATACATGCCCTGAACAGGGACCGAACCCACAACCTAGGCATGTGCCCAGACTGAGAATCAAAACCACAACCTTTTGATTTATAAGATGATGCTCCAACCACCTGAGCCACACTGGCCAGGGCCCCTTGAATTCTTACATACATACCCTCAACTTTTACTTGCCTACTTTACCAATATATGTGGCTATTAACCAGCTTGGATTCATTCATTAGCAAGCTCCTCTGGGAAAACTTTTCACAATGATCTTTCAGACTCTAGAGTTGAGACAATGACATACCAAGGGAGTGGCTTTAATGGAGGCAGGAACACAGCTGATAATTAAGGAAGATAGAGCTTGGTGGTTCTCTTCAAATTTATTTGTTTATTTTAGGGCTTCTCCAGATAAGATCAGACTCAGGATCAAAAAGTGTTCTTAAGCTGATTATAAAGTGGTGATCATTTCCTTAGTGTAAATCTTTTAGCTCCTTTCTGCACTCTTTTCCTTTCCATTTTCCATGTTCAACCTTATTCAGTATACTGTATAGAATACGTTAAGTGTTGTCTTTTTTTTATCTTTATTCTAATAGAATAAAATAGAGGACAGTATATAAAACTTGATATATTGCCTATATATAGGTAAAGATGTACAAATGCTTCTATGCTATTGCAAAACTCTCATGAATTGTCTCATAGAAGAGAATAACATTTAAAGTGAGGGCTAGCACTTTTTAAACTAAGAGCTACACATAAGCTAGATCTGTTTAATCTCTAATAACCAGTGTTCTTCTTCCTGTTTCATTGTCATAGATAGGAATCACAGTCAGCTGACTTGAAATGTTGTTTTAAGGACACCAGGTGAGATGTGGCTGACTCAGCATCAACTCCACCCAGTCCTGAGAACCAACCCAGGGTTCACCTTCTACTGTTGCCAACATTGTTATTCTTAGGTGTAGTAGGCAAGCCAGGCAAGTGGAAATCAGCAGAATGGAAAAGATATTTTTCCCCCCAAAGCTATCTAGAGGCTCAACTTTCTAAATGAAGGGCAATACATATCATATAATGGAACAGCATTTTAAAGAAAGATATTCTTCGTAATGGTACTTTCTTCTTGACTTGGAAACTATATAGAAGAGACCTTTGCTTGAAGAGGTAATTTTCAACTAGGCCATGCTATAGCACCCAGAAGATATTGAAGACAGGTGGATAAGCTCATTCCATATAGCTTCTGGGCAGCTGTGACATCGTACAAGGGTTTCAGATCTCTCTCCAGGAAAAGCAGTACATACCTAGGTAGGTAGCCACCAAAGAAAAAGAACACTATTGATGCAGTAAGATATTACATATGAAATATGGTCTTAGAAGCCAAGAACTCTGTCTGTTTAACTTAGTTTGGTCTAAATACCAATATTATGCCACACTTTAAGTTGTTCAAAACTATTTTATTAGACCAACATTAATGAAAAGTTTTAAATATCAAAAAATATTTGTTGGTTCCAACTCATCTGGGAATTTAAATTAGGGCAGCCCCTTGATTTCATAGTTCAAGCAAATGAAGGCCAGACAGTGGGTAACTAGTATGTTAAAGGTCACCCAGATAGTTAATGGTAACAAGCTAAACTGGAGGAAACTAAATGATCTTCCCAAGGTCACACAGTTGGCAATTGGTAGGGCCAGAATTACAACACAAGAGATACCAGGCCTCTGACATTTATTCTATATTTCCTTTCTGCCAATGAAAAATTAACATAATCCCTCATAAGCAGGTAGAGTCCTATAGATGAAAAGTCATATATAATAAATGCTACTATTGTAAGTGCAAGTACTATAAGTATATATATTATCTAAACTGCTTTAATGGCAGAAAGGAACTATTATTTCTAGATGTCTTGGTGGAACCTTAAATAATGTATATACTTGATAATTTATTATACTTTTTGGTAGTGGAAAAAAAGAAAAACAAAATGAGATTAAAACAATCCAAACTTTATTTCTCCTGCTCTTTAGGGCATGAAAATATTGAGAAGTCTATTTTTTAAATGTTCACCCAAAGTCATATCACTCAGACACATTGACTATATTGTTACTTAACTTTCTAAAACCTTCACCTGGGAATATGTTTGTTCATTTTAGAGAGAGAGGAAAGGGAAGAGAGAGGGAGAGAGAGAAAGACAAACATCAATGTGAGAGAGAAACATCGATCGGTTGCTTCCAGTATGCACCTTGACCAGGGATCAAACCCATAACCTATGTATGTGCCCTGACTGGGAATTGAACCCACAAATTTGGGGGCATGGGATGACCCTCCAACCTACTGAGCCACCCAGCCAGGGATACATTGTTATTTAACCATTTAGAATGCTTAAAGATATTTGTTTTGATAATTCAAGGAACAATAAAAATTTCAAAATATGGCAGAAATAGTAGAATAATCCTGGGCTTATGAATTCTTACATCTATGTCTTCTAAAAAGTCTATCAAGAGATGGAGATTTTACACCCAATACTTTCATTACACCTAACAATCCACTATGTGGTAATCAGTCATGCATACACCACGACACTTCTTGAACCTATTTTTAATTGTAGCCTCATCCCCTCTTGGCAAAAGAGAGAGTAGGTAGAATGCAGGACAGGAGGGAGTGTATTATACAGTCTTTGAGCTTATTGCTTTCTTTCTAAAACTCCTTGCTTTCAAATATCAACAGATGTATTCTAGTTTTTTATTTTCATAAAAAATAATCCGGGCCCTGGCTACTGTGGCTCAGTGGATTGAGCGTCAGCCTGCGAAACAAGTGTCGCTGGTTCGATTCCCAGTCAGGGCACATTACTAGGTTGCATGTCAGGTTTCCAGAAGGGGGCGTGTGAGAGGCAACCACACAGTGAAGTTTCTCTCCCTCTCTTTCTCCTTTCCCCTCTCTCTATAAATAATAAATAAATAAATAAGTAAGTAAATAAATAAATAAATAAATAAGTAAGTAAATAAAATTGTAAAAAGAAAAATCAAATTTCACTCTATCTGTAATTGTGTGCACAAGAATTTGACTTCCTGTATCTGTCTAGCTCTTCTTTTGTAGCAACCTGATAAGGGTAAAATGTCAACTAGTATGATAACTAGTCACCAGTTATAACTGTAATCCCTAACTGGGAGAGTGAGAGAAAACTAAAATTACCTGATGAGGACATCATACTTGGGGCATCTCTGAGGGCCATGATTCTAGAAATGGGGAATATAGCTTAAGGGACTTTGGAAGCTTTGCTCTATGTAGCTAAGCTACAAGAGTTAGGGCTCAGCTCCTGGAGGCATGAGGCTTCTAAGCCATGATGGTTCCCACACCTGTCCGATGTGGATCTTGTCTCCTTACACCTGAGTTGTGCCACATGAACTGCTGTCATGAGATAATCGCCACCTTCCCCCAAGTCCTCATTCACAGTCTTAGGCATTGGCTTAATCATCTGAGTACTCTTATCTGGTTCCTTCATGTCTATCTTAATTTAAAAATGACAATAAGAGTTGTATGCAGTAACATATATACCAGATTTTATTTGATAACAAGATAAAATCATCTGTTCTTCTGTTAAGATTCTTTCTGACAATACCAGGTATATTACAGCGTATTTTGACAAAAGCACACGTTGACTCCCAGTTTTCTTCTAGTGATCTGGTGTTAATATTCAATTGTTAATATTTAATAATTTGTGGTACATATTTCTATCTTGCAAAGATTCTAGCTTACCAGGAAGAGCCAGAGCTCACTGAGATCACTGGGGTTCAAAGTAGGGAAGTAAGGTGGTGAACCCAAGCCCAGACCTGCGTGAAAAGTAAAATCCAGAGCCAAGGAAAGAATCAAAACTCCAGGCCAAAAACACAAGAATATAAACTAAGAGATGGAAGCAAGTGGCAGAACCTGGGTCAAAACTCAAGAACAAGCCAGTAGTTCCTAGATGACCAAAACAATCCGTTTTTGTGGCCTAGGCAGTTACTGGTACAAGGAATGTCAGGATGATTTACAGATTACAAATTAAGCCTTGAGTCAGTCATAGGCCTTCAGAAAACAAAATGGGCCCTAAGATCTCTTCTTATTTCAAATCCCTGTAAGTCTATGGGAGCTTTCAGCCCTTTCATTCAATTCAAAAAACATTCAACATAGGTACTGGGAGACTGCTATGTGCCAGGCACCAAGATAAGTATTATGGAGCTAGAAAGGCAAGAAACAGACTTGCTCTCTGACCCTGAGGGGCTTATACACTAGAAAGAACTCAGCAATCCTTCCATTAACTTGGTTCTTCATATCCTGATCGTTACAGAAAAAACAGAACACCTTTCGATTTCTCAGTTCTTACTACCTAAAGGAAGCACACTTTTCCTAATTCTAATACAATAAAAAGTATTTAAACATGCTGCCTTTTATATACAGAAAATTCAGGGGCGGGGACAAGTAAAATTTGCAACTACAGATTTGTAAAAGACATAGAAATGATAAGCAGATGAGCTTTCCTTAGTTAGACTACATGAAATCTGAGGTTATAATAATATATATCTTATTTTCATAACACTTTCTTATAAGAGCAATATATGTTCATCGAAAAAATTTGAAAAATATTGTAGTAAGGCAATAAAAACATTTGCAATCCCATAATACCTAGAGATAGTCACTGTTAATACGTTGACATTTTTTTCTATATAGATCAACAGATAAATACAGATTTACATAAACTTACTCAACTGCTTGTTTTTTAAATGGCACCACACTGGTATAGAATTTTATATCCTACTATTTTCTTAATATTGGCTTTGACTTGCAGACACACTTTTTTTGAGAGCTGAGAGAATATTATCCAGCTATGTTGACTGCTGATAGAAATAAAATTTAAAACCATCTCCTGTAAATGTGCTTGACATGGCTTTTCCCAAGTATATTTATCTTCAATCTTCCATTTTTACTTTAATCTTCTATTATTTTTCTTCCCATTTAGATTGTCTTTTAAATTATTCCTACAGTTCAACTTTATCAGCTTGGTTTTCACTTATGAATAAGAACTGCACATCATCTGTAAACATTTATAAAATTAAATAAAAGCATCCCAAACTAATTCCTGGGAAAGCCTACTTGTCCACTCAGAGAAGTGTCTATTTATCTTTGTTTATTCTTTCTCCATCAAACAGAAAAGTCATGAATAGGGAAAGAACTGGGATTTAAAACCTCATCAGTCTTTTTGAAAGTTTAAAATATCACATTTTCTGTAGTGGCAAACATATTTCCTCCTTTAACTGTAATATATTATTCCCCTTTGCTACAAAATAAGTTGTATTTGCTATAATCTACATTTGCTTTGAATACTGATTTCCCAGTTGTCCACAGGGACATGGATGTGGTTTGGTGGCTCCAGGGTCCTCCCTGAAACTCCTCCCTGACTGAGCCCACCTAGGGTGCCAGCCAAAGCTCCAGAGAGCTGTCACTTACACACTAAGTTTCTTCAACATACTTGAGTGATGGCCATCTAGTCTTGGTGATTTATCTGCATCTAGTCTGCTGATTAGGTCTGGAATATCTTGAGCATTCGCCATTTCCTGATCTATTACCTCCACTGTGTTTATTGCTTGAGAAAGTCTGGGTGCAGAACTATTACTCAGCAAAATCAGAAGCACAGAATTCATTTACACTGTATATTCTTTTTTTTTTATCTCTGAGTATATGTTTGGTATGATATAAGCCAAGTATTTCTTCAATTCTCATTTCACAGTTCTTAAGAGTTTCATTATTGTCTTGGAAATCCATTGCAAGGATTTTTTCAAATTCATTTTTGGCTATCTCATTTTTAGTGTGCCTGGGATCTGTCACCCTTCATTGGCTCAATTTAATAACCTGACCCTTCAAATGTTCCTTTTTCATTACATGTATCTACATAAGCATTCTTTCTCTTTCTTTAACTTTTTCTATGTGTTTTCAAAGTGTTTTAATATAAGACCTCTATTTCCCATAAGGAAATTCATATACTCCCCACTTGCTTATGGGTAATTTGATTTGAGTGTTTTCCTATTTTTCCCTTACATATCTGCACTTGAATTCTCTTTTAGAGAACTGATTATGTACTTCATATTTTTCTTTGGAGTCCTCTCTCCCATTAGAATATGGAATGGAATGGAATGGAATGGAATTGGAATGGGATGGAACTGGAATGGAACAGAATGGAATGGAATTGGAATGGAATGGAAATGGAATGGAATGGAATGAAAATATGTATCATTCAGTATATGCTCCAATCTGCATTGCATCTATGAGGCACTCAGTGAACATTTCCTGAATGAATCTGTGATACCGACAGTTAACAATCATGGGGCATTTATTTACTAGGTATCACGCTCTATACTAAGCACTTTACATGCATCCTGTCATTAACGCTCAGGCTACAGACTGTAAACTTCATTGACAACGGGTTGTCTATGTATTCCTAGCACCCAGAGCAATACTGGCATACAGTAGGTGATCACTAAGTATTGCTGCGTGGATAAATTGAAAATCTGCATGAGTTAGGAGCCGTCATTATTCATGATTTACACATAAGGAAACTGAAGCACAGAGAGTTTCAATCACTTTCTGAAGTTACAGTATATGTGAAACCAGAACTTGAACCCAATGTCCACATACTTAACCAGGATTTATTACTAGTAAACTCAATACCTACCTATATTAATGCAAAAAAATTAATTCTGTTCATTTTAATAAATAGTATGGAATGTTAAAAATAAATATTGTGAGCTACTGTGAGAAAGGATTTTAAAAGAAAAAATATACAAATGATAAGTTTTTAATAAATACAGTACCCCATTTCCCATCTGTAGTTTCACTTTTCTCAGTTTCAGTTACTTGTGAACAACCACAGTTTGAAAATATTAAATGGAAAATTCCATAAATAAACAATTCATAAGTTTTAAATTGCATGCCCTTCTAAGTAGCATGATGAAATCTCTTACAGTCCTGCTCTTTCCCACCTGAGATATGAATCGTCCCTTTATCCAGAGTACCACACTGTATACACTCTCTGCCTGTTAGTCATGTAATTGTTCTCTCAATTATCAAATCAATTGACTGCCTCAATACTGCAGTACTTGTATTCAAGTGACCCTTATTTTAAGTAATAATGGCCCCAAAGCCATTCACATAACTTCTACTGTAGTCTATTTTTATAATTTTTCTATTTATTATTAATATTGTTGTTAATCTTTTACTATGCCTAATTTATAAAATTAAACTTCATCATAGATGTGTATGCATGGAAAACCATGGTATATATAGGGTTCTGTACTATCCATGGCTTTAGGCATTCACTAGAGGTCTTGGAACATATACCTTACAGGTAAGGGGGGAACTACTGTAATCAGGCAGATATCTGTAAGCTCCTTGCTAGCTATGCAAGTGAAAACATGATTTCTCTTTAATCAATTTCTTCTGTTGCATTTGTACACTAGGAAATGGGGATTGCAGGACTTTTGATAAGTGGGTGTTTTTTTTATCCCCCAGAGCAGTTCTGGGTTTATTTAAATAATCTGTTTTGTCAATTCTTTTAAATATAAGAATGGCGCTAGTAAAATAATCATTCATTGGGGCTTTGTTATAATTGCCAACAGAGTTTAAGAGTAATCTGCTTATAAAGTGGGAGACTTACATGTCTCTCAAACATCTCTGCCACTACTAGTTATCCGATTTCCTGAAACATTACCATTAGTACATCATTCTTTAAGATTTTGATTACTTGTATACTTAACAACTCATTAATAAAAAATAATACACTCCTTTGAAAAGGGTAGTTCCTTAAAAGCATTATTGGCTTTCTCCTTAATTCTTTATTAACCCACACCCTAGTGGGAGCTAAGTGATATTTGGCACAGAGCAAAGCCTTTTGGGAACGGCACATAAAGGTCCTGAAGCCATGTCTTGAATAGTAAAGAGAGGTACAGAAATTAGAAGTAGAAAGACACCAAATGTGTAGCCCAGCATAAAGGAAGGAAGAGCGAGTAGAAGCAAAAAGCAAGAAAGGGAAGAAATTAGAAGGGGAAAAAAAAAAAAAAACTGGATTGGAACTCTGCTATTACCTTGGAAAAGTCACTTAATCTGTGAGATTCTCAGTTGCTCCACCTATAAAATGGGGGTGATAAAAACATGACTTCCTCACAGAGACTTTAATAGCAGATCTTAATGTGCCATGTAAATTGAACAGCATAATGTAAACACAGTATGGTGTTTTACTTGGCATTATTTGCTTGTAATCAGCCAATTTATGCATTCTGTGATGTAAACATGTTACAAAGACTGTCAACGGCTTCAAAATATAGGCCCATTAAACATAGCTACCTTTTTCTGTCTAGAGCCATTTCTGATATTTTTAACCCAATAAACTAATTCACAAATGTAACAGCCTTTGTGTGCCTACCAGCTCAGGAAGCTTACTCTGTGCTCTATGGACTAGAGTTCGATAACACCTCTGTTTAAACAAGGAAGCTTCTTTTAAGTCCTGTTTTTAGACTGGGGCCTTTGGTCAAGGTGGAAACTAAAGTTGAAAACAGATAGATGTTTTACATTTAAATGTGTTTAATATAAATGTGCATTAAGCCATTTCATGGGTGACTGCACAAATATCTTTTGCAAACTGGACACACGTGAGCACATATACAGTAGCCATTAACGTCTTCCAGAGAAATAAAGTGCAGATCCAATATTTTAAGCAGCCACCCCAAGTCCTCTCACTCGAAAGGAAATGTAATGGCTTTAAGGGAATTGCTCTAATAATATCAAGGCATCTGCAATGGCTGGCCAGAGCAGAGGCAAAACCGAGTGCATGTCACCGTAAGTCAATTTAACAAGAAATAAGCTTCCCCCTGGAGAATCTAAACTCTCTAGCCTCCCACAAAGGAAATTGAATTTTGGAGGTCACACCTTGGGTAGGTTACCAGAGAGAGAATCTTAACTTTTTTTTTTTTTTTTTTTTTTTTTTTTTTTTTGTCATACACTCAGGGAGGTCAATGCTATTCTACTAACAAATGGCTACCAAAGATCTGCTTTCCCCTCAACACCCACCCCCAACACCAAAAAATTATAACAAGTCCTTCTAGTTCCAGAGAAAATGAAAAATGATTGTGATACTTAAGATGCTAGGGACCAGACCGGTTATAATCATGTTCAAACATCAAGTTTTGAGTCGCAAAGTGAGGAATAAGGTCGATACTGGGGGCAGGGAAGGGAGGAGGAGAGGGGAGAGCTGGTGAGACTATGTAAGGGGTCAGAGCAGTCAAAAAAACCAACAGAAAGCTTTAGGCTAAAACTGTTTAGCCAAATGTAAATCTACTGAACTGCTGTTACCTAAAAGAAAAGCAAGTCGCCAAGTCAAGCCCAGGCGAAGCCCTGCCTGGGTGGGTGGACAGCCCTAGTTGAGTCCCCTGGGTGGTCGGAGGCCCTGGTGAGTTCCCGCCGTGGCTGGAGGCGCCCAAGCTCATTGCATCTTGGGCAAGAGGCTCTGTGTCGGTGCATCTAGGCCACCGCTGTCGCCGCACCGACCCCCCATCCCCGCCCGCCAGGCAGCAACATGTGGGGCGCTGCCACTCCACCGCCCGGGAACTCCCTCCGGCTGGAGTTCCTGGTGGACGCACGCTTGGCCCGGAAAGGTGCCGAATTACTCTTGGGAAAGATTCCTCCAGCGTTGAACTTGGCAGGTCTTGACATTTCCAACCCACCCCCTGCACGCCAGCACTACACACTGGTGCACGCGCGCGCGCGCGCGCGCAAACACACACACACACAGCACACACACACAACACACACACACCCCTTTACCTGCCCAAGCTGCGCGCAGCGTGCGCGCGCGCATACACACACACACACACACACACACACACATTTACCTACCCAGGCTTCGCGCAGTGCTGGCTGCCCACTCCCGGGCAAAACACCAGAACGAATGCAGAGAGAACCCCAGCTCTGCTGACCTCAGGGGAAGTGAGGGCTGTCTTAGCACTGAGTAGCTCCAGAGACTAAGTCCATTGCCCTCTTGGCCCCTGCTCCACATTAGTTCGGGCCGCTGGCACCAACCCCGTGTCCTTTTGTACTCTCCTGGGAAGCCCGACTCTACTCACCCAGGCTGCGTGCGGATTCCGGCCGCCAGTGGCAGCCCGCTGCCCCATCCCACGAACACTGCGGCGACCCCAGAGTGTGCAATGCGGAGCCCCGCCAGCGCGCGGCTGGAGCCAAAGAGTGCGTGTAGGGAACCAGGGAGGGAGGAGAAAGGCTGAAGAGAAAACGCAGCGGGGAGGGTCTCGGAGCGGCGAGGGGCGCGCTTGCCACTCCCACTCACGCTGGGCACTAGCCGCCGCCCGCACCGCAGCCGGCCAGCCCGGCCTCACAGGCCGCGGGACCAATCAGCGCGCGGGGCGGGGGGAGCCGAGCCCTCTGCAGGGCACGCTCATTGGGTCGGCGCGCACGACCCAACTCTCTGAGTGTCCGCTGGACAGCAAGTCTGCAAACTGCCGCCAACGGGAGCCGAGAACCTGGCATCCGTGGGGCACCCGGCTCTGCGCTCGGGCTGGCAGTGTGAGCTAGCCGGGTCTGGCGGGCGGGACCAGGAGGGCTTGAGACATACCCATGAAGCCTGTTCCCAGTGAACATTCAAAACGAATAGTGTTTGTTCAGGTTGCAGCGATTCCTTCCTGTGAGCGACCCCCTGCGCCTCTCGCCTCACTCTGGGGAGCAGCTAAGTGATGGAAAGCCTGGCAGTGGGAAGTGGCCTCAGCCAAATCTTACTCCCCGCCACCCCCAGGACCGCACGAAACTCGTTGCACTTAGGAATCAGAGCTGTAAAGCAAATCGAACTCCCAGCCCAGGTCAAACCTAGACCACTTGACGTTTGCAGTAGAGGACTTGGACTGCAGAGCGAACAATGAAGGGGAAGAGAACCTTCGAGACAGGTCTTAGGAAGTGGGAATCCGGTTGAGGGTTTTGGTGGACATAATTCTCCAACCCTCCACCACATCCTTTCCCCAAGTAAAAACCCTTCTCCTCCTCCCAGCCTCTCACGAAGTATTGATTTTTTTTTTTTTTCCCCTTGTTCTAAGTCACGTTTGACTCTCCGGGACATCTCAATCAAGAGCCTCCGAGTACAAGCGGAGAGTGACGCTAACCCCCTCCCATCTGAGAACCCCCGAGGGCTGGAGTGGGAGAGGGTGTTGAGGGAAGGTCCCCTGGAAGGTTTGGAGAAAGGATTGCGTGGGTCCGCCGAGGAGCTAGGGAGCTAGGGACCGCCCCACCTCCACCAGGTACCTGAGCCTGCAGAGCTGCCTTCCCGAGGACAGCCCTCCTCAGTAGCTACATGTATCCATCTTGGAGGCCCCTCAATCTTTTCCCTGGACTTTCTATTCTTCGAGCTTCTCTTCAGGCAGGCCTCCTCTGAAACTTCATGCCTCCGTTCTTCATAATCTACTCATAAAAATATCATTTTTTTTTTTCTTTTTTAAACTCTCTTCCCATTTCTTCTGTCTGGAAGGAGGGCCTCAGATAAATTATTTTTTTGTTATGAGCTTCTGGATCTCAGAAAGTTTTCCTTACTTAGTTTATGTATAGAAAGAACCTTTGGACACAGAAGGTGATCACTACAGTGCTGTCTCCCTGTGAGGCTAAATGAACTGAGCATGAATTGATCAGAATGAACCTGGAGCTTTCTCTCAGTGACTATGTGAGTTAGAAACTGGTACTGATCAGGTCATGTCCTGGGTGTCATCGCTGCCACTTATTTAGTTCCCAGGGAAGAAATTTCTTCTTCTAAAATTCCTGTCCATATATGCATTTCACTTGATTTTGACTTTTTTTTTTTTTAATTGGCTCAGCTCGCAGTTTAGTAAAAACTTATTTGCGTTCAAAATTATATTCAATATATTACTGTAGTTTATGGGACTCAGTTCCTAGTGGAGACAGAATCATTAGGATCTCTTTTAAAAAAACATATTTTTTAAAAATAACAGAAAAATATGCACTCAAAATGTTGGCAGGCAGCTTTTATCTTTGTGTGGTAGAATAATAGATGATTTTTTTGTTGTTTACTTCTTTATACTTTACCATATTTTCTAAAGAGTATTGCAACACATTATTCAGGAAAAAAATTTTCAAATATGTTTACTCCAAACATACAGCACTCTTCAGGCATCCATGAGAAGAGCTAAAAGAGTAAATTCTCCTTCTACTTTACCCTTTGCACCTTATCAATCACCGTGTGCCTTGAATTCTGTCCCTTAGAATAGCTTTCAGGGCTCTCCATCCTCAAAATCTGTACTGTCACTGCTGCAGCTCCATTATTTCTTACCCAGATTGCAGCAACAGCCTAAACTGTTCTCCAACCTAGTCAACCACAATGCTGCCACGTCTCCTTAAGGATGACAAAGATGATTATGTCACTTAAAAGCTTAAAATCTTTCAGTGCCGCCCCCCCCCCCCCCGACTTCATTGCTATGAAGTTCAAATCTGGTACCTGGTTGGCAAGGCCTGCCCTCTCAGTCTGACCTCAGCCTTCCATGTTGGCCTCATCTCCTGCCTTCACATTTCCCTATGCAGGATGATCCTGCCCCACTGCAAATTTTTGTCCTTTGCAAATGTTTTATGTAACTTCACATGACCATAGCTAAGACTGTATAGTACCGGGATGCCAACCGTCTCTTCCTCACCAGCCCTATCCCCACCATCAATTCCTACCTCTGCTTAAGACTCACTTAAAATATCACCTTTTTAATTAAGTCTTCAAACCTGACAGGGCCAGAATTAGCAACTTCTCCTTTCTGTACTCCAATAGCAAGTGCTTTATTTATTCAACAGCTATTAATCCAACTCCTATTATGTACCAACCACAATGACGCAGAAATATATTCATACTCCCGGAAGAGACAAACATTAAATCAAGTCACGCAAATGAATAATTGTAAACTGAGATAAGTGTGATGAAATCACTACATATGTGAGAAGTAGCATGGTTTACTTTGAACATATGCCAACCATAGTTTTTATCTTATTATGTTATCATACATTGATTTACTTGTCCAAAGTTCTGTATCCCATCAAATTTATATGTGTATCCCCATCTAGAACATAGCTCCTTGTTCATATTAGGTGCTCAATACAATTATTTTTAAAGTCTCACCCTTGGATTCTTTTTTATTGATTTCAGAGAAAGAAACATCTATGTGAGAGAGAAACATTGATCAATTGTCTATGACTGGGGATTGAACCCACAACCTAAGTATGTGCCCTGGCCAGGACTCAAACCTGCAACCTTTTGGTGCATGGGACACTTCAACCAACTAAGCCACACCTGCCAGAGCACTCAATAAAGTTTTAAAAATGAATAAATAGGTGAATAAGTGAATAGGTATTTGAAATGCTCATAAAGCATTTTATTTCATATATTGACATGGTACTGTTGCACAAAATCTTAAACAGTTTAGTTCTATATTTTAAAATTTAATATCATTAGATCCTTATCATTACACTAATTTGGTTCTTCTGGTGTAAATTATCTATTTATTTTTGTTTGATTTCACATTTAGAAAATATAACTAATGTACTATTTGTAGATATTCTATTGTTGCTAAGAGGAATTTTTTCTTTTGTTATTTATATTTTTTATTTTTTCATATTGATTCTAGAGAGGAAGGGAGAGATTGAAGCATCGATTTGTTGGTTCCACTTATCCATGCACTCATTAGTTGATTTCTGCATGTTCCCTGACCAGAGGTGGAACCCACAACCCTGGCACATGGAGACCATGCTCCCACCAACTGAGCTACTCAGCCAGGGCTGAATTTACTCTTTTTTAAAATAAGTTTTATTTTAAACATATATAAAAGCAATTCTAAGACACAAAGCACAATACATAAAATGGACTTTATCAAAACTAAAAATGTTTGCTCTGCCAACAACACTGTTAAATGAATGAAAAGACAAACATAGACTGGGAGAAAATATTTGCAAATCATATGTCTGACACAGGACATGTAACCAATATACACAAAAAAACTCTCAAAACTCAACAATGAGAAAACAACCAAAATTTTGCAATGAGCAAAAGATTTGACTATTTTACCAAAGAAGATATACAGATGAAAAAAAGCTCATTATCATTAGTAATTATTGAAATGCTGATTAAACCACAATGATACTACTATCTACTTAATAGAATAGCAAATGCTGAGGAGAATGCAAAACAACCCAAATTCTCATACATTGCTTGTAGAAATACAAAATGGATCAGCCACTCTAAATATAATTTCGTAGCTTTGATAAAGTTCAATATACACTTAACCATATGACCCAACAGTCTCACTCCTAGATATGAACTCAAGTAAAATAAAAGGCCTCTGTTTACTCAAAAACCTGTTAAATACTTATAGCTATTTTATAGCCAAAATCTTGAAACAATGCAAAAATCCCTCTACTGGGGAATAAATAAACAAACTGATTACATCCATAGTATGGAATGTTACTCAAAGATAAAAGGAACAAGCTGTTGATACAAATATTACATATTTCAGTGAGTTATGTGAGGTGAAAAGAAACAGACTCAAAAAGCTAAACACAAGCACAAGTTAAAAATGTCAGAGTAGCAAGATAAAAGGACAAAAGTTTTTTCAGGATGATGGAACCACAGTTTGAGGTCTGGATGATTTGTATTTACATGAGGCAATTGTTTAAATCCTTGTTATATCAAGTTTCCTGTCACACAGAGCTAAATTTCATTTTACCTAATATAATGAGTGCATGAATTAATCAATTAATGAAAATTTGATTAAATGTAGTCTTCATGAAAGAAGAAACTGTGACTATTTTATTCACTGACATATCATCAATGCCTCACACAATGCAGTACACAGAGTGGGTACTCAATAAATATTAGTTAAGTGAATAAACAGATAAGATTGAAGATAAAGTTGGGATTTTACAGAAATGTAACAAAATTTCCCATTCAGATGCATATTTTCCCCTCCAAAGTAGCTATTTTGGCACATTACATTTTTCATTCCAGTGATGCTGCTCCTATTTCAAAATATATTTTCTTTCCCCTGTTTGTTTATTAAAATATTGCCTTTTCTTTAAGTAAAATTTCTTCCCTTAATAAATTATTCACTTTCATTCTTCTTCTCGATGAACAAACAATAAATTTAATGTCTTAACATTTTACTCATTTTTCAATATTTCAGGTAGTATCTAACTCATCTTCTTTTCTTCTATAACAAATATCAGAAGTTTATATAATAGGCACATGGTAAAAATAAAAATGCAGATTTTATGCAAAGCTTAAGAGATTTTGGCTCAAAAAAACCGTCATATTTCCAGATGTACCACTAAAAGTAATTTTCATTTATTGGACACTGATGGCTGACATTAAGCTCTTGAAATATCATTAAAATATTTCTGCTCTAACCAGTTTGCACAGTCAAGTGACTTTTAAAAAATCATTTACAGCTAAGCTGCTGTGATAGAATTTATTATAGGAACTCAATTTTCTCTACCAGTTTTTCTACTAGGAAATGGTAATCCTGACTTCTGGTCAAGACGGAGGTGTAAGTAGACATGCTTCACCTCACACAACCACAAAAAAGAATTACAAATAAATCTCAAAACAAATAACACCCATAACTATCAAAAAATCTACCTGTATGGAAGTCAGAGAACCAAGAATTTTAAAGAAGCCACATTCATCCAGATGGGTAGGAGGGGCAGAAACGCGGAGACAGAGAAGAGTGGCATGCAGAGGCGGCGACCATGGTGGAATGGGTTTGTGTGGTCCCACATTCACATGTGGTGGATAAAAATCAGAAGGGGTACCTTGAGAGCAAGCAATCCTAGCCTCAGGCTAGACAGCACAGCCCAGGGTGCCAGTGCTGGAAAGATAAACCCCCAAAACTTCTAACTATAAAAACCAGTGGGGATTGAGGTGGTGGAAAAACTGCCAGATTTCTAGGAAACTTTACTTAAAGGGCTCTCATGGTCTTAAAACATACACAAACTCACCCACTCTGGAATTCAACACCAGGGCAACAGCTAGAAGGGTGCCAGTCACATACAGGGAGTGGGTGAAGTGAAAGGAAATGGGGCAAGTGCCAGGCAAACCTCCAGAAGCCAGGCAGCAGCACAGTCCCCTCTCTGAGCCCTCCCCACACAAAGAGCCATGAAGCAGTAAAGCAGATTGCCTGGCCCTGGCAATTCCCTAAGGCTCTGCCCCACACAATTTGGAAGTGCCTTTTATAGGGAGTCAAAACAGCTCTACATAATACACAGAAACAAATACAGGGAGGCTGCCAAATTGAGGAGACAAAGAAATATGGCCCAAATGAAAGAAGAGAACAAAACCCCAGAAAAAGAACTAAATGAAATGAAGGTAGACATCCTATCAGATACAGAGTTCAAAACACTGGTGATCAGGATGGTTAAAGAACTCATTGAGAATAGCAAGAACATAAGGGAAGAAATGAAGTTTACACTAAGTGAAATTTAAAAAAACATCTACTGGGAAACAACAGTGAAGGGAAGGAATCCAGAACTGAAATCAATGATTTGGAACATAAGGAAGAAATAAACATTCAACCACAACAGAAAGAAGAAACAAGAATTCAGAAAAACAAGAACAGTATAAAAGACTCTGGGACATCTCCAAACATGCCAACATCTGAATCATAGGGATGCCAGAAGTAGAAAAGGAAGAGCAAGAAATTGAAAACCTATTAGAAAAAATAATGAGAGAAAACTTCCTTAATTTGGTGAAGGAAATAGACATACAACTCCAGGAAGCACAACGAGTCCCAAACAAGCTAGACCCAAAGAGGACCACGCCAAGATATATCATAATTAAAATGCCAGAGGTTAAAGATAAAGAAAGAATCTTAAAAGCAGCACGAGGAAAGCAGAATTACCTACAAAGGAGTTTCCATACACTATCAGCAGATTTCTCAAAAGAAACTTTACTGGCAAGAAGTATTCAAAGTGATGAAAAGCAAGGACCTACAACCAAGATTACTCTATCCAGCAAAGTTATCATTTAGAATGGAAGGGCAAATAAAGTGCTTCCCAGACAAGGTAAAGCTAAAGAAATTCATCATTGCCAAGCCATTATGACATGAAATGTTAAAGGGACTTATTTAAGAAAAAGAAGATCAAAACTATGAACAGTAAAATGACAACAAACTCACAGCTATCAACAACTGAATCTAAAAATAAAATAAAATAAAATAAAACTAAGCAAACAATCAGAACAGGAACAGAGTCATAGGTATGGAGATCATTTGGAGGGTTATCAACTGGAAGTGGGAAGAGGGAGAATATGGGAAAAGGTGCAGGGATTAAGAAGCATAATTGGTAGGAACAAAATAGGGGGATGTTAAGAACGGTATTAAAAATGGAGAAGGCAAAGAACTTATATGCATGATCCATGGTCATGAACTAAGGGGAGGATTGCTGGAGGGAAGGGGGTACCGGGTGGAGGGGGAAAAGGGAGATAGTTTGGGACAACAATACTAATATAATCAATAAAATATACTTTTAAAAAGACACAGTAATCCAGGCTGCCAGCAGAGAGCTCCACTCAGTTGTGTCAAGACATCATTCAGCTTTTTACCTTGTTTCTATCAGGGAGCATTTTTTGCATAAACTCAGATGCTGTAATTTTTCACATAAGTAAGTCTCTCTCCTAATGACCATCTGACAACGAAAATATTAGAAGTTAAAGAGAGGACGTCAAGGGAAATCAGCAGAGATATGTAAGCTAAATAGGATATTGTTATAATGAATCCAAAGATTTTAAATGTTTCATTACCTTTTATTATTGTACCTGATATAATCAAGTATTAGTTGAATTTTTGCCTGTGACCTCACTCTGTACTTGGCCAAGAAAGTTGAAATAGGTAAGATTTTAAGAGGTTGGATTTCCATCATCTCATCAACTTTTTCCCTCATTGCCGTTGCTGATGCCTATAATTCCACTGTCAGAATAAATTTCCTTAGCTAGATTGCAAAGAGGGTTTATCTTGAATTGAGGGCTAACCTGAACCATGGTACTGCTGCCTAGAACACGGCTGACAAGAATCATGAGGCCAACCTGATGGATCCATTAGCAAACTTTAGTGAGGGAGAGCAATTATAACTTCAAGTTTAGACATGTACAGATTGAGCTGGTTGTAGAACATCCAGATAAGGTTTCCCAGTGGGTAGTTGGATACGCAGATCCAAAACTCAATTGAAATATAAATGTTTAAGACTTAAGTATAAAGTTTAAACTTGTACTACTTTTCATTTGTGCCCACAGCAGACATTGTGAACGATCATGTACTTGTTTCTTCTGAGCCCTAACCTGGCCTCAGCGCCCTTCTAAGTTCACTTTTCCTCATAGCTACCAACCAACAGAGTTTTTGAGAAAAAAAAAGATGAAAACAATTTTCTCACAAATCGTAGGATTAATCCAGGTTTAGCACTTTGTGGGCTGGTACAACAGGATAGTAGCTAAGGAGGGTTTTATGTTAGCAAGGATGTGACTGATTCTGTTGTCTCAGTTGGGTAAAGAATTTAAAAAAGCAAGGATGGACTTCAAAATAAACTTTTCTTTCCTAATCAATCCCCAAAATTGAAATCAACATAATTCCCTGTCCTCGTGTTTACCAATTCTGATACCAGGCATCCTTTTCTCTCCTTACGTTAAATATTCTAAGGAATACCCACTCCTGGAAAATAAGACTCTGAGTCTATTAAGCTGCTTGCATTTCAAGGCTAACCTCTCATCAAGTGAGTACTTCAAGTCTCTCACTTTGCTATGCCTTCCAAGAGGATTATGTCATGAACTCTGCCCATTCCAACCAGTCTCTGCTTTTCAAGACGTGCTTTGAAACCCAAGCCTTGGCTCTAAAAACACCAGAAATACCTGTGGAAATAAATGAAGGGAGCCCAGATGAGAACAGAGGATATTTATTCAAAGCTTGCTAGGGCAAGGGAGTCAGCCACCACCAGTTGCATTTGGCAGAGACTAAGCACAGGCAGAGGAAGGATAAAGCTTTCTAGTTAAACAAATAAAATTTAAAAAGGAAGGCTTCAGGTATGCTCTAATTGGAAGTTGTCATGGAGAAGCTGGAGGTGGGTCAACTAGAAGCAGGACATCCTATGGTGATAGGATTGAGGAGCATCTTTGGCTTTCTCTACCTGGTCCAGAGTAGTGGGGGGATGGGGTAAAATTAGAGGAGCTGTCAGTCATTGACCAGTCTGACCATTTTGGGCCAACTGCTACAGAGGTTACGGTTTGGCTTCCTGAGCTGGTTGCCGCAGAGGTTGTGGGTCAGGGTTCTATTGTTATATATGGTCTGGTCATTGTCCATTTGTTTGTTCAGTATCTCATGCCATTCCCTAATTTTTCCAGTTTTGAGTCTCTACTAAGATTCTGTCCAGAAGGTGTTGTCTGTATTGCTGTAAAGCTAATGAGTTTAGCTTTGCTTGATACACAGGTTTTTCAGGTGGTCTTTTGAAGAGTCAACTGTGAATGATCCATACCTAGTACTATACGCTGGTTGTTGTCCTAACTATCTGTCTTCCCCTTTTTCCCAATGAGAAATCAGTTTCGACAAGAAAACAGGATTCTACAATAAGGTTGTACAATTCTCCAGCAATAAATCTCTGCTCATTGCCCTCTATGCAGGATCTGGGTGTCCCATCTTGGGAGATCCTTGACTGTCACAGGCTCCAGGCGCCTAGCTGCCAGGATTCCAGCAGCCAGTGAATCCTGCTTCTTCAGCAGAAGGCAAAAACCACAGTCCTGCAATCCTAACACAAAAGTGCCCCTTTGCCAACATTCTCCGTGTCTGATAGATTGGGGTAGAAGTGTTATAAGATTGATACTGTAAAGGTATAAAGAATAATCTAATATTGAGGTGTAAAATTTCCCTCGAATTCTGTGTTAGAAGAATAGCAATGAATTTTGCTGGCAGAGCAAATTCATTCATTTACTAAACACCTGTTGAACAAAAGGTAATACTAAAAGTTTGAAAGACAATGATGTGCAAAACAAAAACATAGCTGATGCCATGTCTCAATGAGCTTTCAGTCTAGTGGGGGACAAAGTCATTGACCTAACAAGTAAATATGAAATACGAGAGTGTTAACAGGGGAATCTGGGAAGTCTCAGAAGGTATGCTTGAGGGATTAAACATCAAACTCACTTTATGATATTATATGCTTATGTAGAAGGTACTTATAACAAGACATTAAACAATTCATTAAAATTATTAGTAGATCTCTGCTTCCAGCTAAGATGAAACAAAGAGAATGAATTTACCCTCCCACTGAAAGCAACCAAAAAATGGACAATCACTGTATGAAATAATGATTTTCAAGACACTGAACACCGGACAACAAAGGGCAGTGATCCTCAAGGGACAGAAAACATTAACCACAACACAGTGACTATTTGTGAGGTTCCTCATTGTTGCAGATGGATGTTAAAAATACATAAAGAAGTAAGGGTAGAATGGACTCTGAGGTAATTAATTAGCATTTGCAGTATCAATATGAACTCATTTTTAAATTTATATATATAAAGTATATGTATATGGTTGTATGTTTGTTTTTTACAGATACAGGTATGCATAACAATGGATAGACTTTTTCCTTTAATTCCATTCACTGAGAGGGCCTGGAAGCAATCACACCCAAATACAGTGAGCACACCTGGCATGAGATCTTGGTTTCTAAATTCCATCCTACACAAAAATGCCCAGAGCTCCTGAGAAAAATGGCTGATTCCTGGGCTGGAGCATGGAAAGGACAAGATGTGCCTGGAGCACTGTGTTGTGATAGAAAGTATAGAAAGGCTGAAAGAATAAGAAGCACATGTCAAAAGGACACCGGAGAAGCTTAAAGAGGCTACCACTGGCCAAATTTGGGGTAATTTGAACATGAAAATAAATAATGATAGCAAAAGAGAACAACCCGTGAATAAAATAACAATAAATATTAAATAATAATATATAACTTACATAATTATACAAAATAGTAAATAAAAATAAGTAAGGAAGTCTTAGTTTAAGCCTCCACACTCTCCCACCTTGAATTTGGGTAATTTTACTTCTCTGAACTTCAATTTCTTCTCCTATAAAATAGTGATATAAAAGTGCCTATATCAAAGGGTTGTTTTAAGAATTAAATGAGATAATAGATGTAAGAGATGCTTTGGAAGTAAAGCAGCTAAACAGACATTTATATGTTATTCCCAGGACTGGTATGCAAGAACAGTTTATAACAGTGTGCTATGAACACTGAGCTGAGACTTGCTACTAGAATATTTCACCACAGCCCTGAAGAGATGGGCCCTACTGTGTGCGTGTGTGTGTGCGTGTGTGTGTGTGTGTGTGTGTGTGTACTTAGATTGGGAATGCCATGCTCCAAAACAAATTAAGAACATGCTCATTCAGTAATTAACGTGCAAGAGTTGTTAGCTGTGGCTGATTTTATAACCCACATTTCCAACCTATATATAGAACATGTTTCCAGCCTACCTAATGGTACTCGAGGAGAGTAAGGAAACTCGTCTAAAGAGAGCAACTATGGACCCTTTCCCTGCAAAGACCAAACAAGGTAAATAGATGTGTGTCATCTCAAGATAACAGCTTTTGTCACCTTTTTCTTCTTCCAATCAGTTTAAAAGGATGGGCTCTGTCCTGCAGCTAACATCGTTTTCTTTTGAAAGTAAGAAATATAAAGATAATGTACAAGCAAGATCCCTTTACTTACAACTCTTATACTAACACCTATTTTAATATTTAAAAAGAAAGAAGTAGAAGAGGAAAAACTACATAGAATCTTCACATAAAGATTCCCCAGTGGAAAAATACAATAGATGTTTCTGTTCCCTGAAGGAATAACAATAAGAGCTCCCTAGAATTTATGCAGGGAGGGCCGGGCCCACTTCAGGCTTTGGGGCTTGCTGTGCCCCTCAAAGCTACACAGGTGGCCCCAGGGACTGGAAAACGCTCAGGAAATGCCCAACGCTCCTAAATGGCAGGCAGGGTGCCTTCTCCCTCCCATGTCCTCTGATTCCTATATCCCAGCAATCCTCTTCTGGGTTTTACCAGCTAAGCTTATTTCTTCCCCATCTTGCTTCTTACCCTTTGATTCAAATGCAATTTTCTGTCTTTGCAATAAATCTTCTACCTCAACTCCATGGAGTTTCATAAGGTTTGATGAAATTGAGGGGACCTGCTGGGTAGTGCTGCTACTCTGAGGAAGAGTCTGTAAATCTGAGGGGCTGGACCCTCTTTTCCAGGAAGTTGCACCAGGAAGGGTATGTGTGAGGCTTTTGTAAGCGGGGGAGGGTGAAGAGCAGGGTCTATGAGACAGGTGAGAAAACGCTGGCTTCTCTGTGATGTCAGCTCTCCTTGTGCCACTCCCAAATCTCTAAGGATCCCAGGTATGATGACAGGTTGTCTGGTCCTTGCTAACTTGGATGAACCAGGGAACTTAGTTCAAAGGTCTTGGCTCATAGGTTTCTACATTGCTTAATGATAGCCAGATGTGTCTTTAGCTATCAATATGGGGTGGCCATGGAGTTGTTCCTCTAGCCTTGTCTCACCTAGAACCTCCACAATGTGTGTATTTGCTGAGGGGAGAGGATCTGGATAGGGCCACTATATAACCAGTAACTCCCAGAAAAAAACCACAGGACGTGGCCCTGACTGGTGTGGCTCCCTGGATTGGGCACTGGCCTACAAACCAAAAGGTGGCTGGTTTGATTTCGGGTCAGGCCCATGCCTGGGTTGTAGGCTGGCAACTGACTAATGTTTTTCTCCCTCTCTTTCCCTCTCTCTAAAAATAAGTAAATTAAATATTTTTTAAAAGTCACAGGGCTTTGATAGTTGTGTCCAAAGTTCCCTACTGAAGGATCAGGTAGTTCACAAGTGGATTTATATGAGAAGTTGGAAATTTCACTAAATCAGTCCCTGGTCCTACATAGGGAAGTACTGTAAAATTTGGCCTTTTAAATGGCAATGGCCCTAGGAATGTCTTCTTATCTCTCTCTTTAATATCTCTCTTTCCCTAAAGCCCTTTAGAAAGAGGAGGTTCAGGTCATAAAATAAAACTGGGAGGTCCTGACCTTCTGAAGGTAGCTCATTGAGGTTCTCTTTCATTCAGGGATTGAAGATTCCTGCTGAAGTATAATTCTCAAAAAGTTAAAAAATGACTTTAATATACAAACACAAAATGAATGTGCCAAATATCTTATTCAACTTATTAGTTAATAAGAAGGAAATAAGATAGTAAAAGTAACCCGAAGAGCATTTATGAAGTGGGAGTGTGTTTATGCACACAATTTAATAAAAAATATTACAATAAGATAGCTGGATACAAAACAGGTTCATAAACCATAAACTACAAGAGTTACCTTTCTAAAATAATTTATTTATTAATTTGAGAGAGAGAGAAGAAAAGAGAGAGAGAGAGTAAAACAACTTTTTGTTATTCCACTTAGTTATGTATTTATATTTTGATTCTTGTATGTGCCCTGATCAGGGATCAAAGCCACAGCCTTGACGTATTGGGACAATGCTCTAAACAACTGAGCTCCCTGGCCAGGGCTAAGCATTATCTTTTTCACTGGACAGAAATTATTCATATTTCTGCCAGACAAAAATCCGTAAGTTAATGTGAGGCCTTTAATCAATAATAAACACTAAGTGTAACTAAGTAATTTCCTTAAATAATCTTTGGGTGGCTTTATCCCCTTGTGGCCCTGAAAGGGTGTGCTGTCAACTTTTTCCCTTATTCCCAATTTTAGGTAATTTGGGGGATATTTCTAGTGGAAGGAGGTGTGCAGCGGTCCTGTGAGTAGCAGGGAAATGGGCGTTTGATGCTCTCCGGTCTCCCTACCAGAGAGAGTAGCGGCTGGCTTCACCTAAGGAGTAGCACAACTCACCAAGGTGTGATTACCTTTTCTCAGAAATAGTACATTCTTAGGATCAGAGGTTAGATCAAGTTTTACTCAAATCCAAGGGGCAGGTAGAAGCCAGGAAACTTACAGTTGACATGTTTTAAAAATTGTAATTTGGGAGGAATATAAGGAAAAACAAACTGAAACTGTGCTTACTTCATCAATTTGCCTAAGTAACCCAGAGGATTAAACAAATTATTTTTACAAATCCAAATGAAAATCCTAATGGCCTTGAAGAAAGAAAATAAGGAGATACTTAAAAAACGTTTTTTTAAATATATTAAAGTGGCAAATGGGTGAAAGGAATCATGACAAGGCCTAGGAAAACCCAGAAACTAAACATAAATTTCTGGGAAACTGTCAGGTTAACTAGGCTATCTTAAAAGCTCTTCAAATAAATCATTGTACAGGGATGCAAGATGAGGTACAGAGGCCAATGGAGGAAAGTAAAAGATATTAGATATCCCAGGTTTTTCTATGAGATCATCATTCTATTTTTCTGAATAGATGAAAACCCTTTCATAGGGCCTCCTATTCTCCTCACCTTTTTCCTTGCAATATATGCAAAAATGAATTGAAAACAGAGCAGGGCAGAGCAGGGATAGCTGGTGTCTGCTCCTCTTGGCATCAGCAAGGGCAGCTGGAAGGTTCGCTCACTCACATGTCCACCCAATGGCTGCTCTCTGTGACCTCAGCTGAGTCTTTAACACCTGCACCTGAGGGGCTGCTTGGCTTCCTCACGACAAGGGGGCTGGCTGTCAAGGTGAGTGACCCAAGAGAGAGCCAGGCAAAAGCCCTGTGTGACATATTGCCTTTTGCAATTTAGCCTCTGGAGTCATTGCAGCATCACATGCGCCAAATTTTATTGTTTCAAGATATATTACTAGATTCCATTATTTGATGAGAGAAATGCCAAAGAACCTGAGAACATGTTTTAAAACCACAACAATGATGCCTTGTTATTAATCTTTTTATTTTTTTTCATTCTCTATACTGTTTCCTAACAATGGCAGTTTTTCAGTTTGGCGGAATTTGATGGATTTGAAATTTGCCTGTATTCTATTTTTTATGTTATTTCTTTATGGTATGCCTACTAGCTTTTTGACCTCCTAAATCTACCCCCCTAATTTTCATATTTCTTCTCTCCTATTTTAAATCTCTCTTTGTTCTCATTTCAGAGAAATTTCTTCAACTTTATCTTCCAATCTTTGTGTCATATTTTAAAATTTCTGCTAACCTATTTTCCATTCCTAAGAGCTCTTTTTAGTCTTCTCTTCTGACTTTATGGTAGCCTGTTTTGTCACACAAATACAGTATTTCTCACTTTTCTAAGGACATCTATTAATTGTTTCATTATTAAAAAATTCATTCATGTATAAATTTTAAAAATATGATAAACAGCCCTCCCACCATGTACTCATCTCCTCACTTCTTTGAAGTACGAAAAGGTAAACAACAGCAAAAACTGGCATGCTAAAAATAAGGGGTTTGGTGAAAAATAATCTGTATCCTGAAGCTGAGATCTCAGCCCTTTCCCTGCTCAGGTAGCAGAAGCCTAGCAGACACGTTACCTCGTATTGGTTTCCTTGGGCTTATGTAACAAAGTACCCCAAATTGGTTGACTTAAGACAACAGAAACGTATTCTTTCACAGAGGGTACAAATCCAAAATCAAGGTATCCTTCTGGAGGGCGCTGAAGGAGAGTCTGTTCCATGTCTCTCTCCCAGCTCCCGGTGGTGGCCAGCAGTCCTCGCCATTCCTCGGCTTGTTGATGGTCAGTCCAATTTCCACCTCCATCATACCATGGCTTTCTCCCTGTGTCTTCTGTCTCCTTTGTTTTCTCTTCTTCAGACAGGACACCAGTCACTGAATTAGAGCTCGTCCTAATCCAATATGGCTTTGTTATAACTAACCATGAAGACCTTATTTCCCTGTTGTGGGAGGCTGGTTGGTGGACTTCACTGAATCCTTCCAAGTTCCTTCCAAGTCCAGCAGCCCTGGCTCCCTACCTTTCATGTTTTCCACTTTTAGAATCTAAATCTTCTGGTAAACAGATCCAACAGTATTCTTTGCTATGACTACTCTCACACATATGAATATATTTCACCTTTGAGCATGTACCAGAAAAAAACATTAAAGCATTTCCCAGTGTTCCACCCCCAACTCATACAAGTCTTTAAAATCTGCCAATCAGCTTTTAGGTCTGTTTTACAGGGATTTAGGAATGTAGTAACGTTCTTGTTTGTCTTCATTAGCCTAAGCTGGAACTTGAAAGGAAACCTAGAGTATAAAGATAACATTTCAATTACTTAGAAAATTACCCTTATTCTTAGGTATCCTTCATTTTCTCATGCAAATACATGGACACACATGTCTTATCAGGGATTTCTTTAACGATGCCCTTTGCCACCCTAGGCTAGGGATTTCCTGTGTCCATGAGTACATGGTGGCAGTGGTGACCTCACACAGATTTCACATTGCTCTCCTCATTTCACAATTAGTACCATTGGGTGGGCCTTTCAAACATGAGGCAAATTTCTACTGTTGTCTTGTGAGTGAGTCTTATGTCTATTGGGAAGCACTGGGTTGCTAAAGTGCTTGACTATAGTTCTTCTGCAGATGTCACATCTTGTCACCAGCCACCTCCACCTGGTGAGAATACCCTGCAGGCATCTGTTCCCTTTGAGCAAATGCCACTAGCCAAAGAGCCTTTCTGCAGGATGAAACATGCTTCCCACAAAGTTCTTTCCTGATTCAGTGAGGGGGCATGAAGAACATTCTTCTCAGAGGTAAATAAAGGATCTAAAGTATAAAGGATATAAAGTTTTGCATTTTTCCCACTGTCTGGCTCTTATCAAAGCACAGATTCTTATTGCTGAAGCATTTACAACCGATGGTGTGCATTAGTTAATTTACTGAAGTGAAAAGAAAAAAGAGGGAAATAATAAGTGTTTTGGTCGACAGACACAAGAGCCTTTCCATTGGACAAAGTAAAAAAGCCTGGAGAAAGATGTAATTTTCTGTATTTCTGCACTCTCTGCCTGGGGCAGTGCAACCCCTGTCTTTGAACAAGGTCAGGTGCATTGTTCATGCCCACTGTTTGAAGAACATTGAAAGATTCCTGGAGGGCGTGTATCCCCAGTAACAAATGGGTTTGTGGGGAAGGAGAAGGGACCCCACACAGGCTGCTTCTTTAACTCCCAAAAGTAGAGACCCTGCAGGCTTTTAACTAGCAGGGCTGGGTTAACACCTGTTGGAAGAAAGAATGTACTAGCTCTCTGGTCACAGATAGCTGACTTTCTGATGGGCAGGACTGGAGGCCCTTCCATGGGGAATTTCTCTCTCTCCATATCACTGAGAAATGAGTAGTAGACAACTGTGCAATATTTTTCAAGTTGAAAGGTAAGTAGGACTAACACTCAAAGCACATAGCAGGAAAAGAAAAAAGCCTGAGAATGTCAAATATGTACATATTTGTAAATTGTTTATAGCTGTCCCTTTTTATATTTCAACATTACATTTGGATATATAAATATCTTTATATATATATATATATATACATATACATATATCGTCGGCAGCCGTCCGTCTCGAGAGACGATGGTGTAGCTTCTTAAGAGTCTATCTGCACCGCCGAGAATGGCTGTGCAGTCCGACTCGGGAGTGACACGGTATCTGTCTCCTCCCGTGTTGAATCGACATCTTACGATGACGCTGGAGTGTTCTCTCCAGTGAAGCTGAAGCTACAGAGCCTGGGCAGGGTGATATGGAGGGTCTGCTGTTGCCCATGCAGCAGACCCCCCCTCTCTTCGCAGCTGAAGGGTCCAAGGGAAAGACGGAGTCAATACAGCTTGGCTTCAGGTGCGCCGCAGGAGTTGCCGGTGTTGACTACAACGTCAAACCGCCTTAGGGACTCCGGCTCCGGATTTTCTGTAGGGGTTTACTCCCTTAGCCTTTCCCCTGAAGAGGTATGCCGCAAGGCAGCGGAGGTTTTTTGGAGTCAGAGTTTTCCTTCTCTGATATACATATATATATATATATATAATTCCACATGAAGGTGGAATTAAGGAAATTCAAGATGAGTGGAGTAAATGAATCTAATAATTTATGTTTATTAAGGCTTTTGGTGTTTGGCTACCAGAGAATGTGTCACTTGGGAAATACTTTAGTGATACGTCATAGTCCCTGCTTTTAAGCAGTTAGCAGAATTTCTTGGAAAATAGGTATATATACACGTAACATTTTCAACAAGTCATTAAGTACCGACTTGTATAATACCACAGTCTTGATAGAAGATGGAAATTCTCAGACTCTGTCAAGTGGAGGAATAATAGGAGTAAATCATGGTAGAGGATGTAGATCATATTGCTGAGACCTGGGTTTGGAAGAAATGTCATTTATTTACCATTTCAAATAAATTAATTCTGACTTTTATAATGATCAAAAGGCAGTGAGTTCACCTTTCTGCTCTGAACACATAGCAATGACAGATGAAATATTTAAAAGGCAGGAAGAGAGACAGGGAGAGGGAAGGGAGGGTGGGAGGGATGAAGGAACAAAAGAAAACCAGGAAGGCACAGCCAGGATCTAGTACAAGATAAAAATCTCCATGGACCAGACACAAAAGGAAAACACAAATTGTGGGTTGTCTGGACTCTGGAAGTAGGCACAGGTGACGGGGAGCGTGGTCCCTGTGGGACAAGGAGTTCTAAACGTGTATGAGCTTGGCGCAGAGACAGGCTTCCTGTTTGATGCCAGAGGCAGACACAGCTCTCCACTCTACTGGGAGTATGGGTTCAGGTGAAGCTGTGAGCCTAAGGAGACAAAGGGAGAAGACTTAAGTGTTAACTAACTCACAGGAACTGAGCCAACTGCCTACACTCTGTAAATAGACCTGCCATACACCTCAATGGCCCCTAGAGGCGCTACACCCACAGCTGAATTGTAAAACCTGAGTGGTTTTACAGCGGAAGGGCTGAGCAAGGTAGAGAGAACCGCCAGAACTGTGAATGGGGGAAATATTTGAAGGGGATACTCGAAAATAGCCTGTAAACCAAAATTCCAAAGCATAGGAAGAAGGACTAATTTTGGGTAGGACAGCCAAGAAACAAAAGACTCAGAATAATTCACTCCAATTGAAATTAATTTTAGAAAACAGTCTGAAAAGACGCCATCATAAATTTGTTGAGGTTGTTCAAAGAGATACACGAAGATGTTTATGATTAAATAAGTAAATTATGGAGCAAAAATGAAATAAAAATGAAAAAATTAAATCACTTCCTGAGTTCCCACTTTGCTAGAAGGGCTGGGAATCCAACCTCAGTCATAGTCAACTCCTTCACCTACTGAGGAAGCAACCAAACATCTCTGAGGCTTCTGTAACATTATAAGATCGTATCTCTCATTAGTCCATCCTCGTCATTGCTAATATCCTCAATTCCCAGGTCCTACAGTCTTCCATGATGACTTAGTTATCTGAGATACTGGGGGCAGGGATCACACTGAAGCTGAGAGCCTTCCTGTCTACGGCTGAGCATTCCTGGCTTGCATCCCCTCAGAACAGCATGACAGCAAGGAAGAGGGCACTGATTCTACCACTTTCAGAACACTCTTATCACTTCTGTGTTTAAAATGCACAGGTTCTCACCCTGGTTGGTGTGGTTCAGTGGATTAAGCACTGGCCTGTACACCAAAAGGTTGGCAGTTCGAATCCCAGTCAGGGCACAAGCCTGGGTTGCAGGCCAGGTCCTCAGTTGGGGGTGTGTGAGAAGCAACCAACTGATGTATCTCTCACACATCAACGTTTCTCTCCCTCTCTTTCTCCCTCCCTTCTCCTCTAAAAAATAAATACAATCTTTAAAATAAAATATACAGGTTCTCAAACTCTACCCAGAAATTTAGATTCCCTAGATCTGAATCAGGGCTTAGAAATTAATGTTTCTAATAAGCTCCTTTGTGATTCTTGTGCTACAGACTCAGCATTTGATAAATGCTGATATTGTTTTCAGAGAGAACAATACTTCCTGAGGTCACACAGCTAACTGTTGCCAGAATAAAACCCAATCCTTTCTTTTGCTTACTTAGTGTTTAATTCCTTTTCATTTTTCAGTTTCTTAGGCAGAAGCTGACATCATTGATTTGAGAACTTTCTTCTATTCTAATTAGCTGTTTAGTGTTATAAATGTCCTCTCCAAATACTATTTTAATGGAATTCCAAAAATTCTAATATGCTTTGTTTTCATTTTAATTTGGGTCAAAACACTTTGTAATTTCTCTTTGGAATTCTTCTTTGGCCCATTAATAATGTAGAAGCATGTTATTTATTTTCCAAATATCTGGAGATTGTCTAGATATCATTCTGTTATTGATTTTTATTTTAATTCTTTTGTGGTCATAGAACACACTGCATGACTTGAATCCTTTTTAATTTATTTTTTATTTTTATTTATTTATTTTTTTAAACTTCACTGTGTGGTTGCCTCTCACTTGTGCCCCCAACTGGGGACCTGACATGCAACCTAGTCGTCTGCCCAGACTGGGAATCGACCAGCGACACTTGGCTCGCAGGCCGATGTTCAATCCACTGAGCCACAGCAGCCAGCGCTACTTTTTAATTTACTGAGGCTTGTTTTATAGCCTAGAATATGGTCTCTCTTGGCAAATTATCTGTGTGCCTTGAGAAGAATGTATATTCTGCTATACATGGATGAAATGGTCTATAAGTGTCAATCCAGTCTACTGAGTTTGTAGTGGTAGTAAAGTTTTCTTCCTGATTTTCTGCACACTTGATCTATCAGTTATTGAGAAAAGGGTGGTGAAATCTGCAACCATCATTGTGGGTTTGTCTGTTTCTTTTTGTAGTTTTATTAGTTATGGTTTCATATATTTTGAAGGAAGCTCTGTTATTAGGTGCATAAATGTTTAAGGTTGACATATTCACTTGTTGAAGTGACCCTTTTACCATTATGAAATAGATTTTCCCTTTTTTCTGCTTTCTCTTGAATTATGTTTTATGATCTCACTTTACCTCTTCTGTTTATGTATTTAGGTATATCTCTTTGCTTCATTTTTAAGTAAATTTCTTTAGGGCTTATAGTATACATCTTTATCTTATCAGAGTCTACCTTGAATTGATATAATACCATTTCACATTTAAGAACCTTAAAAACGGCACAGTTTTACTTTTTCCCTTCCAGGCTTTGTGATCTTGTTCTTGTACTTTGTACTTCTATCTGTATTTAAAACCCTACATTACATTATTATTTTTGTTTAAGTAGTCAATTCCTTATTAAAGATACATAAATAATAAGAAAAAATATTATATATTTACCCATGTAGTTATCAGTTCTGGGGCTCATCATTCCTTTATGTAGATGCATATTTATACTTACTATCATTTTCCTTCTAGAAAAATACTTTCTTTAATATTTTTTGTACTATGGTTCTATTGATGGTCTACAACTAAATTCTTTCCACCTTTCTATGTGGGAGGGGATCTTTATTTCTAAAAGATATTCTTATCATGTATAGGATTCTAAGTGGGCAATTTTTCTTTTAGTACTTAAAGAATACTTCTCCACTGTCTTTTTCACCAACATTGTTTCCTATGGGAAATCTGTTGTCATTCTTATCCTTTTTCCTCTTTATGTAATGTGTCTTTATTCCTAAATATTTTATCTTCATTACTGGTTTTTGAGCAGTTTGATTATTTGCCATAGTGTAGCTCTATTTCTGTTCCTTGTGATTTTGATTTTTTGATCTCTTTGCATCTGTAGCTTTATGGTTTTCACAAAATTTGAAAATTTTTCAGCTATTATTGTTCAATATTTTTTTCTGTCTCCTCCCCTGCCCCTTCAGAGACTATAATGTCATGTTTATTTAACTGTTTGAAATTTTTCCATAACCCACTGAAACTCTCTTCATTACTTTCTTTTTCTTCCCTGATGTTTCATTTAGAATAGTTTCTACTTCTGTTTCCTTGGGGTTTTTAGTCTTTTCTTCCATAACGTTCAATCTGCCCTTAGTTCCACCAAGTGTACTCTTCACCTCAGACATTCTAGCTTTCATCTCTAGAAGTTGCATCTTTTTCATATTTTTCATTTCTCTGCTAACAATTTTTAGTCTTTCCTCTAGCATTTTGAACATGTGTATTATAGTTATATAAGTATTTAATGCCCTTGTCTATAAATTCTAAAATCTGTGTCAGATTGTTTTCATTAATTTTTCCCCCCTCACTATCCCTATTTGCATGCCCAGTAATTTTTGAATGAGTACCAAAAATTGGAATTTTATTTTATTTGGTGATGGGTATTTTGGTTATTTTTTTAAATTCTTGAACTTTGCTCTGGGACACAGTTAAGTTATCTGGGAACAGTTTGAGCCTATCAGGTTTTTCTTTTAAACTTTTTTAGGTGAGACCAGAGTAGAGTTTAATCTAGGGCTAACTTTTCCCATGACTAAGGCAACATCCTTCTGAATGCAGTATTCCCTCACTTATCGCAGGTATTACATTCTAGACCACCCACCCCCCACCCCCCGCGATAGAATAAAATCTGTGAAGTAGGAACCTTACATTTATTTTAGTATTTACAGTATATATATTTTAAGGCTTTATAAATCTTTCCCACACACTTATAAACCGTTCCCAGTTCCTTATTAACCTTTCCCACTCCCTTATTAACCTTTTCCACACTTTTATAAACACTACTTATGTTCTTAAACATGTTCTACGCTCCTAAACCTACATAACTTTAATAACATATGTATATACAGTACTGCAAAATCCCACAATATAGAGAAAAATCCATGATAAATAATTAAATATAGTATTTTTTTAAATCCCACAATACAGTGAAGCCACGATAAGTGAACCGCGATATAGAGAGGGACTACTGTACCTGCTTCTCCATGAATTATGAGGTCTGACTGTTGTGAATGGTTAATATTCCCAGCCCTTTACAATCCTTACTGATTATTCCCTCTAATACTTTCCAATGGGTCTTTCTTCAGACTCAGGTACTTTTCTCACATGCAGGCACTGATCAGTACTAACCTGAAGAATGGAGAGAAAGTTCTTCAGATCTCTAAGTTTACTCACTGTGGAGCTATTTCCTCTCCAGTATGCTGGCCTCCCCTTACTCAACTCAGAGAGAACGCCAGGCTCTGCCAGGGTTCTCCCTCCTTGCTCCACATCTGGAGACACTTGCTAGTAAATAAGCTGAGGGAATTGTAGGGTTGATCTCATTTGTATCCTCTCTCTCAGAGATCATTGGCCTTCATTGTCTGATATTCAATGTCTTGAAAATGGCTGTTTCATATCCTTTGTTTATGTATTCAGATGTTTCAGGTGGGAGGTAAACCTGCTCCCTGCTATTCCATCTTGACCAAAAGCAGAAGTCTCTTCAAAATACATTTTGAAAATAAAGAACAGAATTTGTAAAAGAAAAGTATCACAAAATTATTGGCTTAATATCATGTAAATATGGCAAAAAATCATGAAAGTACTTTGAAAATGACTGAAGTTTAGAAAATACCTGCCCACTGTTAATCATTCACTACACAACAGAAGTAACTGAGGCCTGCCTGGGGCAAGAGATGCAGTGAGGCTCACACAACTCCTTGGTGTGAGAAATAAGACAAAATTCATTTTCCCTGTCATGCTGTCTAGTACTCTTGCCAATATTTCATTGTTTCAAGCTACCTCAAACCTGCCAATTAAAAAGGAGAAATTTCATGTTCTTATAAAATATACCTGATCAAATAGTAATGTCTTTGTATTTGAAGCCATAAAAAAGTCACTGGTTTGATTTATTTGTACCAATATTAAAAGTATTTTTTTAAGCTTTTTATAGACACTTGAGGGACAATATTGCTTACATTGCTTCCACTGAAATAAAATGTGTTTGTGGTTCATCTGGAAAGGAAAGGGTTATCTCATATTAAGTGATAGAATCCGACATTGGCTTAAGGTCACCTCCAGCTGTTTTTATGAGGAGCAGGAGACAAGTCAGTGGCCATGGGAAGCATACGTGTGGTCATTAGTTCTTCATCTGCACAGGGCCTTGAATCCATTAGGCACCATATGTACCATCACCTGGTACCTTCAAGATTTTCAAGGGCCTGTGGAAATATTTGAGATATTGGTCAGTTCCAAATATAAAAAAGAAATCACAAAATTAAAACTAATATTTTTTAATCCTGGCCAGGTGACTGAGTTGTTTGGATCATCGTTCTGTACACCAAAAAGGTTGCAGGTTCCAACCCCAGTCAGGGCATTTACCTAGGTCGTGAGTTCAATCCTTGGTTGAGGCATGTATCGGAGGCAATCTATCAATATTTCCCTTGCTCTCTCTCTCTCTCTCTCTCTCTCTCTCTCTCTCTCTCTCTCTCTCCCTCTCACTCTCTCTCCCCCCTTTTCTCTCCTCTAGAATCAACAAACATGTCCTTGGGTCGTCAGCGGCGGCAGCCATCCGTCTCGAGAGACAATGGTGTAGCTTCTTAAGAGTCTATCTGCACCGCCGAGAATGGCTGTGCAGTCCGACTCGGGAGTGACACGGTATCTGTCTCCTCCTGTGTTGAATCGACATCTTGTGATGACGCTGGAGTGTCCTCTCCAGTGAAGCTGAAGCTACAGAGCCTGGGCAGGGTGATATGGAGGGTCTGCTGTTGCCCATGCAGCAGACCCCCCCTCTCTTCGCAGCTGAAGGGTCCAAGGGAAAGACGGAGTCAATACAGCTTGGCTTCAGGTGCGCCGCAGGAGTTGCCGGTGTTGACTACAACGTCAAACCGCCTTAGGGACTCCGGCTCTGGATTTTCTGTCTGGGTTTACTCCCTTAGCCTTTCCCCTGAAGAGATATGCCGCAAGGCAGCGGAGGTTTTTTTTTTTTTGGAGTCAGAGTTTTCCTTCTCTGATGTGCCCTGACTGGAAGATCGAACCATCGACACTTAGCTCGCAGGCCGACGCTCAATCCACTGAGCCAAACCAGCCAGGGTACGTACTTGGGTAATGATTTTTAAAATAATAAAAATAATTTTTTTTAATGCAACATGGAACCTGTGACTACAACTCAACTCTTACATTTCTGTATGCATTTAGTTAAATGTGGGTTGTCAGTTCATTTTAATACACTGGATAATGATGTAAGCTGAAAGCCCTCAAGAGTGCTCAGGTGCACTAAGGGTCTCTGAAATGCCGCATATTCATTTATTGAAAATCCGAAGTATTCAGTGTTGCTGGTCACCTCTGCATAGAACTAGTAATGAATTCCACTAAATACTCTTTTAGTTAGGGTTTTCTTTGTCCATTTTACCAAATGTGACTGTGGCTTAGGTTTTCTTCATTGGCTTGCATTTTTGTTTGTTAAATTTCCTTTGTCTGTTAAGCCAGTTCTCAAACAAAATCAGACAAATCTACATCCCAACAGAAGTAGACCTCTTGGCAGTGATCTTCTGTTGAAGACTTCTTAAGAAATCTGAATTGCCCATGACTTCTGGAATGCGATAGCACTTATATTTTCTAATTTTTCTAAATAAAATTCAACTTTCTTCTAACACTCCTTCCACAAGGTTGATGAGAATTTGATTATCAGAGCTGCCACTCCAATCTCGGATCTTACCATAACCTCAAGCTTACATCATCCAGGAAAGTGGAGGACTTTTTTCTTTATTTCACAGGTCTTTAAAGATTAAAAAAAAAAAAAATAGCAGTGCTTACAGTCCCTTGAACAATCCTTCACACCATCACTGAACTCAGCTAATGGAAATGTACTAGGGTCCCCAAGCCCATGCTTCTTGTCTCCTAGTTCTGCAGCAGAGTCATTCCCACCTGAGGTTCTGCCATCTCTGGAACATTGTATTACAGTCACCTCATTCTTTTGCCCAGTTTCAGGAAAACTAACCACACCTCACAGCCAGGCTTCCTTCTTCTTCTATCCAGAAATGCAACTCCCCTTATTGTTCTCTTTCAGACAAGGCAGCCCATTCCTCTGATGGGCCCCTAGAGCAGTGTTTCTCGTAGTGAGATCCACCTTGGTGGTCCCTGGTAGCCCATCAAATAATTTGCATGTGCTTTAATAGTTTCAGAAGAAAAAAATCAACCAAGAAATTTTGTTCCCACCCAATTCACAAACTGGAAATGTAAGATTAATTATGGCTTTTACAGAAATCTCATAGATCCTTTATAACAAACCCAAGCTTACTAAGAAGCCACTGATCAAATAGATGACAAAGGGAATGAGTTAGACATAGTCTAAGAAAGTGTTAGTATAAGGGATAGGCCCTTGGTGGTCTTGTTGGTAGCACTGAACATTAACTAGTGAGAACTCTTCCAAAGATCTAGAAGATCTCCTGAAGAGATATCACTCAGATTGTTATCTTTGTTTTCTTCAACTTCCTCAACAATGGAGTGCAAAACACTCCAGAGTGAAAAAGAGTCCTTATTACTCAAAAGGAAATCTTAACACACTTCAGGGCTTTGAGTGTGTGAGAAGAAGAACACAAGCTTTATGCCACTTAAAGTAGAAACACGGTTGATGGTAAAGGGAATCATGTACTAAAATCTACTCTTTTCAAAAGTTCCCTATCACTAGTCCTCATGAACATTGTTAGACATTTTAGGGAAAGCCAAAATCTTTTTAAGAAAAAGAATGAGCTTACTTAGTGGGATAAAAGCTATCTGGTAAAAGCTTACATTAGCACCTGTTTTCCTGTGGTAAATCTACCAAGTAACACTCAAATTCAGCCTAACACATAGAAATATTAGTATACTCCCTTTCTTCCAGACATCAAGGTAACTAATAAGATCTAATATAAAGAATCATGAACTACTCAATGCAATACAACCAAGAAAAAGAAGTTTTAAACACTGTATGAACTGCTTCCTCAGTAATTTCCTAACAAAGCGGCACCTCAGTCAACTCAACTTTGTAACTGCTTTTGCCTTTTAATCTATACTATGCAATTAACACCTCACTGTACCCAACTCTGTTCTCTATAGAACTTGACTCTTCAGCACTTTATTTTGACCATATAAAATATAGTTAATTATCACATTTTCTTCCCAGCTGCTATTGGAGATTATTTTGTTCCCCCAAATAAATTTTAAACTACTTATGAGCAAAAAGTATTGAAACTCTTTGGCATACCTCAAAAACTAAACTAGGTCTAAGTACCTTACTACTACATAATTGTATAATCAATAATTAACTGACTCTTAGGCTTAAACCACACATTAAAAATACACAAAACTGAGCTATTTCTTAGTCCCCACCCACCCATCCCCACACACAATTACATATAGCCTCAGAGGTTCTGCACAATAGATTATGTATTTATTATGAAATCTTTTCTTTTCTCTTTTAAACTTTTTTAGAAAACATTGCTCAAGAAAGTACGATTCCCCAGAAAGATAGTAACATCATAGAAGAGCAATGTTAAAATGGACTTTCTCATAGAAATGGAATGTCTTAGCTCTAGTTGGAGTTCTTAAATTGGACTGATTAGATTAAAAGGGATGGGTTAATTTTTCAGGCCTGCCTGGAAGAGTTAAATTTGGGGCAGGTTGGGAGACTGAAGATAAAAAGAACATGACTCAGGTCAAAGGGCTTCCCAAGAAAGAGGCATCATCACTCTGCCTGATGAAACCTTTAGTGTCTGTCACTACTTTCAAAGCACAGAGTGTACTGCCCCATGCAGGTCTCTGTTTCTGTCTGTGCTGTGATTTAGAGACAAGATCACTGAGTTGCAGGAAGATGACCTCAGTCGCTGACTGAATCTGTCGGGCTCCCTTTTCATTGTCTTAGAAACCTTTTGTGAATAACCAGAGTTCCCTTCCTTCCCTTCCTGTCTGGCTTGTATCACTGACAAATTCCACTCTTCCACTCTTGAGAAAAACATTCTTCCTGGGCCCTGCCCATGTAGAAGAGCACATTCCACTTCAAGATGAGCTGGAATGCAGCTTTCATCATAAAACAATTGTAAGTGGTTGAGATAAAGCGCCCAATAAAGCAGCCAAAAGTAGAAAAAGGCAGAAAAAATGTGTGCCTTCTTATGGAACAATATTCCCCATCCATCAGCTGAAAAGGAAAATCTGGGACATGGTTTAAAGTGTTCATTAAAATGCAATAGGATATTAGGAAGTCGGATTTCGATCAACAATGAGATATTTTTCTTACATGTATCCAAACAGCCTTGCTGTGAGCTTCAAAGTTTCTCTCTGACCAAATTCTGTGAAGTCGCTTTTTCCTCTCCTCTTTGATTGAACCCAGAGCTTTGGAAAGGACAGCGAAGTTAAGCTGAAATGAAGTTGCAAAACTTATGGTTTTCAAGTAAATGAGATTTTCTCTAATGCTTCCCAACTGTCACCAGGTCGGGTGGATTTTTCTGCTTCAGGTCCTTTGATGCATTAATTTCTTCACTCTTACAGTATCCTTCTGAAAGGAACCCTAGCGGCCATAAAACCACAAAAAGAAAATGCATAGTGAAACCGGTGCACAAAAGACAGTGAGAAATAAAAAGGGAAGAAAGGGCAGGAAGAAAGGTCTTTATACAAGCATGTGGTTTGCCTGGTTCTCAACTCAGAGCTCAGATCTACCAGGAAAATGGCATGATGTGCCAGGTCTGGGTCAGCAACTAGAGATCTTGAAATATAGCTGAATATTCTATTCTTGATTCATCTAGTGCAGTGATTCAAGGCAGGAAAAAAAAAACTCTTTTAAAGCAGTGAAACCACAATACATAGAGCAGCCCTTGCTGAGTTCAGGGCCCATCAGCAGCGCTTCCTTGGCCCACAGTAGCAGCCCAGACAGCCTCGAAGCAGGGACAGGGTTAAAGGCACAGAAGGCACCACTCTAGAGGGTTTCAGTGATCCAGCAAGTGGTAACAAGAGGATTTCATTTCTCTGAATACAGAAGCCTATCATCTGAGTTAGAGGGCAAAACGACATTCTCTCTAATGTAGTTATGTACAGAGTCTTAGTCAGTATTGGTTCTTGGGCTAACACTCACTATCATTTTTTAAAGGGCACCACAAGCCTTGTCACTTACCATCTAACTGCCTCATCTCTTGCCTTCAAAAACCATTCCAACGGATGTTTATTGAATTCTTTTCATGTCCAAGGCACTGTCTAGTGACTTAGAAGATATAAGTAAGAGTAGGAGTAATATAATAATAATAATAATAATAATAATAACAAACACATATAGCATTTACTAAGGGGCACACATTTCTCTATTCTCTTTATGTATATTAATATATATTAAGTCATTCAATTATCTAAACAACACTCTAAAAAAGACATGATTATTATTTCCAACTTACAAATAAGGAAACTGAGGCACATAGAGGTTAAGTAATTTGACCAGTCACATATCTAGCAAGTGGCAGAGCTAAGATTTGAACTCAGGCAGTCTAGCTTCTGAATCTAAGCTTTTTGTATATCTGCTTTATGTGTGCTGCCTTTGGGATTTATCAGTATACTTTCATTCATTCTATTATCTATACTGCAAAAGAGAATTTTCTGCTCTACAGCTTTCAAAGTCCATCACCCTTTTGGAACTTAATAAAAGACTGTGAACACTGTGTGCAAGAGAAATGCTACTGACTCCATCGTTTCCTCCCAAATCATTCATTGAATGCCAGTTATTTGTTAGATACTTTATGTCACCAACATCATTAATTAAAAATGAATCTTTCTATGTAGGTTTTTTAAAATTAAGACTTTATTTTTTTAGAGTCACTTTTTAAAAATGTTCTTTTTTAAAATTACTGACATTTTTTTAATAATCAATGCACTGGAGCAGTTTTAGGTTCACGGTAAAATTTGGGGTAAGACACACAAAGATTTCTCATATACCCCATCCCTACACATGCTTCCAAAGTAGATATTTTTTAATGAATAAAAAAGCTGAGGGTTAGAGGAATTAATCTGCTCACAGACCTATAACTACTAAGGATCAGCTATAACCCACACCTATCTCATTTAAGGAGTTAAGTCTATGTTTCTAACACTTCCTCTATGTTGTCAGTCTTGGTTAAGATGGGGAATTGGTCAAAGTTGCTCAGCAATGCCTCTAATTAGTATTATTAGTGCCATAGGTCCCTTTCTCCAGCTTCCTTCTGTTGCACTCTTAATGTTCCCAGATGATTCTTACACCTGTGTGTATATTTTGCAAAGCACACTTATAGCCTTTCACTTATTGGCCATCAGTCATCTAAAGCCTGAGAGGTAGATGCAGGGCCAATGCTGCTCTTGCAGTTTCCCATGTCAATAAATGATACGTGATAGGTTAGGGACTTGTCCACTCCAAGCCCTGTGGTTTTCCACGGCTTCATCCTGAACCTTGAACTCTGGCCTGCTTGGAAACATCCAAATGTCTGAATATTTACGATCTCTTCCATTCATCAAAATGCACCACAGAGCTTTGATGACTTGATTGAAACCAACAGAAAACAGCAAAGACAGGTCATACCAGAAAGCCTGAGCCAGTTATGTACCTGGACAAGAATAACGAATCTACCTCAGTGTAAGTTAGTTTTCACTTCTCTTTCCTACTGAGCCAGCAAAAAAGAAAAGTACAAATAACATACACAAGTAGAAGAGCAGAGTGAGTGGTTCCTTCTGTGAAAATCAGTGGTCCAGTTGGCATTAGGACTCTGTGGTGCTGGTGACCCAGGACCTACCAGCTTGCAGACTCACTATACAGCAGTGCCCTGGGGCAGGCCAGGTACGTACGGACACAAGGGCCACCCTATTACCACGCAACAGCAGTCTTGCAGCACCAGTCTTACTTCTAAGTTCTATCCCTGGGCCTGCAGCAGGCCTGGCCCTGTTTAATAAAATTATGTCATGTGCATAGAATTTTAAAATGTTATCATTTTATCTGGGCTGGGTGTAAAACTGTATGGATAGACTGTGGGTAAAACGACACCACTCCCTAAAAAATTTTTTTGGATCTTCTGGACAGAAAGCTTCCTTCCATAGATGTTCAGTGACTTTCTTAATTATTCTAGAGTACTTGAAGATATTTAAAACAAATGCCCACTAATTTTCCTTGACTTTATGGAACCCTGTAGACCCACATCAAAGAACTTGAATCCTATGTACAATTAGGGCTCAGATATTGCAGTCTCACTGGATGAGCTAGACATGCTCAAAAATGAAGCAAGCTACAGGAAATGGAAATTGGACCTTTGGAGAAAAATCACTTTGAGGAAAGAAGCTTGTCAAGTGTGGCCAACTGAACAAGAGGGGTTAACACTTTGGTTCTGGGTGGGGGTTAAGGTCCTCTCACACACCCACCCAGATACAACCCATCTTGACCCCAGAATGCCTGGGAGCTCTGTGAAGGAGAGGGATGGGGAACAGAGAGCTTATTCCTTAGAGGTCCCACAGCTCTGGTATAGGAAACCCTTCCAAAAGACCTAGTCAGGCAAAGCAGAAAGTACTTCCCCAGTGAATGGCAGAGAAGAGGAACGACCCTGACTGGCAAGTTAGAGGAAGCCAGGAGCGTGTGGACAGGAACCCATGGAGGCCAGCAGTCTCTTCAGCAGGTGGGGCATGGTCATTAGTACAATCCCAGTTCCGGGAGGTGGTGTAGAGACAGTCAGTCCAGAGAAGGAGGCAGGAGCATGAGCGATGCCCAGGGAGTGGCCAAGTGTCAGCAGAAAGATGAAAGTGGTCAAAGCAGAAGCAGAGGGAGTGCAAAGCAGCAAGAAGTGACCCTGATGACCTATGAGACAAATCCCAACCTGGAACGGCTGGAGGAGTGACTCCATTTTGGACCCTTAAGTCCTGGAGAAGGAGCAAGGAGGGAACTAGGGTCATTCATGTGACTCCTGTATGCACACTTGGAGATTCTTTACTACTAAGGGAGGAAATTATACCTTTTTTAGTTAGGCAGGGGCTTTAGGGCATGGAGACTTGAACTATTACTACAAATGTGACATGTACAATGATCACTGTGTGAAGCCTGGGACTTACAAATTACACATGAAACATGTGAATCTTAGTCCAAATGAATGTGCAATCTCCATTATTTGGAAGGGAAAGAGTTATGTTTCAGTAGGTAGACCTTTGCAGGGGGCACTTTAATTCATATGCTTCCATCTTTCTAAATTTGTCAAACATTTATTGAACATCAGTTGTGTGCCACAGTAGGACAAGGGTTGAGAAAACAAAAAAAATATATGAATATATATATCATATAGGCTCTGACCTCAGTAATTTCACCGCTTAGTAGGGAGATGGCCTATTAAATGATGACTGTGATAGTCAGCAGCATCACAGGGGCTATGTGTAGGTAGATGCAAAGGAAGGGCCTGGGGACGTTAAGGAAGGCAGCATAGTGGTCATGCTACACAGGTCTCAGTAGGTGGCAATGAGTCTGTTCAAACAACAAATGAAAGGAAGGCCATTGGATCTGTAGGGGCAAATGGAGAATGCCCGGCACAGTCTCTAAGGCCCTTCTGTCTGCTCTGTAGCCCCCCGGAAGTATGACTTCTATGGACTGCATCCCACCCTGTTCTCTAGCTTTCAGTTTTCAATTGCTAACAGGAGGTGCCCACAGGACAGGAGAAGAGAGAAGAGTTGGTTTCTCCAGCTCCCCCCCTCTGCCAAGCAGGAGTCCAGCAGTAGCTGTGTTCCTCCATCCAAGACTACAAAGCCCCCCTAAAGTCCAGTGATAGGAGGGAACAGTTACCCGAAGAGACAAGTTTTTCAGCTCCCTGTTGATTCTGGCCCCAGTGTAGTTACCTTCCTTTACTGCCCATACCTCTATAAAAGAGTCCCTGGAACTGTCTTCTATCACCTTTTTGAGTGCATTTCTTCCCCACTGCGATCCTACGTGGTATCAGATTCCAGGCATAGGGGATAGTGTATGCAAAGGAGATGTGAAATGACACAGCTCCTATCAGTAACTGCCACTAACTCAAGTACCTGGAGGAGGAGCTCAGGAGGCAGAGCCAGGACCTGAGGCTGTGAGGCCATCAGGGGAGCAAGCCTCCCAACCTAGGACCCAGAGACCTGTCCCAAGGACTCTGGTAACTTCACTGGAGTTCATGTATGTGGCCTTTCTGCTGATTTCCTCAAAATTCTTCAGAATCTCATATTAATATGGCCTTAGATTAACAGCATTGCCCTCTGACTGAATTACAAAATAAAGCTTTCAAATAACCTGGTTAAGAGATAGCCCAGGTTATTGTGGGCTCCCTCTAAGCTCTGCTGAAAAGCCCCATGAATTACTCTTAGTATTGGAAACACAGGATTTAGTTGGAAGAAGTAATTTTTCCCTCTCAATGTGGAAAAATCCTTAAATGAATCATCTACTGTTAGATAATCCAGAATTGACTGTTTCCCTAGTGTTAAACACAGTTGGTACTCTTTACTTTGTCTTTCCTTTAAACAACCAACCGAATTAGCTGGAGAATGCAAGCCAGGTAAGAGTGGTTGCAAGCCCATACATAACAGGTTTCAGTATGTTCCATATTCTTTCTCAGTCTGAGGCCTTCATGATAGCTGTAACTAGAAGGAGAGAACCAAGTAAAAGCGAAGAGAGTTGTTATTGAGCATGATAGGATATTGTGGGCGGAGTGACTACTCTAAAACAGATACTTAAAAGCTATGGCCAGCCCTGGATGAGACAGATGTTGTAAATTGGCTGAGCCATCACTCATTCCCAAGCCCTGTATCCCTTCTCAAATTCTATCACAGAGAGCAGGAAAGTTAAATTCACTTTACTCACTTCCCTTGCCAGATGGGTATGTGATGAGATTCTGGCCAACACAATGTAAATGGAAGCCTGCTAAGGGGATTCGGAGAAAGTTTTTGCATTTCTCATCTGCCTTTCTTCCTAACTGGAACATGAAAGGACTATCTGGAGCAGCAGCAGCCATCTTGTAAGCAGGAGGCAGTAACTTTGAGGACAAAAAGGATACATAGAGATGGCATTGCTGAAAAATTAAAAGAACATCTCTAGGTTTCTTGTTACATTAAATGCCATTTAGGCTACTAGTAGTTGAGTAATCTGTTCTTACAGCTAAATACATTCTTAACTAACATACAGGAATCACAGAAAACCCACAGCTATTCCGTACCTCTCATTTCTCTATTATAATCATGCTTCTGAAAGATAATAGTATGGGTTCGTATAATGAGCCAGTATCTTTTCCCAGTATGACCTTGACATGTCTCTTTACAGAAATGAATGTTGCTATCTCAGCTGACACACATTTGGCAGGAACAGTAAATCCACCATTCTTGTCCTGCTTAGATTTCATGGTCATCGTTACAATCGGTTTTGAAAAGACCTTCTCCTCTCTAAGCCCTTGTCCCTCTGTCATATTCAATTACTCTTAGAATTGAAAACACAGGAAAGAAGTAATTTTTCCTCTCAATGTGGAAAATCCTTAAACAAATCATGTACTGCTAGATGAGAAACAGAGAAATATAAACACCCCGGGTTTCCTTGTGGGCACCAAAGTTGCTAAGTGTTGTAGACTGAGTTCACACTAAGTTTATATTTGCAAATCTAAAATGGGTCCTCAATCCTGCCTCCCAAAATCTAAGTACATCTCTTTGGGGATAATTTTTCCACTCTCAGAGGTAACTTTTATGCTCTATTTTCTCTTCAGAGATTTCCCATTCAAATCTCTTCTTCATTCTTGTAATTTACTAAGAAACTAGAAATTATGAGATAGCAATCCCTTCCTGCCCCTGTAGCTGCTCATCTTCTCTGGGCTTAAATTGGGGAGGAAAAAAGTTAAAACTGAAAAAATGTTATTGTTTTAATTAAAAGCATAGCCCTCTTGCTCTACCCTTGTTATCCGAAGTGGCCTTTGGACCAGCAGCACCAACATCGCCTGGGCAACTGTTAAAAACGCAGACTCTCAAACCCCTTCCCAGATGTGCTGACTCAGAATCTGCCATTTAACAAGGTCCCTGGGGTTTTTAGGTGCACTTGTACACTGAGGGTTGAAAAGTTGTTCTCTTCATCCCTCCTTAGGAATTTCGTTCCCTCTGTCATTCTCACCCTCCTGAGTCATCTCTTCCCTGCTGATACGACAGGGCAGGGAGGGGGCCTCCCACAGTGCCAGATAGAGGAGGGCATCATAAACAAGCTCGCCCGTCAAGCTGTCTCCGTTCTCCCAGCAAAAAAGAACTGCTTACCATTGTGCTTCACAACAATAAAAACACTAGAAAAGGCTTTTAAAGCTGGAACCAGAAGTTGGAGAAAGTGTCTTAAAAGTTGCAAGAAATTTTGTTTCTCAAGAGGTAGAAGAGTGCTTTTAATCTCTGGGGAAGGTGGTTTCCTTGATTTGGGGGAATTATTAGGAGCCTTTTGCTTTGACATTTCAAAAAGCAAGTTCCATCAAAGGTTTCTTTGGGTAAACTTTGAAGTCATCATCGACCTAAAGGCAGATGTTCTGGTCTGGATATTAAGGCTTCCATGTGATCTGAACCACTGAGTCTAATCACCACACAGTGCTGTCTTTGCCAACTGTATTGCTCTCTTTGTTCTCTGGATTGGGAAACAGTGTTTCATCATGCAGACTCCATATTGCGCTTAGCCTGCCATTGTCTCTTATTCTTTCAAAGGTATGGTACATTCTTTTGTGTGTAAAAGCTAACTGAAGCAAGGAAAGCAGAGGCTACCGTTATCAAGAACTTATTATTAGTCAGGAACTTGCCTAAGAACTGATCTATTTTATATATATATATATATATCAGTTAATCTTTCTACCTGTGTGGTAAGTACTACTATTCTTGTCTCCATTTTACATTAGAAGAAAATGAATGCTCATTGTGCTTACTTTTGAAATGTGATAACAGCTATTTAGCAGCAGAATCAGAATTCAAACTTAATTCTAGGCAGCATTAAGGGCTGTGTCTGAACTAGGTAGCACTGAGCAGAGTGGCATATATTAGTGACCTTCCCCTCTTGTTGGGAGAAATGCACTAGAGGAAGCAATTCAATAGGACTGGCCTGGATTGGTGCTCTCCCACCCAGGGAGTCACTGAAGACTGCAATATGTGCTGAGTCATGGTGCCCCTGGGGCTAGTGAGCAAGACCTTACTCTTGTGTGTGGGGCAGGCTTTCTGCATATGGAGAAGGCATTTACCCTGTCAAGCGTCTGAGAAATAAGCTGCTTTTAGAATAGGAAATAAGGTTTGGAGAGGAGGGCCTTAGGCTGGATGAACTAAAAACTTCATCCCTTCCCTGGGCCTTGGCTCTGAGGGCTGGACGCACCTGGAGAACTTGGAGCGGCCTGGCTCCTGCCTCTGTGGTCAGGCTGAGAGCTAAGGGGCGAGCATCCAGGCCTGCGGACTATGAGTACAGCAGATCTAAAGATGGTTGTTGTGTCCTGCTCACAGTTGTGGTGTCCAGATCAAGAGATGGATCTTTTCTCAGGTTTTAGAAAGGATGACAAAGGGAAGAGCAGCCCCATACCTAACAAGGCCAGATTGGGTTTTGATGCTGGCCTTTGGGATACAGAGTCCTGAGCTTTAAAGAAGTGTCAGAAGCAGCAGTGAGGCAGCAGGACAAGGAATGGAGAATGCTGGGACCCTTCTGTGATACCTATATCTGAGCACTGGTTACACCATACACCGAAGGACCCAATATAACCGCTGACACTTGGGATTCTTGTCCCCACCTTCTGTATAACAAGAATCTAGCCCTTCCCATTTATAATACATTACTTAATATATGTGAAGTTATATTTCTAGTCATAGACTAGTGAGACTTTTACTTGTATAAGGTGATATTTCTTGACTTATAACTGGCATTTTGTATTTGCACTTTTAGTCAGAAATATTTCAGATGCTATGACAGAAACCCAACTCAGCTTATGCAGAAAAGGGAGATTACTGGTCCTTGTACCTAAAAAGTACTAGCTAGAAGCCCACGGTTCAACCATGTCTTGGGGACTCAGTGCAGCCCCCTCTATCTCCTGGCTTTGTTTTTCTGTCCTGACTTCATTCTTCAGTAGACTCCCCCATGTTATAGCAAAGATAGTCCTTATCAGTCCTAAGTTGTACTCTCCTTGTAGCTAGTTATCAGAAAAAAATATATATAAGAAAGGGTCACTTTCCTAAAAGTTGTCACAAAAATTCTAGAGAAGACTATAATTGGCTTAGGTCACATAGCCATACCTGAACCAATCAGGGTTCAGGCTAATGGAATGGGGGGTTTGGGCCAGAGCTGGGTATCAGAGAAAGTGAGATCATCTGATCAGACAGTACCACCAAAGAGGGGAAGGGCAGCTAGTTCCTGAAGGGAAAAGATGCCAAAATAGCAAAAAGTAACTTATGTCTCATTTAGTGAAAAATACATAATCAGTTTATGATTTAGCCAAAGGCCTTTACCAGTGGGAAATGGAAATGACACACAGATGTGTAGCCACAAGGGGTACAGAAGAACAACTAGAAAGAAGGCAAATCCTAGGGGGAATAAAAAAGGATGACAAAAAGCAGAAAAGGGTAAAAATGTATTGATTCCAAAATAACCAAAAAGTCAAGCACACACTGAAAATATGCCATAGAGAGTGTAGGGACCCATGGTTTCCAGAAGGTGTAGAAATGATTCCCAGGGCCTCAGCCCAAGATGTCATCATCTCCTTCAGCCCCAAGGGAGAAATGAGGGCTTTTTGCAGACTGCAATTTGAGTAAAAAGAGGAAAAGTATAAAAAGGAAATTCACAGACTTTAGACTTGTCCTCTATGATTTCCTGAAAATTAAATTCCTATGCAGGATATCAATATTTTAAAATAGTCATAGGACTTCTGGGAAAGGAATGTAGGCTGACAGTGGCCACTGTACTGAAAGGAGGCTATCAGTGGGATCTATGTATGATCAAACTTACGTAGTGTTTGCCTGCAATACGCAAATGGACAAAGGCACAAAGAAAAAAGTCTGCATGTTGGTGACGATCTTCAGACATAGAAAAATGTCTGCATGTTGGTGACGATCTTCAGACATAGTCTGGTGAAATCTTACCAAAACTTTTCAGTCTGATATAAAACTATCTCACCAGTCAGTCTCTGGAACAACAGCTTGTCTGTGGAATCCTTTGCCAGATAAATACCTAAAATTAAGGCAGATTTCATAGGCCAGAAACCATCCAGTAGCAAGCATGTAAGTGTCTTCACATTGGAATCCCTTAAAAACAAAAAAAGGTATACAAGTAGGGAGGGACATACAGAGAATGAAAAAAAAAAAAAAGGATTTTAGAATATATTGCAACGAACACTTTACTTGCGCAAAGAAAGAACATAACATGTGTTGAATTCTTTAAGGCACACAGTAGCCATGGGACTCTCCTAGACATAATCATGTGACAGAAGGGTGCTTACCATGGCTTTAGTTGAAGGTGTATATTGTTTTCAGCATTTCCATTGATCAGCTTTCCTCCACAATCCTCCAGTCCATTATCTACAGCCATCTCATCTACAGCACCTGCAGCGCTGGGTTCTCCCTGGTCAGCAACTCTTAGCCAACAAGGCATCGAGCCATGTGAAAAAGCAAAATGCTGGATAAGTGAGAAGCACCCATGGGGCTGTTAGAGTAATAGAAAGGAAAAAGGGAGAGAACAGGTCTCTTGGTCTCTCTTGGTCTCTCTTGGTCTCTCTCTCTCAGCCAGCCCCTCAGGGGACTAATCAGTTCCATAAGAAAGCATCAAAACAACTGTTTCATTGAAACTTAAACACCAGCTGTCATCGCTGTTATATCATTTTCTAGGCGCCACTCATCTTTCAACTTCAAGAGCTAGGACACTATATCACTTGGTCGTGGAAACAAAATACTAATAAATACCCCACCTTGCAGATTCATTTTAATCAGCCCTGTCTTGAAATAGCTGTTTACTAATTTCGCATAATATAATTAAATGCCCAAACACTATATTTAAGAAACATTAAAAGTATCACTTATCCTGATGAGAGCTGGGAAATTCCAAATTTAGAAAGTCTCCAACCCCTGGTGTTGTGAAAATAAGATTCTCCATAAGGGTGGCAAATTGGAATGGGAATTAGAAAGTACAATTCCTCTTCTATTAAATATTATGATACATGAAGAATACAAAAGGAAGGAGCTCAGGGAGGCTTAGAATCGGGTTCAACACTTCCTCCCTTAGTGAATCCAGTCCTCAAAAGCTGAATTTGGTATTAGATTTCAGAAGCTTCCAGCATCAAGGCTTTGCAGAAAAACAAAGAGGGGTGTGGTAAAGCAAGTTAATCATCTCTTTCACTTTCCAGACTACTTGTTCATTCCCTGTTATTTGATATCTCGCAACCCCCTCCACCATCAGGTAGGAAATCTTAGGGTCATCCTTGAGCTCTCCCTCTTCCCTAATGCATACCTTTGGCAGTGTCATATCTGAAGAGTCCTATGCATTCTACACGGGCTTTATCCCAGTGAGGTTCGTGTCATGTTATAACTTATCTAGCATATTGCAAGGGTCTTGCAATGGTCTTCTTTCTCCAAAATCAGTTTAATCCAGTCTTTGCTATTTATACCACCTAATTAGTTTCTAAAACGTTGTACGTTTCATTCTTAAATCCCACCAATAAAACTTAAACTCTTGTTGCTGGAACCCAAACTTTCAGGTGTATTCTTAATACATTTTGCATGCTCCTCTACTCTGTCTCAGTCAAATCATTCTATATCCTCCTTAATAGAGTAGGGTAATTAACCTAGCACAGTGCTTGCTATGTATGATGAGAAATATTAGCTTAACCTACTTGGACTAAAATAAAACTATTACACTCCTAGACCTAAGACCTTCCATCCACTTTGCCACTTGTAAAAATTTTATCTCTCTTTTAGGAGGTCAAGTTCCACCTCCTCCATGAAGCCTTTTATATCCAGCCCAGTGTGGTAATTTTTTCTCTAAACTCAATATAGCAATTGCCTGTCAAAAGCAATATTTAATTCCCTCTCAAGAGAGAAGAAGCTGGAGTATTAATCCACAAATGATGTTCTGGCATTTTGTCCTGCACCATGCAGGGGTCAATAATCTTTTAAGCCAGGGAAAACCCTCAGACTGAAATCAGCAGGTATTATTTAGTAAAAATAGTACATTCAGATAATTGCTACAATTGAGGCTACTACTTGATTAAGTTTATAGTGTTCCTCCATAATTTGCCATAATCTACCTGGATTTTTCAAGGACTACATTGGTATATGAAATGCTGAAACCAGTGTATGAAACACATGGATTACTCTGGGTTTATGCTCTGTCTGAAATTACCTACATAATCATTGAAATCTTAATGGTGATAGTAGGACTGAAAAACAAAGTTTCTTTCAACTGGCAAGAGTTAGAGACTTGTATCCTCTCTATAGCACTCTATTGTTTTGCTTTGGGAAAACCACCAGAATTGACTATTGATTCATGTAAATGATAAATACCACTATTAGAAATAAGGGTTTTGAGAATCTAGCTATATGCTGCTAAATTGTTAAATGGTTACCTATGTCAGAAGCAGAGGATACTGAAGATATATGGCTTTGGAACCTCAAAATGTGAGGCAAGAATGGGACAAGCCTAGATTCTAGTCTTACTCAAAGGGGTAATGACAGTCGTCTCTGGAGCAGGCTAGGTAAAGTTTAATCTTGACTGTTGATGTCCTATACTTGGTGTTAAGACTGAATAGCTCAGAGTTAGGGAGATATACTTGTGGGTTCTGATACCATTCTTCTAGTAAAAAGTCAGGGTCAGGGTCCTCCCATGGGGGAAACATGTCATTTCTACTTTCAGTCATCCTTGGAAGAGTCAACTCCTAGGACCAGATAAAAACTAAAGAGACAGGCTTTCAAGGAACTAATACTCTGAGAAGGAGATAAACATCTACACAAACAATCATTAAAATAAATAATTATAAGCAAGAACAGGAGAACTGGGTTGCCATTATTTTCACCACAAGTTTAGCTGCCCAAACAGCTTTAGCCTGGAATTCTATGAACCAGTTTCATGAAATGGCAACACACAGCCCATATCAAAGAGCCCCACAACTATAAAGAAATTATTTTATCCTGTAAAATAATTTCCAAGGTAACGGAAACCATGCCAAAAAGAAATGGGCTAAGGTCTAGGATAAGAAATGAGCAAAAGAATTCAAAACAGAAGCAGTGGTTATGTTGGGTTTACTCCTCCAAAAATCTTTGATGGAAAAGACCGAATCTAACTGATGCTCACATATTTATATTAATGCCGTAGGAGGCTTCCTGAGATGCTTAATGAACACCTAGGGTATGCTCTGTGTTTCCGACACTGGTTTCTGCATTTAATATATCAGTATAGTCCTTGAAAAATCCAGGTAGATCATGGCAAATTATGGAGGACCACCATAAACTTAACCACGTAATAGCCTCAATCACAGCGATTATACCACATGCAGTATCTTTAAATAATACCAGCCCCAGGCACTTGTTTGGAGGGACAAGTCCATTCCTGGCACTTCTCTAGTCATGACCTTCACTGCTCATGAGATCCAGTGGGGGCCTTCACATGGCACTGGATTGCTGCAGCCCCATTGTTACCAAACAGCAAGTTAGGGTCCTGCTGCATGCCGCCACCCTCTGCCAGGAAAATGCCAGAGAAGGCAAAGGTTTGGTGATAAAGGAAAGGAGACTTTATTCAAAAGCAGTCACTTAAGCCTGTTAAGTCACAGCTTTAATTACTTAAGCCCATTAATCTAGCCTAAACTCTTAACACCTGGGTTCTCCTAGCTTGCCCCCTGTTAGTTTCCCTAGGGTTAGTTTACAAACTAAAACAACATAACAAACAAAAGCTACACAATTCTGGAAGAATGGCAGGCTTCTGCCTCAGAGCCTGTTCCCTCTAGAACACGCAGAGGATAAACCTGCCACCCTCTGCCAGGTCAGCCTGTGCCCAGAGCTCCTTTTCATACAAAATACCACGCACTGGGAAATGCAGGCAGTTGCAACATGATTATCCAGGCATCCTCGAGGAAAAAGAGCCTGAGAGCCAGAGCCAGAGCCTGAGAGAGAGCCAGCTCAGGGGTCAGAAAAGCTCATGAACCAAATAGCCAGCCCTCTTTTTATTTCCATTGGCTCTGGAGGCCTTAGATTCTCAGTCAATCCCGTCCTAGACTGCCTTTCTTTGCCTCAGCAAAATCCTTCTACTTCTCCCCAGCGATCATAATCAAATTTCTCTGTATCACCATCATCAGAATGGGAAGTTTTCTCTCCCCACATTTTAGGGAACTTTGGTTTGCAACATTATTCGATTTGCTGTATCCTATGTCAATTGATTTCCAAGGCAAACCAACCTACTAAAGCTAGTTAGAAAACCAACAGCTTGTGCAGTGACATAATCACCCCCATCTATAGAGCATATGTCCTTAGGCCCAAAGGACACTCATTCTTCTACCATCACTGGACAGATCATAATTATTGTCAAGTCTGTTATAATAAAAAGTAAATATATTAGTCTTACGCTTATACACATCACATAAAAGGATGCTAAACGTTACACCTGGGGATTTGGTACCTTCTTTTCACAAATGTGTCCCTCTTTCCCTTTGTTCACAGTGCTGCCAAATGTTATCCTTTACTGTGAAGCTAATGGTAATGCCTCCAGCAGCTGTGGCCATCATCTAAATGAATATATGAATTAAATTAATGTGTAACAAGTGTCCACAGTGTCCTGAGCTATATTAAAAATGAGGAGTCATGGTCCCAAGGAATAAGTTCCTATTTCCTTTGAAGTTCAGAATCTGTGTAAGGAATAGATTAAAACCATCTAGTACACAGTTCACCTCCCAACTGTGAACTAGAAAAATGGACACCTCATAAGAGTGCTTAACTTTGGTTGTGGGATTTATTTTTGTACTGTCCTCTACAGGTGTGAATAAAATGCTGGGAATTCATAAAACTTTAGGCAGAAGAACAAAGCCATGATGTGAAGCTCTGACTGTGCCAGGAAGGTGTTTGATTCCCTCTTGCATTGATGCCAGGCTGGAGAGGCCATCAGTGTAGTAGTCAGGGGCCCAGAGAAAACAAAAGGCATGCTCTAAAGAGGCTCTGGAGAGATGGTAATGAAAGGACGCTTTACGGAGACTTGGGGATGATTGAGAAAACCTATGGGCAAAGTTGAGGATTCCAGGGATAGCACCAGGGAAAGTCATTCCCACCCTGAACACTGACAGGAGGAGGGAGAAACCATGTAATTGAAGGCTGGATGAGCTGAAAGAATCAATGGGAATCCACTGGGGAGGATCAACTGTCCTGGAGGGATGCAGCTGTGAACAGAACCGCAGGCTGAAGTGGGACAGGGGGTGGGCATACTCTAAATCTCTCTTTCCTCCTGCCCTTTGACCTCTTGAGTTGCCTTACATTGGTCCACTCCAACCAGAAACCAGAGGTCAGTGAAGCCCAGATGATTTTGTCTGTAGGGTGAGGACAGAGAGAGGTGGAAAACGGATTTGGGGCAGAGTAAAATGTGAATGAATGGCAGCACAGTCACCATCTAGACCTAAACCAAGTGCCAGCCTCTACTGAACTGTCTTTTCCTGGTTTAAGATAATATTTCCCAAAATCTTTTCCAGATGAGGGTTGTGTGTGTGTGTCTGTGAGGGGGGAGCTCCATGCAAAAATTCACTGGGAAACACTGGATTAACATGTTAAACAGACTTCACTACTTCAGGGATTTTCAAAGCTGCAATATGTTAAGATTCAGAATTTCTTTTTTGACAAATAATTGTTGAGAGCTCTGATGATCTAGGCACTGGGCTGGGTTTGGGGGATACAATGATGAACAGGACAGACACCTACCCTTGTATTTGCAATCAGTGAAGAGCAGCAATAAACAGTAAACCAGTAAAACTGGCTCATTACAAAGTGTTTATAATGAAGTCTTCAGATGAGGATAAAATGTGCAGTATGTCCCAAACAAAAATGATTTAGCTTAAGAAATCTTTGTTTCTGGAAATTTTTTAGAGAGTAAAGGGCTCTTTTAGAGAGAACATTCTAAGTTGTTTTTTTGTTTTGTTTTGTTTATTTTTTTGCACCATTGGTTCCATAACTTTGGTCTGAAATTTACATAATTAAATACCTAATACCTAATTTTTAAATGTATTTTATTGATTATATTGTTACAATAGTTTCAATTTTCTCCCCTTTACTCCCCTCCACCCAGCATCTCCCTCCCCCAGCAATCCCCCGCCAAGTCCATACCCCTGGTTCGTAAAAGATAACTATCCCTCCCTCTCAGATATTAAGAAGACCCTTTGTAATCTTGTAAAGGACAATGGGCGAAGGTCTCAAGCTCCTCTTGCTGCTTCAAGCTGGACATGGTTGTCGTCCTACCTAATACCTAATTTTCGACCACAGCTTTTCTTCCTGCTGGCCACCCACAGTCAATCAGAGAGTAAATCATCAGATCTGTGGAAAATGGATAGTTGGAAGAAAACACAAAAAAGGAGAAGCAATATCTTAGTTGTCAAAGCCACTTAAATCAACTTAGCATTTTTCTTGCAGTATAGACTTTTTCTTGGAATCTACCCTGTAAGACAAGATAATATTGTTACTGAAATGGCCATGTGGTGGATATATATGAGGAAGAGAAACATACCAAGTGTGAAACGCCAAGTCTACAGTGGTTTGACAAAGATGAGACAAAAAGAAGCATGTAACTTTCAGGGAGAATTTATTTATAATACACATTTACCTGACTGTTAGATAGAAAGCTTTCTGTAAGAGTAGGTGGCCAGTTGTAGATGCTGTCTGATGCCCCACCCTGATGCCCTTTGCTGAGCTCGTGCACACCACCCCAGTGCTGAGTGTGGTGCACTAAAAGCTCACAGCTGCTCCTCTTACACCTCCCTAATCCCTGACACCAAGGGGCAGTGGTTTATGCCACAGATATGAACCCTGAGGCTCAACTTTACCAGGGGCCACATCTTGCTGACCCCCCCTTCACTGCCTCCCTGCTAAGTTATTCCTAAAGAGCACTTTCATATCTGTGATCCTGTCTTTGCGATTCACAGGGACCTGGGAATCAGAAGGAATTTAGAAGAAATCACACAGCGAGTTAATGACAGAGCAACAAAGCCATCCTTAGCCTCTTTATGCATTGGTCTTTCCATGTGCCTTGTTGAGATCTAGCTATATTAGCTGATTTAATCATTTTTTATTTTGATTTGTTTTCAAAAAGGATATATGGAATATATGTATAGAAAAGCTTATTGATTTAACTCTTTCTGCTATCCACATCTATAGGAAGCTAAGCTATTCAGATGATTAGTCACCATTATCTTACTAAAGTAATTGATTCAAATTATAGACATAAACATATGTGAAGATAATTTAAAATGTACGCTTCCAAGACCAGCACTCTAGTGAGCTCTTTAAAGAGATAACAAAAGTTACAACCTTTAAGAGCTTTTGCCACGTGATATTAACTGTTGTTAGAACAACATTTGCATTGCACATTATGGTTTATAATTCACTGTCACAAATATTTTGTTTATCCTCACAATAACCCTGTGACCTGAGTAAAATAACGGGATCCCTGTCTTAAAAGAAACGGAAGTTAAAAGATATTGAGGGACTTCCTCAATGTCTAATGAGTTGCATAGTGAAGGTTTTAAATTCCATAGTAAAGATTTGACAGAGAATTGTGGGTTTTTTCATTAGCAAATTTGGAGCCTTCTAGGTCATTGTCTGTTTTATCCACTTTCTCATGTTTTGTCAATTCTTACATTATTAGAGATTATAGCATCAGTTTATGGTTTAGTCATCGTAAAACTCTGTAGTACTATTTGTATTTTAGAACACAATACCTTCTAGAAATTCTACAAGGTAACAAAATAGGCTGCATAATTAAACATTTACCCAAGTTTCTATGAAGTGGATGTGTCAAGACTTTTATTTCTCTCCACTTGTTATAAATTTGACTCGTGGTTCTGTAAAATTAATGCCCATTGATTTCTCAGAAAAGTGTGCTTTTGCTACATAGAGAAAAACCAAACAATACATCATTATTGATTATGTATTGCCTTTCCGTAAGAGCTGTTCAGAATGTGAATACTTTCCTAAGTGGGTACTCAGACATAACATTTTATTTCATTCATCTCCCAAACCCAGCCATCTCCTACCCAACTACAGCTTAGTTTACTTCAAAATATCAATATATTTTTTCAGCCAAAAAAGTCAAACAAGAAATATTGCCTCAAGCACTAGCTTTTATACTTGGAGCAAATATATGGTTTCAGCTTAGTAGAACTGAGAATAGAACTTACCTCTTCTCTGTGACTTAAAAGAATATACTCTCCATTTGCCTTATCTCCTTGAGTTTATGCCATTGAAAAGTGACAATGGTGTATTGATGAGCCAGACAAAGAACACAGAGCTATTGAGAGACTCAGGCATATCTTGGAAATTATCATTCCAAATGCCTTATGCACTTATTTCTAACTCTGGTCATGCATGAAAGAGCCAAGCAAATTTCATGTAATTGCCGTACTCTAAGAGTTCACTCTAAGGGTTTCAGAGGGAAATTACTGATCACAATTATTTACTAAGCACAAACTCAGGTAACCTCAGGGTCACACTGAAACAGCTCTGGACTTAGGTTACAACTTCAAAATTGATGGGAAATAGCAAGTAGTAAGGAAGGCCTTTGGGGTGCATTGAGCAGTCTCATCATAATTAAAAGACCCACTTACAGCCAGATGACATTACTTGCCACTCTGGGAAGAAAGCAGGGTTTATTCATTGGAGCAAATCTCTAAACTTCAAGTGGTTGCAAGTTCTTGCCACATACTTCTGCCTTTAAGAATGCAGGTAGATCATCCTGATAAGTCAAGGTTGTGGGTCCAACTCCCTGTCAGGGCACCTACAGGAAGCAACCAATAAATGCATAAATAAGTGGAACAACAAATCAGTTTCTCTCTCTCTCTCTCACATCCATCCTCTCTCTCTCTTTCTTTACTTCTCTCTCTCTCAAATCAATGAATAAAAAAAATTTTTTAAAGGAATACAGACCAGCTTCCTTCAGGGTTGTCGATGAAACTATTATGGCAGTCATTTTAATTGCTTTCTAATACTCAATAATCATGTTATCAGAAGATTTAAACACCACCCCATGCCTGGCATGGGAGTTCAGGCAGCACACACAGAAGTTATGTGTGTACAGTTATCTCCAATGAGCGTAGAGAGCTTAACTTTGCAAGCTGCAAACAAATATAACTTGCAAGTCAGTCAACTCAGAGATGTGTTAGATTCTCAGAAGGTACAACTCTCTTTGGAACATTATTATAACAAGATGAAGAAATGTTTGAAATAGAACAAGAAATACATGGAGCCCCAGTCAACAAAACTTTACTACTTTACTACCTTTGAACACTTTCAAGGAATGACTTAAGCCTATGGATGAACTGAGATCATTGTCATCACCTGACTATTTCATTACAGCTGGGTTTGGGTCACTATATTGACCAAGTCTTCCCCCAGAGACAGGTCTTCAAACAAGCAAACAGGTAGCTCTCTCTGTGGCCTCCATAAAACTTGACTTTAACTACTAGACTTAAACTTGGAGACACCAGAGAGCTTAGCTTCGTGAAGAATGTGAAAATAAGGAAGCAGAGAATTGAGGTGAATAGCAATAATGGAGAAATTTTTTTAAATATTTTATTTCAAGATGTCTGAAAAAATGAGCTGGCAGAAATGAGGGGTGTTTTTGTTTGTTGTTTTTTGGGATTTTTTTAAAGCTTTATCTGCATAATTGCTTCTGATTGCATCTGCTAGGACTTGATAGTGACAAAACAGACATCTGGACTCCTTTTCAGGGTCCACAGGGATCTCATTATAACCCAAGGTTGATCTAGCTAGCAGCAGCCGTTTGACCATGACCAAGGCCACACATCCCCTCAGCTATTCTGGCTTAAAGGAGCAATAGCAGCACCATAGAGAGCTGTGACAAGCAGAGAGTTCATTTTCACCGTATTTTTCCACATGACACTTAAAAGGTGTAACTGTTCTGAGAAGTTGGACAATGGAGAAACTGAGGCAGAGCTGAAGAATTATTTGCCCCAAATCAAAGAACTGATCGAATCAACTGTCCCACATGCAGTGGCACATCCTTGTCAGAAGTGTTTGGGATTAGCACCCGCAAAGACGCTCACTGTTCAATTAAAGTGAGTCTCTGCAAAAACCTGAAAAGAACAACCAGGGTTTGCTAATCTATGAATTACCAGTGCCTTTCTTTGTCATAGATTTCTACTTCATATTTTTTATTTATACATTATCAAATTGATTACAACTACTTGGAGAATTAGAAATATCTGAAAGATTTGAATTGTTAAAGTTTTCCATTTTCAAGAATTAATGCTAAGTCTATCTTCTCCATAATAACTCAGTTAGACTAATAGGTAAGACTAGGATCCAAATACCCATACTATCGGCAGACCAGAAAAAGATTTTCTGATATAACAAAATATTTTATGTTTTGTTCTCCAGTTACCAGGCATTGTATTAATTTTTTGAAAACCTAGAGCTATTTATAATCTAAGTGGACTGTTAAACTTGCAATGTGAGCCTTCTTGCTGCTGAGAAGAAAGGCGATTTCAAGGCACCACCTTGGCTGGTGATGCCATGTATGCACAAGACAGCACATGACATGCACTTCTGATATGCTGCCTCCAGCTCGTGGGCAGCAATTTCCTTCCTAGACAGGAGGGTCAGAAGCCTCTAACTCCTTCCAAAATCCTCCATTCCTCTTTATATCCAAGTTTTAAAGAGTATATAAATTAAGCTACATGCAGAAAAGCACATTTAAAGAAAAGAAGTTGAGGATCTACACTAATGTTATGCCACAATTCTTATTCTGGAGAAGCCCATCATACCCTTTTATAGTTTTTTAAAAAAAGGAAATTACTCACTTTAGAAAAGTTAAGTTAAATTATTTGTATTTGTCTTCATGTGTTCAATGACTAATAGATTTTTTAAATGATTTTAATGATTATTTAAATTTTTTTAGCCTTTTTGTCTTCTGAAATGAACTTATCTGTTCTAAATGTACTGCTTTATTTTCAATTATTCCAAGACCTGAGAGCAGTAATTATCTGAGCAGCAAGTCAAACAAAAATGTGGGTTACAGACATTTAAACTTTAACCCTAAGTAGTAGTTACCCTTCATGATGATTCATTTTATTTTTTTCCCTCTCAAGGTCTAATCTTTCAACCCTTCTCAGACAACCTATAATTCCGCTCCTTTGCCCTCTCTAAAATTACCCGAGTGCTGTCTGCCTTCAAGGGAGATTTACTGCTTTAATGGCAGAAGCAGTGAAGGTCAGCCGAAAACTTCGGGTCTATCTGCCCGGGGACAGGGGATTCCTAAATAATTTCAGAAGCCCCCAAAACTAATGATCGGTTTCAGTAACCTGATGACAGGCAAAACTACTACCTCATTACAGCAAGGAAGTTTGTTTCTTCACTGGGAAGGATTCATTTGCTGAGTTTCTGTGTATAATGATAACTAACTGTGGGACATGACTGGCTTTGTAACCCCATGAACGAGTCAGTGAAAACAGCAACGGTAGCAGAGACTGCGGGGTGTAGTCGCTGTTGCCCTTTACGTGCGCACAGCCTTCGGTTCTCATTCCGCATCTCTCACCGGCTTTTCTCAGGGGCATGCAGTGCAGGCGCCTGTGTTGTATCATTCATTATGAAACCTCTTCATATTTCCTAACTTATCGTAAAGGATTTATGCGATGATTTCAGCTAAGCTCTTTTAAGGGTTTGGCCATTAATATCCATAAACTTTGTGAGCTAGAAATGGACTCTTATTATTAAAATCAATCCCTCATCACCTGAGGGGGGTTTACCTGTGGCTGCTTACTACTTGCTACTTGTCTATGGGTCAGCCCATCAAGCTTCATAAGGAGGCGATATTGGAGGGCGGGGCAGCTGGGAGGACAGTGTGAGCGCACTAGAAGTTGGTGTGTGTGCCTGTGACTCAATGTACCATCCTATGGCATTCCTTAGGCAAATATTGATGACCGTTTCTTCAAAACTCACAAAGCCCATTTATGATTAACTCCTTAGTACTTTCCAGATCGTTTCCCTTACTACTTGTATATTTAAATCCTGAAAATATAAACTGTCACGGATATGACACTGTGATTGCAGACAAATCCACAGGTATTTCACTACATAGTGGTCCTTTTACTCAATTTTTAGTCTCAAGTGGACAAATATAGAAAGAAAAAAATACCAATAGCATGGGGCAAAGCTCTGGAATATCAAAGTTGAATTCCTAAGTCTAGGCTTAATTTTGTAGTTGGCATCATGAAAAGCATTACCAAACACATAACTGATGCAAACATATTAAAGAGACATGTTCTTTGTTCTCAAGGAACACACAATTGAACAATGTTCCATAAAACTTTCTTTAAAAATCCAATCTCTTTCATTTCCTGGATTCATTTGCCATTCTCTGAAGGTGATATTGGCTTTCTCCCTTGATCTGTATGAAGTCAGAAATTCTCATCTTGGTATTAAAATGTCTTCAAAGAATTGTTTCCTTTTAAATTTCCACAGTCTTCACGTTTATGTGCTTCTTCTTTAGTTTCACACAAACTTCCCATAATCATGTAGTATTGTTCCTTTCTTTATCTCAAGCTGGATTTATGAATGAATTAAATGATACAATATCAAATAGATATTTGGGTATTTTGCCTGTACTTGTCCTCATTTTAAGGCAAAACTCATTCCATTTAACAACTAATAATTTTATATCATTGTGCTGGTGGTATGTCTATACCCAGAAAACACACAGAAGAAAAGTTATTTGTTTTCTAAATACGAGGCCATTGCCTCACTAATTGCTATTCTTGTTTGGAGCTACTTATGCAGGCTTGAAGGACATAATTTAGCCTGGGTTCCTTAAACAAGTTCCTGACTCATTTTTCTTCCTTTGTTCAAACTTGCTTTGACCATTTTTCATTCTTCAGTTTGATTATTAATCACTCATTCTTGTTTTCCACCAAACTTAGATTAAATTTCTTAATAAAAATCTCCCAAATACTAAATCATAATTTCTTATGCAGCAAGAGACACAATCATTCTCATTGTGCCAAGGATTTGCCATCTCTTCGCAATAACATCTGCTTTCAGAAACAAAGGCAGACATATTACTTTTGTGGATTTTATATTTTCGTTTTTGGCTTCCACAGAAGCGCTGGATTTATTGCCCCATTACTATGATTTGGTCCCTTCTTCGTCTTTGTGTTATTGACCCTTCCATCTATTCACTGATACAATTACTTTGCTTCAAAAATGTAAATAAATCTGCTCAAACTTGAGGTGGAATTATAATTTATTCCTTCAGTTGAGTTTCTTGATTAGTTTCCCACTTTTCTTTAAGAGTGGAGTATGACTTATATACCATCTCTTTGTTCTTGCTTGTCTACTAGAGCCAACACCTTAGAGCAAGTTCATAAAAGTCGGGTAGCATTGGTTACGCATACATTTTCCAGTCCCCAATAAATACTTTACTACTTCTCTAAGGTTTAATCAAGATAATCTATTACTTGGCTAAGCAAATGAGCCTTTCCTGAAGTTTTTCAAGGACAGGAACTAACATTTCCTGAGTGCTTTCCCTGCAGCTGTCATCAATACCACATTAACTTATTTAAGTTTCACAAACAGCCTCATGAATTATATACTGTTATCCCTACTTTCAATAATAAATCAACCACCTCACAGGTGAAGTGAGTTTGCCCAAATTACATAGTTGCTAAATGGCAGAGATGGAATTAGTTAGTGCCCAAGTCTGTTGGACTTTCAAAACAGTTATTTTGTCTACAATAGGCTATATTATTCTGTCTCTAAACAAATTCTACCCTTTCACAAAGCAGAAGAAGAGAAGACCTACCAACCTTTCTCTCTCTAAGCCAGAATAATAAACAAAATTCACATTCTTTGTTAATGGCCCACCATATATTATGCCCAGGTGAGTGAGAACAGGCAAGTCATTTCATTAATATTCATGATTTAAAAATTTAATAAAATCACTTTCTATCTTTAATTCCTGAAGTTTATTTAGACCTCTATCCAAAGTATCTTCACAATTTATTATCATCACTAACTGGCTCCCAAATCTAGCTAAAACTTATCAGCTTGTTATTGATTCTGAGTATACATAGCATGTTTATTCATAAAATAGCCATCAACCATCAGAAGACAAAAAAACATTTAAAAATTTTGGATCTATGGCTCATCTAACATTAAAGAATTCAATATGTATTTGAACATCTGGATCTTCAACTCCATGTCTCATTTTCTCCCAGCTGTTTAGCATTGTGATTATAAATGCTGTCTGTCACCATCTCATGTTTGTTCTTCTGTCAAAGAATTCCTTGGTTTTGCCTCTTTCTGTCCATTCTCATAAATGTGATCCACGGCTTTTCATTCTTTTGTTGCCCTAAAACCTTCCTAAATGCAGTCTCTCTTCCTCCAATTCATCCAACATACCATAATAGCCAGACTAATCTTTTAAAGCTTTGCTTTCATACTTTAACCCCCTTGCACAAGCATTTCCAATGGTTCTGCCTATTTCATTAAATATAGAATTCCTCAGTCTAGCTTCAGAGGCTTCCAAAGTCAAGTTCAGTCCCCAGTGTTTGTTCTCACTATTCCCAGCCCAAAGCCATCATCTGATCAGGCCAGCCATTTCTCTCAGATCCACATGAGCCTGGGCTGTGGAGCCTTAGTCCTGCCTCTGTGCTATGGCTGTGTGGCAGCCTTGATCTGGAGCCTTCTCCACACCTTACTCACATTTCCTAACTGAGTACATGAGATGGAATGCCCTGCTGGTGGACAGCCAGAACCTGAGGACCAGACAGACACCAGGTGACCTGAAGAAGGCCCAATAAAGGGAGTGGAAAGTGTGCTGCTACAGGTACTGTATTTCAGCAATGAACCTAGGAGAGATGAGGAAAGAAGGGACAAAGTGGAAGGTAAAAGGATTAAGCCAATGTTACTGGAATAAGTGTGAGAGAATAACTGAGTCTTGAGGAAATAAAGCATGAGCCCATTTCTGGGACTTTGGGAAGAGATTGAAGATCACAAGAAGTCAATGAACCCATTGGAGAGGTTACTACATTTTTCTTGTAAAGAATTTACAAATTTTGAAGAAAGGACTTCCCTGTACCTATGGGTAAAGTAACTAAAGGCTGCAAAGACCAGAAAATGATTATATCAGAATACCAAGTAGAGCATCACAGCACTGAGGCTCCCAGGAGTGGTTTGGCAGTTTACAAGAGGACCAGAACATGAGATGAACTCCTTTCATAGAGGGCACATCCATTCAATCTCACAATGCCCAGCTTCTTTATTGTAATTCCAGGAACTGTTTCTAGGCTTACCTGAAACTTAGCTCTATACATGTGTGTCAGGGGAGGCAGAGGCAGATTTAATGGCAGACACACGCCCTGGGCCCCGACTTCTGAAGGGCCCACAAAACCCCAACTTTACACTTTTTTTCTAATGACACCACGTTTGGTTTCATACGTGCAATTTTAATCATGTACAAGTTGTAAACTTGCGGGGCCTTTCAGAAGTTGGGGCCCAGGGCATGCACCAGCGCTCCCGCTGTTAAATCTGCCTCTGGTGGAAAGGGTGTCTTTATTATAAGCCCTAAAGGAAGCATAGCCAGACTAGAACCACATCTTTGGAAGTTTTTTCCTCTCTCTTTCTTGAAATTTGTGCATCTTTTCCAACTATATGTGAGTCTGGAGATCTGTGGGTGGAAATTGATCGTCCCATGGGCACCAGAGTGCCAAGAGGATATTCCTTTTGGAGTTGTTCAATAGTAGCAAGGTAAGCCTAAAGTTGCTGTTCATATTATTACACAAAATTTTTTCTGGTTGGGGGAGGTTGGGGTAAGCAATTTGGCAGTAAATACTGAATCTTCAACAGTAGCCTTAACCAGTCTAGATCTGGCCACATTCTAAGTTGGGGCAGGAGGTTTGAAGATCCCTTTGAGAGTGCAATCAGCACTAGAGATTCAGAGAAAGTTTATTTTTATTGTGATGCTCCTGAGGAAATACATGGGCAGAGCTGTTGAATACTTAACCTCTTTAAACTTCAAGTTCCTAAATGTATATTCCTATAGTACCATAGTCTGTCTTATATGTAGTATTGAGAGGAGAAAATTAGTTCATGTCTGCAAAGTCCTATGCATCTGGCAATTGCTTTAATATTAGCAGCTAAATAACCATATTGATAATGTATATAATAACTCCTTGTTTTGCAGCATTGTTTGGAAATACAATGTATTTCACAAGTAACTAAACCCTAATTCCGTATTAAACCTTAAAATTTTAAATTGTTTTTAGTTGAAAATATTTCTAAAATGTGTTCCATACATTTCTGCTGTCTTCTTAATTCCGTAAAGTGAGATAAATTCTACTCTAGAAACAGAGCACAAGGGCTCTTTGGGAAGGAAGTTGTACTTACACTCTGATCCCTGGTTTTCTCTTGCTGTTATGTTTTTTAAAAGTAGAACTTAAAGGGACTCTGACAAGAACTAAGAATCTCAAGAGTAATACCAAATTTGTTTTAATCTGAGTCTTCATTTCCATACCTTCAAAACACCTTGCAAGCCCTGGAGGGAAAGGATTAATTTGTCCTTTTAACAAGTACCTCTTGGGTGTCTACTATGTTCCAGAACTTGCTCTAGATGCTGAATAAACAGTAAGACACAAAATCCCTATTTTTATGGAGTTTATATTCTGGTTGGAGCTACGGTCATACAAAAAACAAAAAAATAAGTTTTACAAAAGATACTAAAAGGTGATAGTACTGGGGGATTACACTTTTAAATAAATAGTGAGCTGAAATCTCACTTGTAAGCTGCCATTTGGTCAAACTCATGAAGGAAATGAGAGAGGGAACCACGCAGAATTATGGAAAAGTAGCATTCCAAGCAGAGGGAACAGCATCTGTAAAGGCCCTGAGGTAGAACCTCACCTGCCATCAGGGAACAGTAGTGGAGCAAGGGAGGTTGTTGATGACTAAGAGGAAAAGGAAGTAGTAGGATATGAAGCCAGAAAAGATTTGGAGTATACGAAGATCATTTTCAGGACCTTGGCTTTTCTTCTGTGCAAAGAGAAAGTCCTTGGAGTGTTTGGAACAGAGGAATAATTTGACTTAAGTTTTCAAAAGTTCCTGAAACTCAGCTGTTTGAAAGTCAGCTATAGGGAACAAGGGTGGAAGCACAGATCAGTACTGTCATGATGGTGACTACAGAACTGGTCAGGTTTTAGATGTAGTTTGAAAGTAGACACACACTTTGGAAGTATAAGAAGGAGGAGCCATGATAACTACCAAGATTTTTGGCCTGAATGATTAGAAAACTGGAATTATGATCACTGAGATGGCAAAGGCTACATGTAAAACAGGTTTGAAGGGAAAGGAGGAAGTTCAATTGGGCTTGAGGTGTCTCCTAGACGTCCAAGTGGTAATGCCAAGTAAGGCATTTGGATATCGATGAGTCTGGAACTCTGCAGAAAGATTCAGAAACAGCCCTTCACATTAAAAATCAATTTTCATAAAGGCACCAAGATAATTCAATAGGGAAATTAAAATTTTTCAATAAGTGCTGCTAGAAATCGGGATCTATGTGGAAGAAAGTAAACCTGTATCTGTATTTCCACACCAACAAATTACTCTGCAATGGGTCATACATCTAATTGTAAAAATTAAGACTAAAAACTTTTAGTAACCATGGGAGAATATCTGTACCACCTTGAAGTAAGCGAAGATTTCTTAGACTTGACACACACATACAAAAACACTAACTATGAAGTTGATAATTTAAAATTTATCAAAATGTTAAAGTTCTGCTCCTAAAATAATCATTAAAAAATTTAAAACTAGTCTCAGAACAGGGAAAATCTTTGTAATGTACCTGATGAATGTCATGTATCCAAAATACATAAGATCTCTTATAAATTAATAATAAAATGATAACCTAATTTTTAAAATAGGTAAAAATCTTGAATGGTCTCTTCATAAAAGAGAACAAAAATAATCAATAGACATCTTGAAGTGTGCTCAAAGTTATTAGTCATCAAAAAGTGAAATTATAACAGCCATGAGTTATTACTTCAAACCCATTAGAATGGCTAAAATAGAATTAAATTTGATAATACCAAATATTGGGAAGGATGTGCAATAATACCAACTCTTACATATCACTGTTCAGACAGTAAGATGTTAAAATGAGCATAGGAAATCATGAGGGCAGTTTATTAAGTTAAACACACATCTGCCTTTTGACCAGAAATTTCACTCTCAGATATTTATGCAAGAGAAGTGAAAATATATGACCACAAAAAAAATGTATAAAAACATCCATAGCAGCTTTATTAACAATAGCCCAGATCTAGAAACAACCCAAATGTGCACTAATATATGAATGGATAAAACAATAGTGGTACAGTCATATAATTAAATAATACTCAGCAATTTTGCTGATTGAGAAAAACCAGACTGCCCCACTCAAAGAACATACCATAAAGTGATTCCATTTATATGAATTGTAAAAATAGGCAAAACTGATCTATGCTGTGAAAAAATCAGAAGAGGGCTTGCCTCTCCAGTGATGTAGGGCTCACTGGATATGAGATGAGGGAATTCCCTGAGTGGACAGAAGAGCTCTGTATCTTGATTTGGATGTTGGTTACATGCATGTATGGGTGTATACATTTGTCAAAATTCATCAAACTCTTCACTTAAGATCTATGTTTTATGGACTAAAAACTTTTTTAAAAAAAATTTTAAAGTGGAACTATAAAACTAGCCATGGTCGGTAACTTCCTCTTCCGCAGGAACAGATAGCTCACTGTCCTCTCGCACTATCACAAAATTGTCCTCAGAGCAATCAAAAAGTACAGAAGCCGAGGGTAAACCCCCCAAGCACTATTAGATGCTGTTACCTGCTCTCAGGCCTTGCATTGATGGGGAAGAGGGAAGGGGAGGAAAGGTAAGAAATTCTAGAAAAGGTAGAATTAGTTATTATGCACATGTCAAGGTTAGTTATTGCTTCAAGAACTCCAGCTGTCCCAGTTGAACTCAAGATTAAAGTAACCTGGTTTAGCTAGTTATGCATTCTGTAGAGTAATATTTATAAAATTTGCATGTTTCCATAAGTATTTTCTGAAGAGAAAAATACACACTTGCCAAATAACTGATTCAATTATTTGTGAGCTGATTTAAACTTTAATTCCAGCTTATGTCTTTTATATTTTGCACAGATCCTAAGTAGGGACTGAAATTTATTGCAAAACATGCAGCTGGCAGAGCAGACAGGGTCTGAGTTTCTTCCATACTTCTCTATGACCCATTTCAGTTCAAGAAATTGTTTTTTTTTTTAATGTGTTTTATTGATTATAATGTTACATTTGTCCCAATTTCGCTTCCCTCTTCTCCCCTCCACCCGGTGGCACCCCTCCCTCCAGTTGTCCCCCCCTTTTAGACCATGTCCATTAGTTGTGCATATAGTTCTTCTCAACCTCTCTCTGTCTATTCCATTCCCTCCTACCATGCTCCTTATTTCCTATATCATCTCCCTCCCTCTCCCCCTTCCCCCTCCCTGCTGACATCCCCCCAATATGCTCCCCATACCTATAGCTCTTTTTCCACTCTCGTTGCCTGTTTAGTTTGCCTTTGTTTCAATTCCCTAGCTTCTGTTGCTGTTTCTTGTGATGCAGTTTTCATTTTAGTGTTCATAGTTTTGATCCTCCTTTTTCTAAACCAGTCCCTTTAACATCTCATATAACAGTGGTTTGGATCTAATGAACTCCTTCAGTTTTATTTTGTCCTGGAAACACTTTCTCTGCCCTTCTATTCTGAATGACAATTTCGCTGGATAGAGTATTCGTGGTTGTAGGTTTTGGATTTTCATTACTTTGAATATTTCTTGCCAGTCCCTTCTTGCCTGCAGGGTCTCCCTTGAGAAGTCAGCTGATAGTCTAATTGGGACCCCTTTGTACATGATTCTTTTCTTCACTCTTGCTGCTTTTAAGATTCTCTCTTTATCTTTAACTTTTGACATTTTGATTATAATGTGTCTTGGAGTGGTTCTCCCTGGGTCCAGTTTTTTTGGAATTCTCTGTGCTTCCTGGACCTGTAAGTCTATTTCCTTCCCCAAGTTTGGGAAGTTCTGCTTTATTATATTTTCACTTAATTTTTCAATTTCTAGTTCATCTTCTTCGCCCTCTGGCAAACCAATGATTCTTATGTTGGGCCTTTTATAGCTGTCCCAGAGGTTTCTGATCCTCTCATCATTTTCCTTGCTTCCTGTTTTTTCTCTCTGCACTGGTTGACTGTTTGTTCCTTCTTTGTGTTCTGGTTTGTTGATTTGAACTCTGGATTTTATTTCCTCACCATCTGTCTCATATGTGGTTTTGTTCCTTTCAGTATGAGTGTTTTTCGGTTCTTTCTCATCTTTTTCCAGATCTTTTGTTAATTCTGTAAGCCACCTGATAACAATGGCCCTGAACTGAGCCTCTGACAGGTTTCTTATTTGTTCATCTGTCAGATTCTTCATCTGTTGCCTGGTGAGCTGTGTCACCAGGATTTCTACAGTTGTCTGCCTCATTTTCACAGATGCGTTTTGTTTTCTTGGGCCGGCTATAGGGGGCGGTGCCTGTGTACTCGTCACAACCCAGTGACCGGCGCCGATCCGCAACCTATTTCGCAGCCCTGTGGCACTTTGTGTGGGGGCGGGGGTCCAAGATGGATTCACACAGTTATTCCGCTAGGAGACCGGGTTCCGTCCTCCCGCCCCCTGGGCCTCACTGTTCAGGGCGATGTGGTGGCTGCTTCTCCCAGCGTTGGGGTCGCGAGCCACCGGGGTTTGACTGCAGCCGGGATTGTCCTCCCTGCCGCTGGGATTGTTCTCCCTGCCGCTGTCCCTGGTGCCACCGCAAACAGCTCCGCCCCCTTTCGCTCGTCCTACCTGCCCAAAGGGCGCCGCTGGTTTATAACTTCATACGTTGGGCTTCCGTGTAGTTTTATTTTCTGGAATTTCTAGTTATCTTTTGTTTTGAAGTAGTTGTATTCCTCTCTAGTTGTAGAGGGAGGCCGACATGTCCGTCTAAGCCTCCATCTTGGCCGGAAGTCAAGAAATTGTTTTTAAGACTCTGAATATGTTAATATTTATTTTTTATAACCTGAATTATTTATAAATATTAATCACTTAGTGAAAGTTTTAGGGGGTTTTGAGATCTTGAAAGACTTTCAACTTATATTAAATATTCCCAAATAACTCTGAGTGAGTTTTCAAGAATATTTTGTCGTGTTTTCTACATCCCACCTTTTAGGCAAGCTCATCACTGTCATTTTTTGATGTGCTCATGCTCACCTTAGGAGCCTTGAGGTTGCTTGTTGTAATTTGCTAAGGGCCAGGTAAGTAGAAACCTGGCCAGTATTGCATAAATAAGTGTAAAGTAAGTGTCTACACAACAATAATTAAAACTCCTAAAATACTGATTCAAAATGTATTAATGAAACACCATAGAAATAACAAGGGGAAATGTGTTTATAACAGATATTAGAATATTTCAAATAAGTAGAAAAAGGGTTTTTCACCAAACTGATGAATTAAAAGACTAAAAATTTGGGAAAAAGTAAGAAGATGTCCCTGTTTTATACCAAACACCAAAAGTACTTTCAATTTGATTAAATTTTTTAAATACAAAAGACATTCTAAAAACAATAGAAGAATTATATGTGAATATTAACATATTCTTGGCATGGAGGTATACTTTGTTTTTCAATCACAGCTTACATTCAATATTATTCTATATTAGTTTCATATGTATAGCATAGTGGCCAACAAGGGGGTATACTTCCTATAATATTCAAGGAAGAAATAACAAAGAAAAGGATTGATTGATTTTACTACATAAAACTATAACAATTTTACATGTAAATAATGAATAAAATTATAAAGCAATCAACAGGAAAATAACTGTACATTTACGACAGCCCAAGAATTGATAGGCTACGTATGTAAACAGTTCCTGCAGAGCAATTTAAAATTACACAAGTGAAAAATGGGTAAAGAATATGAAAAGTAATTTATTAAAAAAATGTGTCTGCCAAGAGTAAAGTATAAGAGGAACTCCCTTAAATAAAAAGACATGTGGACGTAGGATTTACAACTGCCATGTGGGTGATTTTATGGTTTCCCCAGTCCCTATTCTTGGTTGCTGGTTAAATTTGCTGGTTAAATTTGCCATTTAAATGTGCATGAGTAGAGAAGGACTTTCACTGGGCTTCCATTAAGCCAAGACTTACATTTACAAGATAAGTAGCCTCAGCTAACAATGCAGACTATGAACATGGGAGATAAAAGTTCTTTGGCTTTTCCAGCCTGGAATTCGTGGCTTTGTCTTTATTGCTGTCATTGTCCTAAGTTCCTGAGGTAAGCAGCCACAGACCCTGGATGCTGGCTTCCGCCTCTCCAGTGCAGGGCTCACAGGCACAGAGGCAGGCAGTTGAGTAGTCAAAGAGCAGGACCTGACTAGAGTCATGGCTACCTCATTTGGAATCCAGGCTCATAATTTACAATTTGAGTTCTTAGCCTCTCTGAATCTTACTCTCCCAACTGAGATAACTTGCCCAAATAAGGATAACAATAATACCTACCTTATAGAGTGGCCAGGAATATTTAATGAGATTATGCCTGTAGAGCATTTAGCATTATGACTGATACTTAGGAACTACTAGTAAGTGTTGGCTACTATCTTTATTATGGGCCAAAATATCCTTCTCTTCATTCTGAATAAAAATATGCTAAGACATCACAGAATAATTTAGTTGCCCTTTATGTAGACATTCATGTGGTACATTGGAAAAAGTGTCGTACTTGATATCAGCGGATCTGACCCTAGTCCCAATTCTGCCTCTAACATTCAAAGTCACAGGAGCCCTCTGGGTTTCAGTTTCCACATCTGTTCAATAAAGTAGTTGAACTACTAATTGCTATACCTCTTTTTGTCCCAACTTGCCACCTTAAAGAAACATAAAACAGCAGATAAATCAGGGTCTTTAAATATGGCAATATCTACAGTAAGTAATAATGAGGGTGTTTGAGCTAATAGTATTTAAAACCTAAAGGAAAATATATATTAATTTGCTGAACTGCTGGCATTATATCAATTTATTATAGCACTGATCATGTCACATCAATCAAAAGCTCCAACTGGCAGTTAAGCATCTTTGATTAATTTTTAGAATTACTTAATACATACCACAAAGCATGGAGAGCTCTTTAGTGATCAAAAGTGAGAAAACCACCAGCCTGTGTGCTTAGTATCAATAAAGATATCCCAACCATCAACAGTTTCATAGGAAAGCCAAAGTCAATGCTAATTTATTCTACAGAGCATGTAGCAAGAGTAATAAGGTACCCACTACTTTGGGGGCATTTAGAAAGCCAAGCATGTCCAAATTCTTTTCATGTGGATTATTTCCTTTAATCCTCACAACAACCTATTTATTCCCCTTTTACAAGTAAGAAAACTGAAACTTAAGAATGAGACCTATTGTTACCTAAATAGATGAATCTTTGGAATTGCAGAGTTTCCAAAATAAAGGAGTCTACAGAAAATAGTTCGAACGCATTTTAAAGTTAAACCCCTTCTTTTTTTAGGCAAAGCATTGACAAAGTACAAGCCATCCACATAAAGTATCTCCTTCCTCTGAAGTCCAAATATTTAGGAGGCTGCAGCAGTTGGTGAAACACATAGGTACCACATGCTGGCATTTAAGGAAAATCAAGTGAATTACCCACTTAAGAATTATCACTGGAACACTTTTAGTTTACACTTGATGTCTCCTTGCTACTCAGCACCCTTGAGGCCTTTAAATTCACATAATTAGTGTGAAAGCACTAAACAACATGAATTTTTAGTATTAACCCAAGCAAATGTAATTAAGGAAGTAAATCTACAACAGAAAAAAAAAAAAAATACTGCTTCGCAATGTCAAGAAAATGGCTTTGGGATTATCTGCTACTAGGAAGTCTTTCATCCATATTCCCTTCTCTTCTACTCATTCATTTCTTCACTCCATAACTACAGGTAACCTGTTTAATACACAGGAATTGGGCCCTGAATTGAAGCCTATCATGCAAAACTGAGGATGTTGAGTTGATGTTGAATATCTGTTATCACCATTAACCTAGAGTCTCCTTCCAGAGGTGTCCTTCATTTTTAAGGACAGCTGTCAAAAGTGGAGAGAGAGAGAGAGAGAGAAACTCAACATTGGCCACACTCAGGACTTCGCCTTTTTGGCCGAAGAGTTCAAGGAGAATTTACAGATAAATCTTTCCTAGCTGGATGCCAGTTATACATCTGAGCCTCACCCCCCTGCCATGGAGGCTGTCCTAATCTCCCCCAAAATACAGAGGTCACTTGGAAGGTGCCTCAGACAAACTCTAAATTACCAGGATTACTTGCTGTTTCTTTGAAAATGACTTTCATATGAAAATGCTTTAGAAACATAAAAGTTACTCATCCCTTATCATTACTTGCATCTAGCAGCAGAGCAAAGAGGAAATTAAATTCTTCCTTCTTTCCTACAAAATGAATTAGAACCTCATTCAATCTTCTACACGTTTTAAGTAGAAATGGAGCACAACCCAATGCCACCCCTCCCTCTTTTTCAAAGAGAAAAAGGCAAAACACAGAATGCTTTAAAACAAACTTAGAGAGGAATTCCAGAGAAAGTTAAATTCCTACTAGAGGTATGTAGTGAAGGTCTAGAAATAAAAGTTCATGGGAGGTTAGCTCTCTAACAAACAAAATGTGTCTTATTGACCTCTTCAACATAAATCATCAAATGCTTCATAAGTGGATTACTGTACATATTTTATTGTCAGTGTTTGGCAAATTCTTTATGTTCATTTTTGATAAGGATGCCCAATCCCAAAACTTTTCCTCTATTTCAAACGTTTTCATAGTCTTCCCTGAGTGTAAAATGAAAATCTTGTGCTCTACTTAAATTCTAAGGAGTTCAGCTTGAGCCCTATAAATAAAATATGACTCTGATCATTAAAATGTAATAAAAGCTAGTACTTTGAAACCTTAACCTAAACAAGCTTGCTTTCTGATCTTGAGGGCAAACCTGAGCTATTCTCCTCAGCAGGGCCTCCTCTGCAGAAAGCTCAGGCGTTGGAGAAACCACTGAACCCTGCTCATCTGAGACATGCACAGCTAAGCACACGGTCAGAGCCATTTCCAAGGTAGGGACCTCCCAGGGGCTCTCAGGTGCTTTGTCACCTTCAGGCTGCCCAGGCCATCCTGCAGTCACCCTCCTCCCAGAAGGAATACTGCACTCGGCAGGAGTCAGGCTCAGGTTGCATAGATATTAAACTTGTAGATGAGTGTCCCTCCATTTGTCTCTCCAGAAATCTCCTTGCAGGAGGACAGCACAAAGTGACTTTTCAATCAGTTCACTCTTTAAAGGAAGGTTCGGCAGATGTTCATGAAGATTGGGCAGTGGGACTGAGAAGGTCCTTTGCCTTTCTTGAACTCCCTTTCCCCTTTCTCTTAACTATTTCTCAATCTCTCTATCATTTGTTTTCTACACAATGCCTCGAATCTCTCAAAACCTCTTCCCTTTTCTCTGAAACTACCTTGCTCTCTCCCTGTGCTTTGTCATTTTCTTTGTTTCCCTTTCTCCTCCATTTCTCCTCTTATCACTCCTGCCCCTTCCCTATAATGTCTTAGAAGTACAATGTTGATTTTTGTAGTGTTTTTCTATAAGTCATTGTGACCCCCTCTGTGTAAGGGCTTTATGTAAGAATATATACACATGAAGACTTAAAATGAAAAAATAAGCCATATCTTCATTGAGTGCAGAAGAAGCAGCTCATTTCAAAATGATTCATATTAAAATCCTGCCTTCCTTGGATGCATTGTCAGAAGCACCCTGTTCTTGACGTTCCCAAACCAACAAGCCAACTTTTTTTCCCATGCATTACCTGGCTGCACTGTTCAGCCAAGGTCATGAGTTTGGCCATCGGGCTGCTTACTCCTCCCTTGTCTTCCAACTGTGCTAGCTTACCCTAGTCCCAGGTTTTCACAGCCATGGACAAACCTGAAGACAAGTCATAGCCTTTCCAACTGATAATAGGCTAATCCATGAAGCCTAGCCATGAGAGTCCAAGGGGCACTGCCAAGCCCAGCAGATGACATGCACAAAAATAGCTGAAATCCTCCAAATAAAGCAGAAGGGGATTGTCAATATCCCATACAGCACACTTGTCCAAAGTACCCCTTGCCCTCCTGGGCACGTTTGTCTTAGATTTATTCCCTGCCCTTTCTACTTGCCCCACTCCCCAGCCTTTGCTCTGTTGTCAAGTCCCCAGCTTGTTTCTCCCCTTTCCTTTCTGCTTGGACTATTTCCCCCCATCTTTTCTGTCTCAGACAGGGCTGTGCATTGACAATACGTTTTCTGGTTAGGTTTTCAACCTCTTCCACCTCCTGTGAAATTAAATTTCTTTGGTTTTAAATGTTCACAGTGGTCACTGTTTTTATGGTTGGATCTTGACAGATACATCTCCTAAGGAGCAGCCACCTTTCCAAAAGATAATACTACTCCCGCCTGCCCCCTCTCCTAAATCCTCTCTCCAGACCTACACATACATTTCTGCCACTACCTACGCAAGTGTGCACCTTCCTTTTTGCCGTTCTATCAAATTCCTGTCACTGCAAGAACTGCAAATCTAATGCTCCTCCACTAGAGGAAATGCAAGATCTGAAGACTAGTAGGTAGGGATTCAGATCACCAAGGAATAGGAGAGACATCCCCACAGTGCCCAGCATCTGTTGCTAGCCCAGCCAAAGCATCATAAACTGTTGGTGGGAACATAAAACGATGCAGCTGCAATGGAAGAGTACATGGTAGCTCCTCAAGAAATTGAAAACAGAACTTCCCTATGATCCAATAATTCCATTTCTCGATATATACCCCCCAAAATTGAAAGCAGGGTTCCAAAGAGATACTTGTACATCCATGTTCATAGCAGCATTATTCTCAATAGCCAAAGGGTGGAAGCAATGCAAGTGTCTATCAATATATGAATATATAGCAAAATATAGTATACTATTTAGCCTTAAAAAAGAAGGAAATTCTGACATATGTTATAATAGATGAACTTTGAGGACAGTGTTCTAAGTAAAATAATCAGTCACAAAAAGATAAATACTATATGATTCCACTTACATGAAGCACTTGAGTAGCCAAATTTAAAGAGACAGAAAGTACAATGGTGGTTGCCACAGGCTGAGGGAGGGAAGAATGGGGAGTTGTTTAATGGGTACAGAATTTCAGTTTTATAAAATGAAAAGAGTTCTGGAGATCGATTCCACAATGAGAAGGAACCTAACACTACTGGATTCTACACTTAAAAATTGTTAAGATGGTAAATGGTACATTATGTGCTTTTTACCACAATTAAAAATCCTTTAAAAAGTATTTTTAAAAGAACAAGTGAAACCTACCATACACTTAAGAACCTATTTTACAGCCCAAAAGGATGGATTAAGGAAGGTTGGATTCAGATCATATTACATCTTTATTTTCTCTACCACTTAGGTAATTAATTTATTGGTTTGGGATTTTGTTTACTTGGCTTAGAGGTGTGTAACTGGCCAGGATTTCTTAGGTGAGTATGGCTTTGAAAATGTGGTTTAGAAACATTGATTTGGCAAGGGGGATGATTGCTGTGTAGCAAATGCCAGTAGCTCTGCCCTCTGGTGAAAAGGAAAGAATGTGTTATGATGAGAGGAACATTAAAGCTGGAGTCAGGAAAACTGGGCATGAATCTTGGTCCTGTCACTGGTGATTTAAAGCATGTTAAGCAATTTCTCCGAGCCTTACATTCTTCATCTGTAAAATGGGGCAGATAATACTCTCTATTTCCTATTTCCTTGTGTTTTTATAATGCTCAAATAAGAAAAAATATGTAAATACATTTTATAAACTGTAAAATGAGATCCAGAAAGGTATTTCCTACTTAAGATCCTTGGTGTATGTTTTCCTTTAATTCTTTTTACATCACTTTTCCAAGTCAATCTGTTATTTATTAGTTCTATTAACTTTAGCAACTTAGCCCACAAGGAAGAATATAATAAACAATGCCAGCCTTCTGCAAATTAACTTCAGATCAACCCTATATTGGAATTAGGTATTGCATACCACTTAATGTTTTGTTTTGCTTTGCCTTGTTTTTTACTTAACATTGTACATTTTGTTCTCAGGTATTAATATGCCATGTAAAATACTCTGTTATTGCAGACCATTAACTTGCTATAGTGTGTGGCATCATTCCCACATAACCCTAGTCTTAAATTATCAACCAACAAACAGAAGGCTTTAGAGATGGACCAATGTGCTAGATATGCCCTTGCACAAAAGTTTCAAACTGTAATCTGATGATCTTGAGAACAGACGCAGCATCAACCTTCTCGGCTGAGAGAATTCTGAGGAAGGCAGAAATGATGAATGTGGTAAATGACTGTCCTTTGGGAGAGAGTCCTACATGCTACCAACCTATTAACCAAGAAGCAAGGCTAGATTTTTCACAAGTGAAGGACCAAAACAGTAGAGTGGAAACCAAGAGTAGGGAGAGAGTAAACAAAGTGGTTCATAATTTCAGTAGCAGTTTGTAAAACTTGGGTGTGAGTTCTGATACTGCCACCAACTGGTGCCACTTACTTAGCATTGGGAAGTATACTTAACCTCTGTAACTCTCCATTGTCTCATCTATAAGATCTAACCCATGGGGTTGTTTATAAAATTAAATGAGATATGCATATAAAGCACTTAGCATGTGCTCAAAACCCAGATACAAAACTAAATGTGGCAATAAGTTTCTATATCTTTTTTTTTTTTTGTCTAGTTTCTATATCTTAAACACAGTGTTAACACTAAGTGAATTCTCTGCAAAGTGCTCAAGACATATCAATCTAGTGGGAATCAGGCATCCGCAAATAGGGGGTACCAAATAGATCCCTTTTGAAGGATGTTAACTGTTCTTTAAAAGCAGCATTTTAGTTGCATTTCAAACACTCAGTAATAACATGGCACATATACCTTCAACTCTAAACCCACTCTACCTCTCGGGTGCAGGGAAAAGTATGTAATTAAACCTTGAAAAAGAAGACACCTACTAAAAACTACTAAGAAGGCTCCTGGTGGCTACCTAGGTTCAAATTAAAAAAACAAAACAAAACAAAAACAAAAACAGAGCCTAGCAGCCATTTCTACCCAGAGGCCCCCAATGCAAACTGCACTTCAGGGAGAGGCCTGCTCGGAACTGCCTACCTGTACAACAGCCTGCTGCCTGCACTGTTTTTGCCATCTGAGCCAATCCTTTAAAAGAAGTTCCTGGAATCCTATTTTAACCAATAGGACTGAGGCTTTCCCCATCCAGTTGGAGCTACACAGCACTGACCAACCAATCAGGCCAGTGCCTTTTGAACCAATCAGGCTATGAGGATTTGGAGTACCCATTTGCATGAGGACAGACCTATCAGGGACTGGGAGTGGGGACCTCTGTACATATAAGCCAGCTCCCCTCTGACTCTGAAAGCATACTTTCCCTTTCCACTGAAACAGGGAAGATGTCTTACTGAAGCAGAGTGAAGCAGACCAGTGTAGGCCAGTTCAGACTGGCAAAGAATGGGACAGACCAAGCACTGCAGAGCAGACCAGTGCAGTGTGAAGTAAACCAGCAAGGAGCAGAGCAGAGCTGTATAGCCAGAGATGTGCGTGGCCCCAGGCCATCTGGCCCCAGGCCTGCCTCATAGCTGTGTTTTCATAGCCCTGCTGTATCACAATTGAGCTGTTTTGCACCGAATAAAGTTTCCTTCTTCACCACACCCCAAATTGGGAATTATTGTTGGTGTTGAATTGGCACCAACAACCATCATTTGACAGTATTATTTCCAAAAGTCTTATCATCTAGCCTGAATAAAGCAGTATAGCAGTCAACCCTACCCCAAGGCTCAGGTACTTGAAATTTACCCTTAATTAGATAACAGTATCTATGGCAGGTCGGACCTGCTCGCTGCCGACCGAGCGAGGAGTGGCACCACGGGGATCTCTGCCCCAGACCCCGCCCAGACCAACCGCAGGGCTCACCTCAGGCAGAGTCCCCGCGTCCCTGTCGCCAGGATGCTGAGTTGTGGCAGCGGCTCCCCATCTGTCGGGGCTGCAGTGCAACTCTCGAGGCTGCTGGGCCCTTCGAGCCCCGGCTGGCAGTGCTCAGTGGATTGAGCGTCGGCCTGCGAGCTAGGTGTCGCTGGTTCGATCTTCCAGTCAGGGTACATCAGAGAAGGAAAACTCTGACTCCAAAAAACCTCCGCTGCCTTGCGGCATACCTCTTCAGGGGAAAGTCTAAGGAGAAGGGAAACTCTGACTCCAAACCTCCGCTGCCTTGCGGCATACCTCCTCAGGGGAAAGGCTAAGGGAGTAAACCCCGACAGAAAATCCGGAGCCGGAGTCCCTAAGGCGGTTTGACGTTGTAGTCAACACCGGCAACTCCTGCGGCGCACCTGAAGCCAAGCTGTATTGACTCTGTCTTTCCCCTTGGATCCTTCAGCTGCGAAGAGAGGGGGGGTCTGCTGCATGGGCAACAGCTGGCCCTCCATATCACCCTGCCCAGGCTTTGTAGCTTCACTGGAGAGGACACTCCAGCGTCATCGCAAGATGTCGACTCAACACGGGAGGAGACAGTTACCGGTTATAAGCTCATCCGATTGGCGAAGGAAACGAGCGCCAGGGGTCTCCTCTCACGGTGGGAGAGGTCATCGCACCTCACTGGACAGCTACCGCCCGCCTCAAGCTGGGCAGCCCCCAGCCAATTAGGTGCCGTCTCGCCATGGCTCGCCTGCCCCACTGGGTGCGTGGGGATCAGAGAGGCGTCTCTCGAAAAGTGGGCCACAAAACACTCGCACCAGGCAATTCCAAGCAAACAACAAGAAAGAAGCCTCCAGCTCTTCGCCTCGCTAGCTGGAACATCAGGACCATGTGTCCCGGACTTACTGCAGACCTTCCGTGGATCAATGGTGCCAGGAAAACCGCCGTCATCGACAGGGAACTGGCACGACTAAACATCGACATTGCGGCTCTACAGGAGACCCGGTTGGCCGACAACAGAACTATCAGAGAAACCAACTACACCTTCTACTGGCAAGGGAAGTCTCCGGACCAACCAAGACAGCACGGTGTTGGGTTCGCTGTGAAGAACACGCTTGTTAACTCCATAGAGCCACCCACAGGAGGCACAGAGAGATTACTTACCCTCCGATTGTCAACAACTTTCGGCCCAGTCAGCATTCTTAGCGCGTATGCCCCAACCCTCTGCGCCACCACTGAAGAGAAAGAACAGTTCTACCATGCACTGGACGAAGCGTTATCCAAGATCCCCAGAAGTAACGCTCTTTATCTCCTTGGAGACTTCAACGCAAGAGTAGGAGCCGACCACATGGCCTGGCCCACCTGCCTCGGAAACTTTGGGAGAGGAAAGATCAATGAGAATGGTCAGCGACTGCTTGAGCTTTTGTGTCACCACGGCCTGTGCGTGACAAACACATTCTTCAAGTGCAAAGAGATCCACCAGGTGTCATGGAGGCACCCCCGCTCCCGCCACTGGCACCAGCTTGACCTCGTCATCACCAGAAGAATGGATATTGGCAGCACCCTCCTCACCCGCAGCTACCACAGTGCAGACTGCGACACGGACCATGCCCTCGTGGTAAGCAAGGTGCGCATAATGCCGAAGAGGTTGCACCACTCCAAGATGAAGGGTCGCCCACGCATCAACACCAGTTGTGCCAGCAACCCAGTTAAGACCCAGCAATTCATCAACAGGATGGAAGATGCACTCGGTGAGGGAATGGCGGCAGATGACATTATCGAATCCAATTGGCCACGTCTCCTCGACGCCATATACAACTCCGCCATTATTGCTTACGGGAAGAAAGAGCGGAAGAACGCTGACTGGTACGAGGCTCACTGGGAGGAAATGGAACCCGTGATCGAGGCTAAGAGGAAGGCCCTACTGGCTTACAAGGCCATGCCCACTCCCAGTACACTTCAAGCTCTACGGGCTGCCAGGAACAAAGTCCAGAAGACCACCCGCCACTGTGCCAACACCTATTGGCTAAACCTGTGCAGAAGCATCCAGGAAGCCGCCGATATAGGCAACGCACGAGGAATGTATGAGGGTATCAAGAAGGCAACAGGCCCAATCCCCTCCAAGATCGCCCCCCTTAAGTCCAAGACAGGTGAGGTCATCACTGACCAGGAACAGCAAATGCGGCGGTGGACCGAGCACTACCTCGAGCTGTACGCGACGAGGAACACCGTAACAGACACTGCTCTTAACGCCATCCCAGACCTACCAGTCATGGAGGAGCTAGACAACCCACCTACTGCGGCAGAGCTCGGCAAAGCCATCGACCGCCTCGCTTGCGGGAAAGCACCAGGAAGCGACGGAATCCCTCCAGAAATCCTAAAGAGAGGGAAACCAGTCCTGCTACAGCCGCTCCACCATCTACTCTGTCTCTGCTGGAAGGAGGGTTACATCCCCCAGGATATGAGAGACGCCAACATTATCACCATGTACAAGAACAAAGGAGACCGCAGCAACTGCAACAACTACCGGGGCATCTCTCTCCTCAGCGTCGTTGGCAAAGTATTCGCCCGGGTCGCTCTTGCCCGCCTGCAGACCCTTGCTTCCCGCGTCTACCCAGAGTCCCAGTGTGGCTTCAGAGCTGGCCGATCAACAGTGGACATGATCTTCTCCCTACGCCAGCTGCAGGAGAAGTGTCACGAGCAGCATAAACCACTCTACCTTGCCTTTATCGACCTCACGAAGGCGTTTGACCTGGTCAGTCGAAGCGGACTCTTCAGCTTGCTACGGAAGATTGGCTGTCCACCACATCTGCTTGCTGTGGTCATGTCCTTTCACGACAACATGCACAGCACGGTGTCCTACAACAGCGCAACCTCTGAGGCCTTCCCAGTCAGCAGCGGAGTAAAGCAGGGCTGCGTCCTTGCGCCTACGCTGTTCGGAATCTTCTTCTCCATGCTCCTCCAATACGCCTTTAAGGACTGCAGCGAGGGTGTCTTCATTCACACCAGATCCGATGGCAAGCTCTACAACCTGGCCCGTCTACGAGCCAAAACCAAAGTCAAAGAGGTGCTCATCCGTGAGATGCTCTTCGCCGACGACGCAGCCTTGACATCACACTCCGAAGAGGGACTCCAGCAGCTAGTCACTTGCCTTTCCCACGCATGCAAGGAGTTCGGACTAGTCATCAGCCTGACGAAGACGAACGTTATGGCTCAAGGCACGGGGACTCCCCCATGCATCACCATCGACGGATACACCCTGGAGGTTGTCAACGACTTCACTTACCTCGGGTCCACCATCTCGAGCTCTCTGTCAGTCGACTTGGAGGTCAACCGGAGAATCGCCAGGGCAGCCACAGTTATGGCCAAACTGAACCGGCGAGCGTGGAACAATTCCAACCTCACTGAGAAAACCAGACTGCGCATCTACCAAGCCTGCATACTCAGCACTCTCCTCTACGGCAGCGAGACGTGGACCACCTACGCAAGGCACGAAAGGAAACTCAACAGCTTCCACATGAGGTGCCTGCGACGCGTCCTGCATGTCGCCTGGCAGGATAAGGTCCCCAACACTGAGGTGCTGAAGTGAGCCAACATGAGCAGTTTGCATGCAATTCTTAGTGAGAGACGCCTCAGGTGGCTCGGCCATGTCAAAAGAATGGATGCAGGCCGTATTCCCAAAGACCTCCTCTACGGCGAGCTAGCAGAAGGCCAGAGGATGACAGGGCGCCCAAAACTGCGGTTCAAAGACATCTGCAAAAAGGACATGACACAATGCTCCATCAATCTCAACACATGGGAAGTTCAAGCAGACGACCGCCTAGCCTGGAGGCTCGCGGTCAGGCAAGGTACGTCACGCGCAGAGGCTGCGCGCAACGAGGAGGCGGTCCAGAAAAGATCGAGGCGGAAGCAGCGTCAACAGCAGCAACAACGGCCATCTGCCTTCACCTGTAACAAGTGCGGCAGGGATTGTCACTCCCGAGTCGGACTGCACAGCCATTCTCGGCGGTGCAGATAGACTCTCAGGAAGCTACGCCATCGTCTCTCGAGACGGACGGCTGCCGATGATGATGATGATGATGATCTACTGGCAAATAAAAATATTATAAAGTCCATCTCTAGACATAATAAATTCAAGGCAAATGGAAAATATTTTCAAAGCTGCTAATGAAAAGTAGGTTAACCAAGTATAAAAACAAATCTTGTGGTCTTAGGAAAACAAGTGGCATGAAAGCAGAGATTGGCAGAGTTACTAAATTCTAAGGGTCTGAAATAGCACCACAAGCCACAATACCCAGCAGCTTCAAAACAAGTGTTCTCTTTTTAGCATTCACCCAGGAGCAACAATTGTCTCCTTGCTTTATTTGACAGAAAAGTTACTATTTACAACATATAAACAAACATCAAAAAGTCTATGTGAGGAAGGAAGCTTGTGTAATTTTCCAAAGTATGATTTTTATAGGCATAACCTATGCCCCAGCAATTTCACTCCTACATGTATACTCAATAGTCATCAATAAGTGCACCAAAAATATTGTAAATATAGCAGCTTCATTCATAACAGCCCCAAAGTGAAACAACCCATATGTCCATAATTGAATGGATAAACTGTAGCTATATTCATGTAAAAGAATAATAATCAGCAATGAAAATGCATAATCTACCACATCATGCAGCAATATGAATGAATCTCACACACATAATTTTAAGTCAAGAAGCCAGACAGAAAAGAATATATACCATATGATTGCTTTATTAAAATGTCAAAAATAGGCAAGCCTAATCTATGACTTTGGAGGTTATGAGAGTGCTCACCTTTGTGTGGGAGAAAGGGGACAGTAATTGTGAAATCACCCCCTGGGGCTTCTGGGATGCTGGTCATGTTCTATTTCTTGTCCTCCTAGGAAGTAGTTATATGAGTGTTATCTTTGTCCTGATGCATCAAACGGTCACTTGGATTTGTGCATTTTCCTATGTGCATATTGTACTTCAATTAAAAATATATTAAAATGTTGAATGCAACTATAATAAAAACACAAAAGAATAAAAATGTATTTAAAAATATTTTTACTAAATCGACTAAAACAAAAATACAAAGGAATTGCCTTACTGGATCTGACTGATAACAATTCAATCTAAGTTTCTTATAATGAAGCCAGGAGAGGTGGGTTGGAATTGCTAACTATGGTGTTATCATTAAGCTAAACTTCCTTCTTTTATCCAAATAACCTGTTATGAAGCTCTAATCTAATAATCAATTGTTACCTTTTCAAAGTTACATTATTTTTATTTGATTTAACAAGTTCCGTATATTTATTACTGCTATGAAAAATATTTCCTTCTGTGTATTCAATAATCTTTTTAAGCCTCAAGGGGTAGTTACCCCACCCATCCAAGTAACTCAAAAATTAATAAATCTACTTTTATATGAGCACATCATTATTTTGTCAATGTGTTTAGTATATTCTTCCCACATTCATATTTCCAAATTCAACAGTTCTAAGATTTTAGTCTCTCTTGATAGAACCTCAGATTTAACATTTCTTTTTATTCATGCACTTCTGACTTTCTGAGCATTTTAGTTGTCGCCTTTGGACCTAGTCTGCATTCATTATGTCTTTCCTAAGGTTTCGATGTGCAACAGGTGAGCAGGTGAGCTCTGCACGGCCTGAGCTTCCCTCCCCCTCATTCCCAGCATTCTGTGCCTTTGGGGCAGCTGTAAGGAATATAGCAACAGCCAGCCTGGCTGGCCTGAATCACAGCTGTTAGCTCGCCTTTCACATATGTTATTGAGAAATATATTATTCGTATTTACCACGTTGAAGTGATCTGTCTACCTCAGTTTTGGACCACTCGCAGAACCTTCCATTAGGTTTCTAAAATGAATGGTACTAGAGATTCTTAGAGGTCCTTGGTTCTCTTTGCAAAGTTGACATCAATGCATATTCCTGCCTTCAAAACAATTATAAACCACTTAAAAATGCATGAGCTCAGCATCAACTCCAATGTGACCCAACATTTAGATCTGCTGATGCAGAGAAGTATATATATAATTTTTATTTTATATTACCTGGCATTAATCTGGTTTCTTATCCTTGATAATACATTTTCCAAAGTCTATAATAATATATTTTTTTAATAGTTTGACATGAGACCTGCGCTTTGACCTTTTGAAAGTATAATACATACATCCAATAGTTGATACTTAGCCAAATAATGACAATAATAATAACTAACATTGGGGGCTTACCATGTATTGAGGACCTTGCTACATGACTGCATGCTTTTATCTCTTTTAATGCTTTCAAACAGCACGTGAGGTAAGTGCTATCACCATTCCAAGTTTAACAACTGGCTGAGATCCCTAATCCCTCCAATGGCAGAGCCTTGATGTGAATTCAGGTGTGCTTGATGCTGTCCATACGAATACATCCCTTTAGCTTATTTAATTTTCTTAACTAATAGAACTAGATACACTATGTTGTGTAAAATATTATGAATCTTAATTATCCATATTAAAATTAAAGCACCAAAATACATTTCAAAGCTATAATTATTAAGTTATTTTTGGATTAGGGATGCTCTTAAATTATCTGGCACCATTAGCATTGGCAATTAAGGTTTGAATGTAAATAAAACAACTTAAAGAGTAGTTGGAAAAAATACTTGGCTCAAAGTTATGATACATAAAAAGGAACAGAAAAAAATCCCCCTTTTTGTCTGACTTCACTGCTACAGTATAATGTTGTACTGAAGGTATCTCTAGTAAACAAACACATAGGCAGGAGTATTAGGTATCTTTAATTATGTTTGTTACTTTATTTTTTCCTACTGTTCTCTATTCTCAAGTAAGAAGGTAATGGGATTAGTGTGCCAATCACATGTTTGATGTTGATTGTTTAAATTGCACTTTAATTTTAAAGGATTATGATAAATGCCCAGTTACTACTCTGCAGCTATCTCAAGGAAGCAGTACATAAACTTCTAGAGAAAAAGTTGTGAAAATGAATAAACAGAAACCTAATTTAAAATGAAGTTGGGAGGCTATGAGAGACAAGTTACACAAATGTAACTCAACACACTCCACTGAGTTCAATAAGAAGAGACACACCTTGCATCTCTGACAAGAAGTGATGCTACTGTACTACTTCAGCAGGAGGAAGAAAAGATTCCTCTTTGCTCTGTAACAGCTCAGCCAATGGGAGACTGCCATAACTCAGCCAATGAGAAGTCACTACACTTTGAACTTTCAGTTTCCTCCAGTGGACTCTTTGTTTACAACAGCCCCTCCCAAGTTTATAAGAGCGCTCTTCTCCTTTGTTTTTCTGGATTTGCATGTGGTTTGCCATTAGACCACACATGTTGAATTGCAATTCTTTTTTGTTCCTGAATAAACCCATTTTGCTAAGAAATACGTGGCTGTCTATATGTTCAAGGTCAAAAACATTGAGGGCCAAGGATTCATTGAGAACACTATGCTAATGCATATAAATAGATATAAACAGAATCCACTCAACTGAAAGCTTTGAACTTAACAGGTAAATAAGTTAGGATCACTATCAAAATGTGCCTCCCTCCTTTCCAACAGGCTCAAATGAGGACAAGGATATTTTAAATGGCTGAGTTCAAAATGAGCTGCAAGAAAAAGTTTGACAGTGAAGAACTGCTGAACAAAAGTGAACTGGCATGAATTTCATTTAAAAAGAAATATTTTTTATCCTCAACATCATTAGCTCTGTGGCTAAAGCAAGAAGAACACTTGAAAATTAATTACACATATATTCCAAAAAGGAGATGAGCCAACACACACAGGCCAAGAAAAGGCTCATTAGCTAAGTGTGTTAACACAAAAGCTCAGTTCAAACCTGTCACCTTTGGAACTGGGCAATGAAGAAAGAGGGTGGATGGGACCTGAAAGAGATTTATTCACTGCAGGTTTAAGCCAACTTTGCCAAGGCTGAACCATCTCCTCAGATACTGAAATACTCACCAGAAATAAGATTTTCCATGAAGAAAAAGAAAATGATAACCCCAGATTTCCCGACTGAGTCTGCTGTATCTGTCCTAACTGCAGCTGCAAAGGAGGAGGGAAGGAAGGGAGAAAGGATGGAAGGACGGAGGGAAGGAAGGAAGGAAGGAAGGAAGGAAGGAAGGAAGGAAGGAAGGAAGGAAGGAAGGGAAGAGGGATGGAAGGAAAGAAGGATGGAAGGAAAGAAGGAAGGGCGGGAGGGAGGGAGGGAGGAGCAAAGGGAGGAAGGAGGAAGGGAGGAAAGAAAAAAAGAGGGGAAAGAAGAAGGGAGATGAAGGGAATGTGACAACTCTCCCTCCTTTGTCCAAAAGGTAGCATATTTATCGTGAGGCTAAGAGTGTGGTTTCTAAAATATCCTCAAACTATCACATTTATCCTTTTAGCCTGCTATGTTTTTCTTCACAGTGCTTATTAATAGTGGAAATTAGCATACATCATTCATCTATTTGCCGGTTGTCATTTATTTTCTCAACTGTAATGTGAGCAGCTCCACACAGGCAGAGGTGTGATGTTACTGCTTCTGGACCTCCAGCTCCTACAATGATGCCGAGAACAGTAGGCACTCTGAATATATTTGTAGAATGACAAATGAATAAATCAATTGATTTGATAATTAATTAACTGGGTATCATAATATCTTGCCTTTTCAAAACCTTATTATCTGGGCTTCCTTTACTTCATCAGGCCTATCGGCATAGAGGTGGGGGTGATGCTGACATTACTCTACCAGGCCTAAGCCCAGTTTAGCATGTGTGCATGCGCGTGCGTGCACACACACACACACACACGCATTTGCTTAGGCAAAGAAATTCAAGCTGAAAAGAGAAAATATACTCTGATAGAAAGTGAGACGGCAGAAACAAGCAATTTTTTAAAAAATTAAAGTGTCAAAAATATACCTTCTGTTCATTAAAATAGTAATGAGATACCAGTTTTTTTTAACATATTTGTCACTTAGATATGAAGAAGCAATATCCATTTTTGCACGTGTATAGTGAAGAGAGCACTTTTACATGCTGCTAGTGAAAGTGTCAAGTATTAGACATTGTCTTCACTCCATGTACGTGGAGTGGGCTGTCAGTGACGATGTCTGTCCTGCCACGGAGGTAAGCCCACGATGGCATAGGACCCAACAAGAGGGAGATGGGAAATTGTGCTGGGACGACTGATTCTTTAGTTGCTGCAGATCACCACAGATATTTAAAGATATTAAGCTTATTCAGACAAATCATTTCCCAAGGACTGACCTACTACTCTTCAACTAGCTTTAAGAAAGTCTCCAAGGACTTTGGAGAAAAATTAAAAAAAAAAAAAACACATTATTTTTTTTAACAGACAAAGCTTAGAAGAATGCACTGTCCAAGTGTTGCAGGAACTCAGATCTCTGGGTAGGGGCATGTTCCCATGCCCCTACGTCCAGGTGTCCTGTGGCTCAGGAGATGAGCTGGTCTTGTCTCCGCCTGCGGCTTTAGGCTGTTCAGGCCACTGGGTCATGGAATCCTGAGAACAAAGAGGTCTGTTAAGTACTCCATCTGCCTCCTTGTAGATAAAGTCTTTAATTGGAGCCGGCCTTGAGGAGTAGTGGGTATGCTATGTGTCCTTGATAGGTGCTATCTAAACCATAAGTTACCCAGGCTGTATTTTACACATTAATGATACATTGTAAGAATTCTTTCACTTGTAAAAATTCTTTTATTGTTGGCTGTAAAGCTCACACCCCCTGTTCTATTTTTAGTAACTTTTGAAATCCTAATAAAAGGACGGTGAGGCTTCTCGCTCTTTGCTGACTGCCAGAGCATGCTGCAGCCCCCCAATCGTCTTATCATTCTGCTTGCTGGAATTATCTCCACGTCTCTGATCATAATCAACACTTCATCTAAAGAAATGCAAAGAAAATTATCCTGTAAGCATGCAGTTCTTACCAAGCCAAAACCCCACAGAATCACATAATTATCTAACAATACAGTGAGGAAGAGAGTAAGAAGAAAATTCCCCATTGAGCTATGTGCCAAGCATAGTGCTACAGACTGTATATAGTCTGGTCCTTTCCCTGTATGTTTCTCCTTTGAAACTCAGTAACTTTGCTTTAAGTTACATATATATATATATATATGACATTTATATGTATACATATGTGTGTGTGCTGGAGGACACTCGAACTATTTGGTGTTTTGTATTAATTAAAACAATCTCTAAGTGGGTTTTAATTTGCTTTTCATGAACATAGGTTAGTTTAATAATGAATCATTGGTCAATCAAAGCCATATGGAATTTTTGTGTTTCAGTCATTATTTTCCTAATCTGATTTTAAGTAAATGGAAATATATTCTTTTTTCTATATATTTTTTTAAAGAATCAAAAGCAGTTTTCAGAGTTTCTCAAATAATATCCTGTTCTGAAATAGCACAAAAGGAATGTCACCATTATAAAGAAAATATAAATTCTTAGTATAGTAATTTTGGTGATGTAAAAGTCAAATTGTTTAGTCCCCAAAGCTAGCTAATGACACATGAGCAGGGGTCATGGTGGTTCAGTTGTTGGAAGTGAGAACCTTTATCACTAGTCATCCTGCCATTTATTTCCACTGGTCCCAAAGGGACCTAAAGGAGGTAGTAAGAAAAAATTACTCCTTTTCAATTTCCACCCCTCTTCACTGAGCAGTAGACCATGGTTCTTCTATTTTCTACCATTACCTCTCAACCAAACATAATTTACAGAATTCCTAAAGAAGAGTGGAGAAAATAATACTAAATGTAACTCAGAAATATTACCCAAAATGATTCAAAATCCTTTTCATGGAAAGACCTCACTTCTGTTCCTCATTTCCTCCATAACCATCCTTGCAAGTAACAGACTATTCCCCTAAATGTCTTAAGTAAGAAAGACAAACCTTCACTTTTACTGTCAAATCCAGAGGCACTGCATTTCCAGCATCAGTTGGATCTGAATCTCTGATTCTCTCTTGGCTCTTATCCTCATTAGCACAAAATGGCTGCCTCAGCTCCAAACATTGTACCCACACTTTAGATTGCCAGAGGCAGAAACAAAGGTAGAGCAGTTATATTCAAAAGAAGATCATATAATTTATCATGTGAACTAGATTTTTTTTTAAGTGAAAGAGGGCAATATTAGTAATTTTTTAAAAAATCCTCACCTGAGGACATTTTCTTGTTGCTCTTAGAGAAAGAGGAAGGGAGAGAGACATCAATGTGAGAGAGAGGAACCAATCGGTTGCCTCCTACACATGCCTGTCCCGGGATCGCATGCACTGGTACCAGGGATAGTAGGCACCGAGACTGGGGATCATAGGCATCCAAAAGATTGAATATGCAACCTAAGTATGCGTCCTGACTGGGAATCAAACCTGAAACTTTTTGTTTATGGGACAGTGCTCCAACCAACTAAGCCATGCCAGCAAGGGCCAATATTAGTAATTTTACCAGGAAAATACACATACACCATCAGTGTCTTGGGAAGACTGGAATATATGCTAGCCCCAGTTACTAGAGACAAAGTCATTCCCCAGAGACCCTGGAGATTTGGAAGGGGCCTGTCTCCTTCCCTGAGCGTGTTGTCATCCCTATAGGCTTCTGTTAGCAAGGGTTAGCTGTTGAGTAGGCAACATATTGTATGTGCCATAATTCCAACCATTAATCCAATCTATGGCAATAAAATTGAACATCCACATCAGGTCTTAGAAATAGAGAAGGAGGCCTGCTTTCCTGAGAGCAAAGCTGCAGCAGCAGGTAGAGCTGTTGATGGTGGTCCTGATCCTTCCTCTAGACTTAAATCTTCACAAATCCCATTATTAGACACAAAACTTTCTATTGTGCTATTGAGTTAGTACAGTATTCTCAAAGTGCACCAAGCAATGCCCTATACTAGGCAGGAGCCTACAACTGTTTTTTCAATGAGTGAACATTTTGTAGCCCAAAGCATAGACAGTCACATGGAGACCAGGATGCTCACACCTGGAGACATAATTCAGCCTGAGTGTCAAGTTACAAGGCATTGATATTCTCAAAGTTGAAAATTCCAGAGTAAACACTTCAGGACTTCATTCTGGTTTCATTCTCCAAGTCGTTACAATGAAATACTGCCTCATATAATCTCTAACCATTTCATTTTAAAAATAATTTCATGCACCTTTAAACCCAAACACCACAAAGTCCTGAGGTTACTCAAAAGGTTGGCAAGTGGTTAGATATGCAATTAAAATTATTTCTATCTGGAATAATTGAAAATGAAGAGTAGAGATGAAGAGAAAGTTGTTTATATTCACCCAAGTGTGATGGCTGACTGAAGCTGCTGGGGCCCTGGGTCTCATGAAGACTGATGTAGGATGCGTGTACTTGCACATACAGGTGTTGGGGGGACGGTGCTGTTCACTGAGAAAGAATTGGACTCAATCTCCACACCTCCAGGACTATCATTTCCAAAATGCCTGTGGACAGGAAATTAACCCATATGTCAACTGTTGGCCCTCTCAGCATGTGAATATTGAAAATCCCTAATTAAGTAGAAGGCACTGGAAATTAGACAAGATTTATGTGTTTTAACATAATTATAATCCCATTACTCTGAAGTCATGGATTCTACTCTGTTTTCAGTGTGTTGGAGAAACATGTCCCCTTACATGAATGTATTACATGCTCAAGACATAGAGAGACCCAACTAGATTTTAGACTGACTCCGGTGACTATTTACCAAGGAGCATTGGTGCTCTTATAAATGTCCTTCCCAAATGATAGTGTATAGACTCTGATCAATCTAGTCCATTTTAATGAAATCTTAAGTATTTCATTAGTATTTCAGTTTACTTTGAATTTGTTCAAAAACAACAACAAAAATCAACTTAAACAAAACAATCATTCTGTTTCTCATGTAATGAAGATAAGGGCAGCACCGACTTCATAGTAATCATGTTTATGGCTGACTTTTTTCATGGAGCAACAAAGAAATGATTTCATAGGAAAATATATTAATTAGGAAAATGCTTTCCAGGAAAAGGTAGTTTCTGTACTTAAATCATTGCCAAGGTGTGGAGGAGGGGAGAAGCAGCTTTGTATCTATCAGATAAACAGATTTTCATTTGGCACATTACTAAGTGAATTTGTTACAGTCTCCTGCTAAGGTCTCAGGTTGAACGCTAATGTCACCACATAAAATCCACCTTCCACCTTGGAAAACCTTGTCGATTTCTGTGCTTTGCAGTTCCTCATGCAAAGATTACACATCAAACATGTCATCCCAGAAAATGCACAGAAGTGAATGTGCAGGCATTGGATTCTATCCAAGAATATTAGAGAGCTGACAGTCAAACATATTTTCAGGTAAAATCTTTCTTCAGTTATCATTTCTAAAAGCCACAGATATATGTTCTATGTGTGTGCTTTTAACATGCCCCATTTATCTTAGCCTAAAATTGTATATAACAAGTCCTTGGATAATATTTTATTCAACATTGTTTTTTATAATTGATGAGAAAAAAAAGTGGGTACCAGGCTGGGCCACTGTCTCCATGGAGTTGGCACATTTGTCCCCTGTCCACGTGGGTGTTCTCTGGGGACTCCAGTTTCCTCCCACGGCCCAAGGATGTGCACATGAGGCAAACAGGAGTATTTCAACTGTCCCAGTGTGAGTGAGTGTGGGTGTGTGGGAGTACACACTGCAGTGGAAGGGTGTCCTGTCCAGGGTGGGTCCCACCTGGCACTCTGAGCTGCTGGGATACGCATCAGCCACCTCACCACCCAGATTGGAAAATCATTATCTTACTTGGGGTTTGTATTGTTTTGTTTTGTTTTACAATGCCAAACTTTTATGGTTAGCATTAGCCAGCTGGACTCAGTTTAGATGATCCTAATTTTGTTGGCAACACCCAAAGCATCATAGTCTGGAGCCAGTCTAACAGAGGCCTTCTTTTCTCCATCAGGCTTGATCAGGGTGTTGACCTTGGCCACATCAATGTCACAGAGCTTCTTCACAGCCTGTTTGATCTGGTGCTTGCTGCCCTTGGCATCCACCATGAACACAAGTGTGCTGTTGTCTTCTATCTTCTTCACGCTGACTCGGTGGTCAGGGGAACTTGATGATAGCATAATGGTCAAGCTTCTTTCTCTTGGGGGTGCTTTTTCCAGGGTAACTAGGCTGCCTTCAGAACTTGAGTGTCTTTGGCCTCAGAAGTGGATCTTCTTTTTTTGTGTGTGACTGGGCACATTTCAGGACTGTTTTCTTTGCATTCAAAGCCTTTGCTTTGGCTTCAGCTTTGGGAGGGGCGAGGGTTTCCTCATTCACTTTGGGTGCCATCTTCGTGGAAAAGCTATCTTACTTGTTTTTTAATAACCTTTCTTAAATGTATATATAACTCACATTTATTTAAATGTTTAATATTAGAAGTGTTTTGGGTCTTTATTTAGAAGTTTGGTGATGTTTTTGTGACCACGAATATGCCTTAGGAATATAACTCTTTTTTTGTATCAATTAGCCTACAGTAAAATTGGTATCATTACACATTGTTTCTCTTAAAGTTGCAATTTCGAAGGCCCTGTGGATGATCAAGTGAGGATTTACTGTATTGTTTAGAAAGTGACCATAAATTTTAGTTTGAGGACAGACTGCATCAGACAATGAGTGATCGGCCTCAAGCTTCCCAAGTAGTAGTTTGCTCAATGAAGTTCTCAGTAGAGGCAAGTCTTACCCAGGAAGCCACCTGTAAAGAAGGGATTAGAAGATAAAACAATTCCAATAACAAGATTTTTGTTCCCAAAATGACTCTGTACTCTTCTATTAAAAACTAAAATCCCTAAATAGGTGCAGTTGTTTCTAGCGCATGAGTTTACTCTGTCCTCTTCTGAATATACATCAAGTCTCTCCTATAGAATCAAAGACTAAACATAGATCAGGGTGCCTTGAGGTAGCAATGCCAAAATTTAATTTAAGGCCTCCATAGCCATGTCACCCTGGAAACTCATGGGTATCAAAATAAAGCTTCTCTGCTGCTATATGGCTCTTTCGTTTTAGAACCTGAGTTCCTCTTTCACCTCTGTATTACATAGTAACATGAAAAGATGCTAGATTTTTAAAAATTCAATGGAAAAACATGACACATAGAAATAAGACTGTAAGACAGGATAGTTATTCTTTTTTATTGTATACATATTTTTATTTTATTATTTTTAATATGTTTTATAGATTATGCTGTTACAGTTGTCCCAATTTCTTTTTCCTCTGCTCCCCTCCACCCAATGACTCCTCTCCCTCCAGTTGCACCCCCACTTAGTCCATGCCTATTGGTTGTGCATATAGTTCTTCTCAACATCTTGCTGTCTACTCCACTCCCTCCTATTATGCTTCTTAATTCCTGCATCATCTCCCTCCCTTTCCCCCTCCCCACTGATCTCCTCTCTATGTGTTCCCAATACCTATAATTCTTTTTCCACTCTCGTTGCCTCCCTATTTTGCCTTTCTTTTGATTCCCTAGGTTCTGCTGTTGGTTGTTGTGATGCAGTTTTCATTTTAATGTTCATGGTTGTTGTGATGCAGTTTTCATTTTAATGTTCATAGTTTTTATCCTCCTTCTTCTAAACAAGTCCCTTTAACATCTCATATAACAGTGGTTTAGATCTAATGAACTCCTTCTCTGCCCTTCTATTCTGAATGACAGCTTCACTGGATAGAGTAATTGCAGTTGTAGGTTTTTGCTTTTCATTACTTTGAATATTTCTTGCCAGTCCCTTCTTGCCTGTAGAGTCTCTTTTGAGAAATCAGCTGATACTCTAATTGGGACCCCTTTGTACATAATTCTCTTCTTCTCTCTTGCTGCTTTTAAGATTCTCTCTGTATCCTTAATTTTTGACATTTTGATTATAATGTATCTTGGTGTGGTTCCCCCTGGGTCAAGTTTATTTGGAGCTCGCTGTGCTTCCTGGACCTGTAAGTCTATTTCCTTCCCCAAGTTAGGGAAGTTCTGCTTCATTATATTTTCACCTAATTTTTCAATTTCTAGTTCTTCTTCACCTTCTGGCAACCCTATAATTTGGATGTTTGCTCTCTTATAGTTGACCCAGAGGTTTCTGAGCTTCTCATTTTCCTTACTCTTTCTTTCCTCCTTTTACACTGGTTGACTGTTTGTTCCTTCCCTATATTCCGATTCATTAATTTTTTTAACTATATTTTATTGATTATATTGTTACAATAGTTCCAATATTTTCCCTTTTTCTCCCCTCCACCCAGAACCCCCCATCCCCCAGCAACTCCCACCCCAAGTCCATGCCCATGGGTCGTACATACAAGCTCTCCCACTTCACCCTTTCATATATTCTTCTTTTTTTTAATAAATAAATGATTAATTAATTATTTTAACAATAAAAAATAACAATCCCTCCCTCTCAGACTTAAGACCCTTTATAATCTTATAAAGGACAATGGGCGAAGGTCTCGAGCTCTTCTAGCTGCTTCAAGCTGGACATGGTCATCGTCCTACCTACCCTTGGGTCCAGAAATCCCTAATAAGAGTGGGGGTGCAGAGGGGACGGTGGCCGTCCCACATGGGGAAGGATCATGCAGACTCCAGGTCAGTTGGCTGTCCCCAGACAATGGCATGCTTGGTTTAACAGGGTGGCATCCTTGTTGTGTTCTGGGGGCAACAGATTTGGCAACAGGGTTAAAAGACATCATTTGATCCATAACCACTAGAAAACAGAAGGCAGGGATTAATTTTTCAATGTCCCACATTAGGGAAAAAAGGGCTTCTTTGGAGGAAGGTGTGCCAGGCACATTTCACCTGTCCAAAACCCTTTTGACCAATATATTTAGTTTGGGCTGAGGGAAATATTTTAGGTTCCCCCTTCTCAGACCTCTGGACCCTTTTTGTCCAAGCCATTAGGATAGAAAAGAGAAACCGATTTTGTAAAGTGAAGCCCACAGACCACCCCACACTTCACCAACCCAGCCACTTAGTTCAGCCAAACCATTGAGTCTCAGGAGGCAGCACTGCAAACAGGGTTAAGTGAGGCCTATACATAAAGAAAATCACTCAGGTAATGAGATCATAGGCTTATGCCCTTTGAAAACAGAAAACACATGTTAATTTCTGTAACATAACCCACAAACAAGTCTCTAAATCTGTAAGACTGTCTTATTGGAAAGACATCCAGTTGCAAGGCATTTGACATTCTTCTTGCCTATAAATTGAACATCTTTGATGATACCACAGGCATAGTTTAACTTTCAAATGAAACCATGTTTTAAATGAAAAGAAACTTTAAAGACGGTTAGCTGCACTACTTTATAGTCTACCACTGAGCATTGTGATTCTCCTTGAATAACGATTTTTCTCACTAAGATTATCCTCCTCATTAAAGGACTACATTAAGTCCATTTTTAATCTATCCTGTTCATTTGCATAAACACAACAAGAGCAGCAAATGATCACTTATGATCTTTAGTTCTGCTTTGCTGGAACTTACGCAAGGAACATTTAGGGTGACCTTCAGTCTGCCCTTCAGGGCACAGAAGCTGATCCACATACCTGGCATTCAGCCTTGCCTGTATACACCTGTCTTTTCCAAGTCCTTCTGCTTTTCCATTGTGCCTTAAAATCCCTTCTAGCCATCTTTCAGGAAAACAACCTTCATTCCTTCCCTGGAAAGATTGCTGTGGACCGCACAACCAACCACATACCAGACCTTTTATCTCGTGGGTTTATATTACCTTCAAAAGTCATTCCAAGATCCTCAGGGCTTTTTGGTAACAACTAGAGCCCAAGCATGTCTCCTTTAGGCATGACATTCCAGTCAATGTCTTGGTCAAAAAAAACGTCTATTAACAACTGGTCTTATTAGTTTTATGCAAAGAAACTTATGTCATTACTTACTTCTTCAGAATGCCAAACTCTGGAGGGATCAGATAGGGAGAAAAATATACAGTGTAAGGGAAAATCCTTGTCCTTCTAATATTCACTGAACTGGCATTTCCATTCTTCATGTTTTCATTTTTCCCCCACTAAAATATTTTTTGTTTGTTTTTCCATTACAGTTGTCTCACTTTTTTCCCCCTCTTGCTTCCCTGAACCCTGTCCCTCCCTTCTCCCACATTCAGTCCCCACTCAGTTGTCCATGTCCATGGGTCATTTATACATGTTCTTTGACTAGATCCTACCCCTTCTTACCCCCTTGTCTCCCTCCCACCTCCCCCCTTGTTACTGTTAGTCTACTCCTTGTTTACATACCTCTGGTTCAATTTTGTTCATTTGTTTGTGTTGTTCATTAGTTTCCTGTAATAGGTGACAGCATAAGGTATTTTTCTTTTGTTGCCTGGCTTATTTCGCTAAGCATAATTCTCTCTAGTTCCATCCATGTTGTTGCAAATGGTAGAAGTTCCTTCTTTCTTTCTGCTACATAATACTCCATAGTGTAAATGTACGACAGTTTTTTGATCTACTCATCTACAGATGAGCACTTAGGTTGTTTCCAGCACTTGGCTATTGTAAATAGTGCTGCTATGAACATAGGGGTGCATAGGTTCTTTTGAATTGGTGTTTCAGGATTTTTCGGATATAATCCTAGCAATGGAATTGCTGGTTCAAAAGGCAGTTCCATTTTTAGTTTTTTGAGAAAATTCCAAACTGTTTTAGATAGTGGCTGCACCAGTCTGCATTCCCACCAGCAACACACAAGGGTTCCCATTTCTCTGCATCCTCTCCAGCACAAGTTGTTTGTTAATTTGTTGATGATGGCCATTCTGACTGGTGTAAAATGGTATCTCATTGTGGTTTTTCTTTGCATCTCTCTGATGGCTAGTGATGCTGAGCATTCTTTCATATGTCTATGGACCCTCTGTATGTCCTCTTTGGAGAATCGTTTGTTCAGGTCCTTTGCCCATTTTTTAATTGGCTTATCTGTCTTCTTGGTGTTGAGTCGTATGAGTTCTTTATATATTTTGGAAATCAATCCCTTATCTAAGATATCATTGGCAAATATATTTTCCCATATGGTTGGTTTTCTTTTCATCTTGCTGATGTTTTCTTTAGCTGAGCAGAAACTTTTTAGTTTGATGTAGTCCCATTTGTTTATTCTTTCCTTTATTTCCCTTGCCTCAGGAGATATATCAGTGAAAATGTTGCTACATGAAATATCTGAAACTTTTCTGCCTATTTTTTCCCCTAGGACTTTTATGGTGTCACGGCTTACATTTAAGTCTTTGATTCATTTTGAGTTTATTCTGGTGTATGGTATAAGCTGGTGGTCTAGTTTCATTTTTTTTTTTTTTTTTTTTTGCATGTCCCTGTCCAGTTCTCCCAACACCATTTGTTGAAGAGGCTCTTTTCACTCCGTTTGATGTTCCTTCCCCCTTTGTCAAATATTAGTTGACCATATAGACCTGGGTTTATTTCTGGGCTCTCTAGTCTGTTCCATTAATCTATATGTCTGTTCCTAAGCCAGTAACAGACTGTTTTGATTACCATGGCCTTGTAGTATAGTTTAATATCAGGTATTGTGATTCCTCCTACTGTGTTCTTCTTCCTCAAAATTGCTGTGGCTATTCAGGCTCTTTTTTGGTTCCATATAAATTTTTTAAGTATTTGTTCTAGGTCTGTGAAATATGTCATTGGTATTTTAATAGGGATTGCATTGAATCTATAAATTGCTTTGGGTAGTATGGACATTTTAATGATGTTGATTCTTCCCATCCATGAGCATGGTATATGCTTCCATTTATTTGTATCTTCCTTGATTTCTTTCTTCAGTGTTATGTAGTTTTCTGAGTACAGTCTTTTATCTCATTGGTTAAGTTTATTCCTAGGTACTTTATTTTTCTTGTTGCTATGGTAAATGGAATTTTTCTTTTAGTTTCTATCTCTGATAGTTTATTGTTGGTGTACAGAAATGCCTTCAATTTCTGAATATTGACTTTTTACCCTGCTATTTTGCCGAACTCACTTCTTAGTTCGAATAATTTTTTTTGTGGAGTCTATAGGGTTTTCTATGTACACTATCATGTCATCTGCAAATAATGACAGTTTTACTTCCTCTTTTCCAATTTGGATGTCTTTTATTTCTCTTTCTTGTCTGATTGCTGTGGCTAGAACTTCCAAGACTATGTTGAATAGGAGTGGAGAGAGCGGACATCCTTGTCTTGTTCCTGATCTCAGGGGGAATGCTCTCAATTTTTGCCCATTGAGTATGATGTTGGCTTCAGGTTTCTTGTATATGGCCTTTATTGTGTTGAGGTATGCTCCCTCTATTCCCATTTTGCTGAGGGTTTTTATCATAAATGGGTGTTGTACTTTATCAAATGCTTTTTCTGCATCTATTGATATGATCATGTGGTTTTTGTGTTTCATTTTGTTTATGTGGTGTATTACGTTTATTGATTTGCAAATATTAAACCATCCTTGCATCCCTGGGATGAATCCCACTTGATCATGGTATATGATCTTTCTAATGTGTTGCTGGATCCGGTTTGCCAATATTTTGTTATGGATTTTAGCATCTATGTTCATCAGCGATATTGGCCTATAGTTTTCTTTCTTTGTTGTATCTTGACCTGGTTTTGGAATTAGGGTTATACTGGCTTCATAGAACGAGTTTGGGAGTCTTCCCTCTTCTTGTATCTTTTGGAATAGTCTGAGGAGGATAGGAGTTAGTTCTTTCCTAAATGTTTTGTAGAATTCACTTGTGAAGCCATCCGGTCCAGGGCTTTTGCGTGCCAGGAGTTTTTTGATTACTGCTTCAATTTAACTTGTTGTTATTGGTCTATTCAGGCTTTGCTTCTTCTTGATTCAGTTTTGGAAGACTATAAGTTTCCAGGAATTTTTCTATTTCCTCTAGGTTGTCAAATTTCTTGCCATACAGTTGTTCATAATAATTTCTTACAATTCTTTGTATTTCTGTGGTATTGGTTGTGATTTCTCCTCTTTCATTTCTGATTTTATTTATTTGGGTCCTCTCTCTTTTTTTCTTGGTGAACCTGGTTAAAGGCTTGCCAATTTTGTTTATCTTTTCAAAGAACCAGCTCCTAATTATATTGATCTTTTGAATTGTTAGTTTAGTCTCTATGTCATTTAATTCTGCTCTGATCTCGATGATTTCCTTCCTTCTACTTGATCTGGGCTTTGCTTGTTCTTCCTCTAGTTCTTGTAGCTGTAGGGTTAAATTTTTTATTAGAGATTCTTCTAGCTTTTTTAGGTAGGCCTATATTGCTATGAACTTTCCTCTCAGGACTGCTTTCGCTGTATCCCATAGGTTTTGGGTTGTTGTGTGTTCATTATTATTAGTTTCCAGAAACTTTTTGATTTCTTCCTTGATCTCATTGTTAACCCATTCATTATTTAATAGCATGTTATTCATTCTCCATGAGTTTGAGTGTTTCTGAGTTTTTTCCTTGAGGTTGATTTCCAATTTTAAGTCATTGTGATCTGAGAAGATGCTTGATATAATTTCAATTTTCTTGAATTTGTTGAGGCTTGTTTTGTGTCCTACCATGTGGACTATCTTTGAAAATGTTCCATGTGCACTTGAGAAGAATGTATGTTTTGCTTCTTTGGGGTGAAAAGTTCTATCCCTTACTCTTCTTCTTCTCCTTCTGGAATTCCTATGATACGGATATTATTACATTTCATGTTGTCCTGCAGCTGTCTTAGAACATCTTCAGTCTTATTCAGTCTTTTTTCATTTTGTTGCACTGTCTGGGAGTTTTTGTCTACGTTGTCCTCCAGCTCACTGATCTGATCTTCTGCTTCCTCTAGCCTGCTTTTAATTCCTTCTATTGTGTTCTTCAATTCAGAGATCGTATTCTTCATTTCCTCCTGGCTCTTATTGATAGCTTCTATGCCCTTTTTCATGCTGGTGTAATTCTTAGTAAGTTCCTTGTAGTTTTTCTGGGTTCCTTGTAGTTTCCACTGAGCTCATTGAGCTTCTCCATAATCCATGTTTTAAATTCCATATCTGATAGTTTGCTCCCCTCTATTTCATTTAGTACTCTTTCTGGGGATTCTACCTTTCCTTTTGATGGGGGATTGTTTCTCTGTCTCCCCACTTTTTTGACTCTTATTGTTTGTTGGTGTTTCTTAGAATGATCTGCACTTCCTGGATCTGCCCCTGGTGGCGTCAGGTCATGTACCAGTCTGGCCCTAGGCAGCTTGTTGGAGACTTCCAGGGATCTACTGCCTTTGTCTGTCTTCTTTAGTTGTTAATCTATTCAATCTGTGATTAGCCATCAGGCTTAAGGACCGTGGGTGTGGCAGCTTAATTCCTGTAGGCAGAGCTTTTGCTTCCCCTCAGGCTGACGCCACTTGGAGGGGAATGGTCTGCCTGCAGTACTGGGGACGAGTCGTCAGCACTGGGACCCGGTCGGTTGCTCCCCCAGTTCTCCCCTCAAAGCCACCACACCAAACTCTCCCCAAGTGTCTCCAGTCCTCTCTGCCTTCCCTCTGCTTGAGCCCTGGGTAAGTGGGGGCCAAAATATTTTCATATGTGATCCACTTAAGAGCTCTTTTTCTCCTGCTGTTTCTCTCCAGCTAGCAAGAAACCCTGTGGCTTTTCGCTTTTCACAGCTGGATACTATTTTACTTTCCACTCTGTTTCTGTAGGCTGGGAAGCCCAGCTTGGGGTTTAGACCCCGCCCTTCTCAGGGGGAACCCCCAGATGCTGAGCTGTTTCTCAGTCCCTTCAGCTGACACCCATGGGAGCTCAGTCAGCCCTTCTGTGTCTCTGCACTCGCTACTGGTCATGTTGTTATGTAGCGGCCTTTTCTGTCTCTCCGTGGTTATAAGACTTCTCTCCAGCTAGTGTTCATTTGGTTATTCCAGATGATTTCTCCAAAATTAAGTTGTAAATCCAGCCTCGTCCTGGGAGGAGGTTAGTGTAGCTTCCACTTACTTCTCTGCCATCTTTGATATCTCCCGATTTGTTGATTTGATCCCTGGTTTTCCTTCCCTCACCACTTGTTTCATATGTGTTTTCATTCATTTCAGCAGGACTAGCCTTCATTCCTTCCCTGTTTTGATTAAGTCCCACTGTTATTGCTGTAAGCTGTCTTATAACTATAGCTCTTAACTGATCCTCAGAAAGGTTATCTATCTGTTCATCTGTTAATTCTTGTATTTACTTTCTGGTCAACTGCGTGGTTGGGGTCTCTATCATTACCATTGCCATCCTGGCAGTTTTTTTCTTCGTAGGCAGGGCTGTCACACCTCCTACACTATAAAGGGTGGAGCCCCATGCACTTGTCACTATCAGGAGACCCTTCTTACCACATTGTGGCACTTTGTATGGGGGCAGGGGTCTAAGATGGATTCCTGCCGTTCTCTCTCCGCTGAGGGACCGGGAGCCTCCTCCTCCATCCCCACGCCCTCTGGGCCTCACAGTCAGAGGCAATGGAAGTCTGCCTTCCCCAGCATTTGAATCACGAGCTGATGGGTCTGGTCTGAAGCCGGGGGTGCTCCCAGGTGCTTCTTGCTCCCCTTAAATATGGGTGTCTGTGCTTACCACTGTCCCGCCACCGTCGCTGCTGCTGCTGCCGCTGCCGGCACAGCTTGACCTCTCCACTCCAGCTTTGCCCCTCCTACCCATCCGGATGAGCACCACTTATTTATAACTTCATACGTTGGACTTCCATGTAGTTTTATTTTCTGGAACTTCTGGTTATTTCTGGTTTTGCGTTAGTTGTAGTAGCTCTTATTTGTGAAGGGAGATGGAGCGTGTCAGTCTAGGCCTCCATCTTGGCCGTAACTCAGGGTAGTTATTCTTGGTTGTAAAACTATGAATAGTATTTATATTTATATTCTTCAATGATTCCTAGAATTCTTCAATGAGTGTGTTATTTGCAGAAAGAAAAAATAAATGCATAGAAAGTGAATATCCATAAAAATTATATTGTTGATATATTCTCTTTCTGAAATAAAGCTCCTGGATTTTTCCTAAATGGAAATTTTATGCAGTTCCATCAGTAAGTTTATTTTCTATTCAACTTCTTATTTCACTTTTTTCATTTCTTTAGAATTTCTAGATTTCTTTTAGGTTGGAAAAGGCTGTCCCTTTGGTTCTCTTTAACAACTTTTAGACATTAGTTGAATACAAATAGATAATATATACCATGTTGTGATGTATAATATCTTCCAAGCATTTATATATTGCTTCTTTGCAGAGAAATGTCTCAAGGGTAGGAAATTATTTATCTATGCATTGTGTGCAGGTGTAACTATGAAGGCTTACATGGAAAAATAATACTGTACAGGACCTATTCTCTTACCTGAATATTTTATTTATTTATTATTCTTTCAAATGTTCCAAAAACGAATCAGTTTAAGCCCAAGAGTCCTGAATTATAAAATGTCAAAGAGCTGTTCTAGATTTGGGAGATTCTCAGGGCAGGGTTATCAACTTTCTGTCTCTTTCAAAACACCACTTCAATAGTGTTCCAGTAGAACACTTGATTCTGCGGAAGGCTGCAGACCGGTGAGCCTGCCAGGTCAGTTAGCTACAAAATGGAGTTGCAGGTAAATCATTTCACCATACCCTCCAATGCACTCCAAGAGCCCCTTTTAAATACAATTTCCACATTGAATTGAAATTATTCGCATACACGCCTAACCCTCCAGACATGAGGGCTCCATGAGGGCAGAATACTTGCTTCTCTTTCCAACTCAGTCCCTCGCCAAGTGCTTGGTACATAGTTGGTATTTATTAAATATTCATTCCATGACTCACTTAACAGTATACTGATTGTTTTAACTTTTGGATGAACACAGCTTTAACAAGAAAATGCTTTTATAAGAAAGCCTTTGTGATTGACACAGGTTAGCCACAACATGACACTTCAATATCTCCCTCTGCCAAAATCTGCTTCCCCCTCCCTTCCTTCCAGAAGTGTTGATCCTAATCAATAGCATGTGCCCCCAAAGTCTGTTTCAGCATCTACTTCCAGGGAATCCAATCCATAATTGCCTGGAAATAAAATAGAAGACAGATTAAACCTCAAGGCAAAATACTTTAATGGTCTCTGCACAAATATCTCATCCTCACATCCTTGCTTACCCAATCCCCAAAACAGGTTCCTTCCAACAACACACCTTCTCCAATGCTCTTCATTCCTTTTTTGTTGCTTTAGTTTCTTCCTGGATTGTTTGCTTGCTTACTGTTTCCTGTAGTAGAAGTTAAATTCTGTAAAGCCAAGATTTTGACTTGTTCGTTGCTGTATGTCCAGCATCTAAGAGGGCTACTGAGTAAAGTAGGCACTCGATAAGAATTTATCCAGTTAATAAACTATTGATAAATTTTTTTACCTTAGGAACATAAACCTAGAAGCCAGGTTATATATATTGAAGTTTTAATAAAAGTTTCTTTCTAGGATTAATTTTTTATTTTTTAATTATTGAATTTACCAAATAGTCTCAGCAGCTAATTGGATTCAATGCTTATAACTAAAAACCTTTGTGCAATCATGGAAATAATTACTAATTCATAAATACTGAACAAAAACAAATCTGAGGCAGACCTAGGAGGATCATCATCCACCTTCTTCCTCTTCTTGTAAGTTGGTCTGGTTTCCATGTAACCTTTTTTTGTTTTGTTTTGTTTTGTTTTTAGAGAAAGCTTCAAGGGTACTTACTTTAGGATGATCTTATCTCTCATAAGATAGAGAGGAGATCATAACAGAGGGGAAAAGCAATGACCAGGAAGAGAAGGGTAGAACATTAGTCTTTGTGGGTTCAGCCTACACATTAATTCACTTTAAAAGTATATTTAAAAGTATGTATTGAATGACTCCTGTGATCTGAGCATAATGCTAAATTCCTTACCTCATATAGAGTATATGCTAATGGGGAAGATAGATATTAGACAGGTAAACAGATAAGCAAACCAAGCAATTATAGCTTCTGAAAAACACTTTTAAGAAGAAAAAGAGTACTATCTATGATAAGGAGAAAGTGGGAAGGATGGGATTGGTGTCAATACAGGATAATCAGCTTCCCTAATGAGGTGTCATATAGGCTGAGACCTGAAGGATAGGAAAAAAGCACTCATGCAGTGATTTGCAGGAAGGCAGGTTCCTGGCAGAGGAAAAAGAATGAGCAAAGACCATGAAGCAGGAATGAACTTGGTGATTTGAGAAGTGCTGGGACTAGCATGAGGCACTCACTGAGGGAGCAAAAATCAAGGGGGGGGGGCAAAAACCTCAGTAATCAAGATAAATAATATTTTCATAAAAGAAGTATGAAGGGATTAATCAAAGGAAAAAAAGAATGACTCATGGACACAAAACAGTATGGTGATTTCCAGTAGGAAGAGGGGTTGGGGTATGTAGAAGAGGGTAAAGGGGGGATAAATAGTGATGGAAGGAGACTTGACTTGGGGTGGAGAACACACAATACAGATGATATATTATAGAATTATATACCTGAAACCTATATAATTTTATTAATCAATGTCATCCTAATAAATAAAAATATAAGTTAAAAAAATCAAATTTAAGGTTAAAATACCCATGATGAACAAAACATCAATATTTTCAATAAGGACAGATTTGGTATTATTGATTTTTCTTTTGTCTCAAACTCCAGTATAGCTGGTACTAATCCTATTTTAAAATTTTTGATGTTTTGTGAGCCATTCACCTCACCAGTCCCAGCTCTGGGAGTGTGAAACAGAAGTGAGACAGTGTGATTGGAGTATAGTGAATGAGAGGAGAACAATAGGAGAGGGAAGCAGGGGCCAAATCCTTCAGGCTGTTGTAGAAGTACAGATTTTATTTCTGGAGCCATGAGAAGTCATTGTGGTGATTTAAGCAATGGTGCATCAAGCTTCTGTTGGCATTTTTAAAAGATCATTCATGCTATGGGTGCAAGAACAGAAGTGGGGTGACTAGGGAGGAGCTTAGATAGGGGTTGCCCTAGATACGTATGGTGGAAATATATTTTGGAGATAGAAGCAAGGTTTACTGATGAAATAGAATGGAAAGAATGAGGGAAAAGGAGGAAATTACAATGACTCCTCATTTCTGCTTTGCCCTGAGTGGATGGTGGTGTCATTTACCAAGATAGAAAAAACTGAAGAAGGAGCAAATTGGAAGCAAGGTACAAATCAAAATTTTTATTTTGGTTTGTTTGTGTTTCAAATGCTATTGAGCCATATTACCACGTAGACAAATGGAAATATGAGTTTATATTTAAGAGGAGAGATCTGAAGTACAGGTGGAAATTTGAGATGCAGCAACATAGAGATGATTTTTAAAGTTCTGCAAATAGATCAAACCATCTAGAAGAAAGTTTAGAACAGTGCTTTCCAATCTTAACTCTCATTAGAGTTCCTATTGTGTCAGTTCACATTTCAACTCTTACACTTCACACTTTCTCCTCATATTTTCTATTTCACACTTCTCACTTTACAATATTTCCCATGCATGAATATAAAACTTTTAAACAGTATAATTCTGTATACCAGCCCTCATCCTTGGTGCCATTTCTGTCCTTTTACTTCTACATTCATTGTAAACTCTACCTTAAAATGTTATTATTTTTGCTTTGGAGAATTAAATGTCTTTTAAGAAAATTAGAAGGGAAAAACCACATTTGTTTATATTTACACATTTATCTTTTTTGTGCTTCTCATTACTTTCTATAGATCCAAGTTTCCATACCTGAAGCATTTAACTTCTCTTATGGGACAATTTTCTGGGTACTTACTCTTTTGGCTTTCATTGATCTGAGAATGTCTTTATTCCACCCACAGTTTCTCAAAATATATTCACTAGACTTCCGGCCAAGATGGAGGCATAAACAGACATGCTGCGTCTCCCTCCAAAACTAAGAAGGAATACAACTACCTTAAAACTAGAAACAACCAGAAGTTCCAGAAAATAAAACTGCGTGGAAATCCAATAAACAAGATATAAAGAAGAAATACTCATCCAGACAGGTAGGAGGGGCGAAGCGGAGGCGGAGAGGATGCAGTGTGGTGGTGGCGCAGCGGCGGTGGCGGCGGCGGCGGCAGCAGCAGCAGCAGCATCCGCAGCAGTGGCAGGCCAGCAGAAAGTGCAGTTACACATTTTAAAAAGTCAGGCGGGACACCTGGGGAGCATTCCCAGCTCCTCACCAGCCCACACAGCTCACGATCCCAGCACTGGGGAAAATCAAGCCTCATTGCTTCTGACTGCGCAAACCACTGGGGGTTGGGGTGGAAGCAGAAATTGCCAGTCTCTCAGCAGAGTTCACTTGTTTAAAGGGCCCCCATGGTGCTAGAATGTCCGCAGACCCACCCACTCTGGGAACAACAGCCAGGGCAGCAGCTAGAGGGGCACCAGTCCAGTGCAGAAGTGGGAGAGGTGCCTGGAAAAAGGGCAAGTGCTGGGCAGGCGGCACTGTTCCCTCTCAGACCCCTCCCCCACATACAGCGCCACAACGTGGTGAAACAGGTCGCCCTGTACTGATGAATCCCTAAGGCTCCACCCCTTATAACATAACAGAAGTGACAGCTCTACCTAAGAAACAGAAGAAAACAAATACAGGAGCCTGTCAGAATGAGGAGACAGAGAAGCTTGGCTCAAAACAGGGAACAGATCAAGGTTCCAGTGGGAGGACTAAGCGATGAGGAGATAGCCAACCTAACAGATGAGGAGATAGCTAACCTAACAGACGAAGAATTCAAAACACTGGTGATAAAGATGCTCACAGGCTTGACAGACATGCTTGAGTACGGCAAACACATAAGAGAAGAAGTGAAGGCTATGCTAAGGGAAATGAAGGAAAATCCACTCAAAACCAATGGTGAAGAGAAGGACACTGGGGTTCAAATCAATGATTTGGAACATAAGGAAGAAAGAAACAGTCAACCAGTACAGAATGAGGAAGCAAGAATTGAAAAAAATAGGAAAACTTCCCAAATTTTATGAAGGAGATGGACATACAGGACTGGGAAACATGGAGAGTCCCAGGCAAGCTAGACCCAGAGGGGACCACACCAGGACACATCATGACTGAGATGCCAAAGGTGAAAGATAAAGACACAGGCCTGGGGGCAGCAAGAGAGAGGCAGAGAATTGCCTACAAGGGGTGCCTATAGGACTATCAGCTGATTTCTCAGAGGCCACTTTGCAGGCAGGAAGGGACTGGCAAGCAGTATTCAATGCGATGAAAAGCAACCTACAACCAAAATTGCCCTATCCAGCAAAGCTATCATTTGGAATGGAAGATTAGATGAAGTGCTTCCCCAACAAGGTGAAGCTAAAGGAGTTCATCATCACCAAGTCATTATTATATGAAATGTCAAAGAGACTTACTTAAGAAAACGATCAAAACTATGAACACTAAAATGACAACAAACCCACAACTCTAAACAACTGAATCTAAAAAATAAAAACAAAATCCAACTAAGCAAATCAGAATAGGAACAGAATATGGGAATCATTTGGAGGGTTATCAGCTGGGAGAGGGGAGGGGGAGAAATGGGGAAATGCTACAGAGACTAAGAAGCATAATTGGCAGGTACAAAATATACAGGGGGAAGTTAAGAATAATATAGGAAAGGGTGAAGTCAAAGAACTTATATGCATGACCCATGGACATGAACTAAGGGGGGGTGAGATTGCTAGAGGGAAGGGGGGTACTGGGCAGAGGAGAGCAAAGGGGAAAAAAATTGGAACTACTGTAACAACATAATTAATAATTAATTAATTAATTAATTAATTAATTAATTATACTTTAAAATATATATATATTCACTAGATGCCCTGGCCAGGTGGTTCGATTGGTTGCAGTGTTGTCCCGTACACCACACCAAAAGGTTGCAGGTTCAATCCCCAGTTGGGGCACGTGTGAAAGGCAAGTGATCTCTCTCTCTCTCCTCCTTTTCCTTTCTCTCTAAACTCAATAAATATGTATTCTCACGTGAGGATTTTAAAATATGTATATATTCACTAGGTATAAAATACAGAGTAGAAAAGCTTGGCTCTTTTCCTCTCACTTTCAGCATTTCCAAGATGTCATTTAATCGCCTTTTGGTCTCCACTGTATTTGATAGAGTCCAGCCATCATTCATATCATTATTCTTCTCTGTAATCTTACATTTTTCTCTGACTGCTTTCAAGATTATCCCTTTATCTTTGATTTTAGCGGTTTGATCATGTTGTGCCTCGATTTTGTTTTGTCTGTATTTATCTGCTTGAGCACCACTGGGTTTTATGAATATTTGCATTGATGGTTTTCATCAAATTTGAAAATTTTAGATGAATATGTCTTGAAAGTTTTCTATTTCTTGAAATCCAATTACACATATATTATACCATTTGTTAATTTCTATAGGTTCCTCAAGGCTGTGTTAATTTTTCTTCAACCTTTTTTCTCTGTGTTCTCCAGACTGAACACTTTTTATTGATCTGTTTTCATTCACTGACTCTCTACTCTGCCATCTTCAATCTGCTATTAAGTGGACCCAGTGAATTTTCATCTCAGTTATTGTACTTTTTAGCTCAATATTTTCATATAGTGTAGAAGAAGAGATAGAAGGTACAGAAGAGAAGAAAAGTGAGATCTAGTGGAAAAAATAAAATAAAGGAGGGATTTACATCTAACAATTCCATAGTGGAAGTGAGGAAAAAAGAAGACAGATGCCGATGAAGATTGACTTTTAGATTCTATCATGAGGAGATTTCAGAATTCTGTTCAATAGTTTCTGATTTCTCAGTGAAATATGTATGTTGTCAACTTGAAAGTAAGGGGGAGGCTTAAGGAGAAAGAAAATGGCAATGAATTGTTATCATCAAATATCTTCTTTTTATGGAAATTAGCATGGTTTGTTATGTGAAGATTGTTTTCATGATTTTCTCATAGTACTGGACTACACAGATAGACATCTGAGGGTTTTGCAGACAGGTGTGAGAGATGCAGAGTGTGGCAAAGGGCTAAGTGCACTTGATATCCAGTTTAGGGATGAACTAAAAGATGCATAAAGAGCAAAGTGAAGACACAAAGGAACTGCCCACTTGTAAGAAAGTGTTGAGATCACTGAAGTGAAGGTCATGATGAGTTAGTTTGAGGGTAGATGCACCAGTAAGCCTGTGTAGGGTTAGGAGTGATCACAGGATGGGATGTTTAAAACTAAAATCTTGAATTTGGTATAGATTCCAGTGAAGAAACACTTAGGCTCTGAATATGAGAAATTTATGGTTGAGGAGATCAGGAACTGAGATGCTAGGGTGTTAAAGGATAACAGGGTTTCAGGAAGTAAGAAATTCTACAAGTCAAAAAGTAAACTGGGTACAGAGGAAGGACTTTAGAATGAGGAGAGACATTCAACATACCAAGTAGTATATAGCAACAAGCCCAGGTGATTGTGGATACTTAGAAAAGTGAGAGGGACTTTTGGAAGGACCTGAAATAAACAGGGTTAAATCATGATGTGACAAGTTTTGAAGGTACCTTCAAGGATGAGAACTTAGTTCTACAGTTATGGACCTGAATATTTAGCTCTTTACAGCTCAAAAACATTCTGGCAGCAAAACGATTTGTGAAAACTATGAATAATTCTTCTGAAGGTCTCCAACATAAGCTTGGGTAGGTTAATGATAAACTACCTGGTGGCAATATCTACTCTGCCAAAGATTCTTTTTAAACCTCATGTCATATATCTAGCTTTGAAGTTTCCCAGATATGCCTAAACCAGGTCAGCATCAAAACTGTAATAAATATACAGATGAAGATTTTTTTCAACTTAAAGGAGAAATTAGTCTTAACTGTTTTAATCCATCAGTATGCATCTGAGGTTGCTCAGGAGCAAAGCAGCAGCAGGTACCCAAAGGCCCTTTTGCAATGGGATTATCACACTCAAATGTGGTTCACAAACATAGTCTAGAGAAACTTTCTGTGCTCACTATATTTTCAACCAAATGAAGTAATGTCGAAGAGCAGCATATATGTTAGAACTTGAACACAACATGTCCAGCACAGCTCCTCAAAGCAAGCAGCCCAGGCTCCTTCATGTTTTCATGCTCAATGAGCAAACTACAGCATGGTTTTAAAGAAAAATATCATTGTTACACAAACGTAACACCATAAGAAAATCATCTCATATACATTTGCCCAAAGGACCATCTAAAGGTGAAGCCAATCACATTTATAATACAGTAGGTGCTCCTTCCACATATCTCAACTTTTGACAGTTTGTATTTTGATATCTGTATTCTTGTTACCCTTCCCCACTGCTCTTAGAGAAGGACCTGTTGTTACAAATACCAATACAACCTTGTTTACACTCTCAGTGTCTGACATATAGCAGGTACTCAAAAAAGATTTGTTGAGTGAATGGATGTAGGCAGACAAAAGGAGACAACAAATGTGCTCTGGTAAGAAAATTAAAGCAGTAATCACTTCAATTGAGGATCTATGACAGAAGAGTACTTCATCTTCTCTCTCTCTTTCTCATGAAGAGTAAGAGTTAAAGTAACGCCATGAGTAAGAAAAGGAAAAGGACCACACTCATTCTTCAAACTAAGTTTTGAGTAGCAGTGCTCTGAAAAAGAGAGTCTTAATGTTTCCAGGACAAAGAAAATGACTATTTACTAGCTTGCCAACATGTGATAAGAAGCTGACTCAACCAAAAGGTTGAACAAGTTCTTGCAGCTTTTGTAGAAACATGGAGGTGTTTGATAGTTGGTCTCTGCCTTGGTTAGTTCAAGCTGCTATAACAAAATGCCAAAGACTGAGTGGCTTATAAACCATAGAAATTTATTTCTCAAACTTCCGGCCAAGATGGAGGGGTAGACAGACACACTGCATCTCCCTCCATAACTAAGAAGGACTACAACTACCTCAAAACTAGAAACAACCAGAAGTTCCAGAAAATAAAACTGCATGGAAGTCCAATAAACAAAGATATAAAAAAGAAATACTCATCCAGACAGGTAGGAGAGGCAGAGCTGGGGCGGAAAGGATGTGGTGTGGTGGAGGCAGCAGCGGTGACAGAGGCAGGCCGGCGGAAAGCACAGTTATATATTTTAAAAAGTCAGGAGGGACACTTGGGAAGTGTTCCCAGCTCCTCACCAGATGGCGCAGCTCACAGTCCTGGCACCAGGGAAAATAAAGCCTCATTGCTTCTGACTGTGCAAACCAGTGAGGGTTGGGGCGGAGGCAGAAACTGCCAGTCTCTCAGCAGAGTCTGCTTATTTAAAGGGCTCCCATAGTCCTAGAACTTCCGCAGACCCATCCGCTCTGGGAACGACAGCCAGGGCAACAGCTAGAGAAGCACCAGTCCCATACAGAATTGGGAGGAGTGCCTGGAAAAGGGGTGAGTGCTGGGCAAGTGGCATTGTTCCCTCTCAGACCCCTCCCCCACATACAGTGCCACAATGTGGTGAAACAGATCACCCTGTACTGATGAATCTCTAAGGCTCTGCTCCTTACAATGTAACAGGAGCAACAACTCTACTTAAGACACAGAGGAAAACAAACACAGGAGCCTGTCAGAATGAGGAGACAGAGAAGTATGGCCCAAAAAATGAAACAGATCAATGTTCCAGAGGGAGAACTAAGTGAAGAGGAGATAGCCAACCTAACAGATGAGGAGATAGCCAACCTAACAGATGAAGAATTCAAAACACTGGTGATAAAGATGCTCACAGGCTTGACAGACATGCTTGAGTACGGCAAACACATAAGAGAAGAAGTGAAGGCTATGCTAAGGGAAATGAAGGAAAATCCACACAAAACCAACGGTGAAGGGAAGGACACTGGGGTTCAAATCAATGATTTGGAACATAAGGAAGAAAGAAACAGTCAACCAGTACAGAATGAGAAAACAAGAACTGAAGAAAAATGAGGAGTCGCTTGGGAACCTCTGGGACAACTTTAAACGTGCCTACATCCAAATCACAGGGGTGCCAGAAGGAGAAGAGGAAGAGAAAGAAATTGAAAGCTTATGTGAAAAAATAATGAAAGAAAACTTCTCAAATTCGGTGAAGGAAATAGACATACAAGTCCAGGAAGCACAGAGAGTCCCAAACAAGCTAGACTCAAGGAAGACCACACTAAGGCACAAAGTGGGACAGCAAGAGAGTTCATCATAATACTCAGAATGTCAAAGAATTTAAAACTTATAAACTTTTACTTTTGGAGTTTTCCATTTAATAATTTTCTATTGGGATTGACCATGGGTAACTGAAACCATGGAGAGTGAAACCTGAAATAAGAGGGGGACTGTTGTACTTAAAACTTTGGGATCCCAGTTCTGGGGTGCTTGGCATGACTTTCAATGAGCAAAACAATGAAACATAAAGACATTTTATGTCTAACCTGGGAGCACTGATGTGCTCAGTGGCCCAAAAGCACCAATGCTCTCCTCGTTAGTAGGCGTACCTCATTGCCACCTGCCTGGCGTTGGATTTCAGTGCCATCCAATCCCACAGCACTGCAGAGCTTCCAGCAATGGCTGGCCTGGGGGGTCTGATCATCAGTGTTGCAACAGCACAAAGGCAGCAACAACTACTCCCAAAGTAAGAGAACTGTGGGTAGACTGAGCATGTTTCCTAGATTTCTGTCAATAGGAGATTATTAAATTATGCCTACATTCTGGGTAAGAGTGAAGAGTGCTGGACTTCTTGGAGAAATCCCAGGAAAGACAGAGAGAGAGAGAGAGAGAGAGAGAGAGAGGAGGTTGATATGATTTGTGATAGATGGAGTGAGACTCCGTGACATTTAATGTGAATATCAAAAGCAATGAGTTGCTGTTCTATGCCCTGAGCTGAAACTGCCACTGTCCGCCCCATAGGCCCTGGCCAACCTAGGGCCACATATCAACAATTCCTACACCCAACAAAGCTTTGAGCAGCTCTCCCTGGAAGGAGCTGGATCATGTTCAATCAGTGTGCAGGGCAGCCCAGAGGGCAGGGCGCTCACACACAGGAACTGGTGGGTCAGTGCCTCAGCTTCCTCACTTTGCAAGGAGATAGTTCTGAGGTGTGAACCACACAGTCTCTCATGTGTTCCCAGGGAGATGAAGCCCCAGTTGCCGATAGCGTAACCTGCTCATTCGTGTTCTCAGTGGCTCTGCTCCCTTTCCTGTCCTGCTTCCTTACTCTCTCAGTGTTTCCAGGGGGGACAGAGGAGAGAGAGAGAGAGGGAAGCAGGGAGAATGAGAGAATGATTTGTACCAAAATCCTTTGTTAAGGGTCTGCTTTAAATCATGTATAAACTGTGTAGAGGGACATGTCTCTTTGTACATCTGGCTCTCCACTACTCTCAGCTCTTTGGGGAAAAGAAATTTGTTCGTCTTTCCTGTTATTCAGGTTCTTAAATACTTGCTTAATAAATGAATTAGGTACCCAACAATGTCCACTTAAGCTATCACACTTTCTTTCTTATAAGCAACATGCTCAGTTTATTGGGTAAAAGCAAACTGGTGACAACTATTGTAAACAATGAAAAGTGGTACCTATTTCTAAATATGTCCACTTAGCCTTTATCATAATGAGAAGCAAAGATGAACTCACACTGTAGGCCTACCAAGTGTGAGGTCTACCCACCACACACACACACGCACACGTGCTGCACACACATGCACACACATGGACATAGGCTTTTCCCATTGCTACACAAGGCAACACCAACACCACACATACCATGAAGGAATATCACACAGCTAAGGCAAAATGCTTTTTCATTCCATTTAAAACATGCAGCAAAGCCCACCAGGCTGGTCAAACACATTCAGAATGTTAAGCACTGTACAATCTAATAGTAATACCTCCCCTCTTAATTGACTAGCTGCCGTCAGAGTGGAAGAATATCTAAGACTCAGTCATAAAAGACAATAAACAGCTCCTAACACAATGTCTATCCCTTCCTCCATCCCTAATTTTTGCATCTTCCTATTTCTTTCTACCATTCCCTCAAATTAACTCCATCTGCAATAGGTCAAAGAATGGTCCGACATTGCTATATTCTTGGTTTTTAAGTCTTCACTAACACTATTTTATATATAATTATTTCTAGGGTCAATGGACTATAATGTACCATAAGAGTTGGGGGTGGCGGCTTGAATGAAGTAGATTTTCCTATGCAGTCATCCTTAGATGAGACAGCTTTTAGGACAGGAACAGAGGCCTGCAAGACATATAAACCAAAAGGGGGAAGAAACACCTTCCTTTCTCTATGCCAGATACAGATGGGTCTTCAGATCATTAAAGTTTTAAGATGCTCAGTGGCATTCCAGTGGTTGTGGATGGTGAGGGCCAGGCAGGAAAGGAATAGTGGCAATGAGCTTGCTGCTGGCCCAGGGAGGCAGGTCAGGCATGCATCAGAGCCCCGTGGAGTGTCCCAGTACCACCATTTCCAGTATCAATGGTCAGCAACTCTGTGTTGTATTTCCTCTCCAAGATCACCTATGAAGTTTTGTTCAAAGTTGGCAATAGGGAGGATTAGGGAAAGGATTAATGCTGTGGAGGCCACACTCTGACCTCTAAGTACTGAGTGGCATTAGGAGAGCAGGCAGTAGGAAAGCAGAAAAGAGTGTGTCTTTGTAGGGGGAAGAAATAGAGCAGAAGGACTTAGAAAACCAGTTGCTACAAAAAACAGTAATTTGAGAGAAATTTTAGAAATAACTAGAATCACTGTTTCATTGTTGGTCCCTGAACTCCTCAAAGTGGGTGTGCTGAGTATTTCATGGATATATCTTGGTTCCATCTACTTGTTCTGCATGATGATGTGGGTGTCATCATACCCAAGAGAATCCCTCTGTCACAGGCCAGCTAGAAGAGACTGCTCCCTCTCTTGAGTATCCATTGCAAGTATTGTCCAGACACTTACATCCCAACTACATGACAGAGAAGAACAGATATCATTTATTGATTATGGTACTGGTTCATGGCAAGGACCAAGGTTAATGATTTATTCATTTAACTAGTGTGATGTGTTTACATTAATCATTAGGGTCCAGGAGCAAATATTAAGGAATTTGCATTTTCAAACATCTAGTTGAATTTCTTTGACTTGGTATTAAAACACGTTAATTCATTGATCTGTGAATTCTTGACTGCAATTTGGACATCAGCTTGTTGGGCTTTGTCTTTCAATGTAAATCTGTTAGGGTTAATCAATGGTGTTAAATTCTAATTTCCCACATCAATTTCTGGGGCCCACATCTCTTTATACTAACCAAAACAAAACCCACATGTAGATTATTGAAATGCATTGAGATTTGAATATTGAGTGAGACTGTTTATAAAATGCTGATCTGGGATTACTTCTCTGAAAAAGCTCTTATACATTGATAGTCCAAATCTCTTAACCTTCTGGGAGGAGGAGAGGCAACCCTTTAGCCAGCCTTTGGCCTAATTCAGTTGAGTCCCAGAGATGACATTATTTATGGAAACATAAGCAGTTAGTTGGATTAGTGCCCACTGGCCTTGACATTGCAGGTACTTAAATAAATCAAATGATCCAGAAAACTGGAATTATGAGAGACTGACACTTGAACTGCCACCCCTCCCATTTCCACTGGCAAGTACAAAGGGCAGGGAAGACCCCCTTCCATTACAAGGAGAGGAGGGCCAGAAGAATGAGGGGAGAGAACCAGCAAGGCATGCCCATTGCTTAGTGACATGTAGACCTTGTAAGTCATGTTGGGGGTAGAAAGAGAACATGTCCCCAGAAGTAATAAGTGCTGCTTAGATTACTTCTGATGCATACTTGGCTTCTAGAATCCAGGCTGTTCCTCAAGACTTTGCACTGAAGTTTCTCTGAAACATAGAGACAAGAATGTACATATTTAATCAGGTTTTTGTTTACATTATTTTATCATTTTACTAAACACCATTATCCCTATGGCTTGTTTTTATAAATCTGGTTATATTTCATTGTCAGGCATTTCTCAGAACTCTTCTCCAGGAAAACTAACTCCTACTTGAGCATAAGAAAGAAATGCAACCCCACAATCTAAAAATTCAGGATAAAGACAAAAAGGACTTATTGAATATTGATCAAAGAAAACTATCTTGTTTATTCCTTATTTTCCTATTCTTTATCAAAGCATACCTTATCAGCCCAGCCTCTATTCTTTTAGACAAGCCTACCTACCAGCAAGATTAGCAAGAAATTGGAAATGCTACAATAAGATATTTAGATGATAAGTCTCCAAAAGTGGAGTCATATCTGTCTCCCAAGTTAGTACGGCTATTTGGAGAGACTGATGAATGTTACAGCAATTCTCGCAACGGCAACACCAGCAACCATGCAGTGAGTCACACCTCAGATGCACTCAAGATGGACTTCACCTCTGTGAAATTTAATTAAATGCTCTACACATAAATAATCTCACATGTCCTAATTCCCTACCCCAGTCAGAGTAACCCTGGCCTTGAAGCCTCTTGCTCTGTTGTGTGACCAGGTGTTGATTTGAAAACTACGAGCAACTAATAAAACAGTTAGAACCAAAGGAAAAACAAGCATTCTGGGCTGTCACCTCTGTCACCTTCTTTGTGCCTCTACGGATTTTATCCTTTTATAAACATAACCCTCACTGTCCAGAACACTGGAACACAAAATCTTTCCCACACCACTTTTATTCAAAATTTTAAGCCACTGAAAATGTGATAGCTGGCAAGACATGATCTTTTTAATTGAAATTCAAATGCTGATGGAATAAATTTGACATTGGGGAAAGTTGGAATGTGGAATTGAGGAGAGACCAAGAGAGGAAACGTCCCTATATTGTCACAGTTAGCTTTAAAAAGACCCTTAAAGGCGTATCCTCACATATTATTTGGGGTTCCAACCAGTCAGAGCACCTAGCCCACCCAGCACAACTTATAAAGAAGACTGCCTGGCCCAGCTGCCTTACAGTGGGAAACACCTGCAGCCATGACCCTCACCTGTGAACCACGCTCCTCCTCCCCAGTATTGGACCACAGTCCCCTGGACCAGGGGATAACCACCTTCTAAGCTGGACATGGGACTGTGTGGGAGCCTGGTATGGAAATGACTTCCAAAGCAAGAAATCACTGAGCAACTCAGACTGTGCCATAGATATAAATGCAGAAAAGTTGTGAGGCAGAATAGAAAAGGGACAAGGGCCCAGAGAGCCAGAGTCATGAAGGATTCCAATATGAGTAAGCAGAAGCTACAGGACCTAGAGGGTCAGGGAGCCAGTTCTCAGGAAAAGGGATAATTGAGAAAACACCAAAAGGAGGTATAATTGGAAAGTCACATTCAAGGCATTGCAATAGAAGATCCAAGCTCTTCTGGTTTCCAAGGGTCTTGAATCCCAGTGGGCCTTTAATTCCAGTCTCAGAGACAAGTGCCACATCAGGTTCCATTCTGCCCAAAGGTCTGCTTCCTATATTGCCTTGTAGCTGATATACTTGCTTATTTAGAAAAATAAATGTGAAAACTAAGACGCAGATGAGCTAGGCTAATGTTTTTCTGGTGGGCATATTAAAGTCTCCTTGTGTGACAAGTATCAAGGGCAACATAGGAACACTCAAGATGACTTTACTTTTAACTGTCAAGTGCAATAGAACTGTTACCGTCAGCATCTTGAGATGCAGGGTGGGAAAAAAGGATAATTAAACCCAGCCTTTCAAATAAGCATGGTTGCAAAGGTTATAAAACACTGCAGTGTTGCCAAACTTGATGAAATCAATTTCCATCTGGTTGCAGTACATGTCATGCAAAAATCGCTGAAACCAACAAAATGAAAAGCATTAATAATTGGTACTAATAGCTTATATAAGTTAATTTGCTTATTTGCCTAAAAGAAAATTAGCCAAACAATGCATTAAATAGAAGTCCTGCACATTACATAATATAAAGCATATACTTCCCGTTGTTCTAAAAAATGAAGCAGTCCAAGTTTGAGGAAATCTAACCAGTTAATGAAAACAAAATGAGAATCCCTCTGTTTGTCAATAAAATGAAGTCAATGTGATCGGTGCAAAAGAGACATCTTAATGACTTCAAAGGCACTAAAATATAAAGGGTAGCACATAAAATATACCTAATTGACTTAAAATGAAATGGAGATAATATAAGTTCATATTTTTTGCAGCACTTGCTGACTACCAGTACTTAGGAGTCATTACTTGATTCTTCTGCAATGCTTAGGAGGTGGATGGAGGACAAATGATAAGCACAAACGGGACAGCAAATGCTGGTAAGGTTAAGGACTTTGTGAAAAGAAAGTCATGGTTCATTTTAGCAGGTTTTTACTGTTGGACAAAATCACAACTTGCCTGCCATTGGCCCTATTACAGGAATCAATGTTGGGCATAGTGGGAGGTGATGGGGACAGGGAGCTGAGAACCTCTGGCACCCAGTTTCTTTTGTTTCTTTTCCAATCATATCTCTTTTGTCACACACCCAGGATACATTTGGTTCTTCAGGGGCTAAGTTATACACTTTGAGGACTGTTAGGCTCTAGGTTTCTTTCTCTTTTTTTCATCCCTTCTTGCCTATTCGTTTCTATTAAGGACTCTAGCAGACGGTTTCTAACTGCTCCCTGCAAAGGGTGAATACATCAACAGCTGACTACAATTTCAGAGTCTTAGAAATTTATCATAAAAATGAGACAGGAGTTTAGCACTTGGAGCAAAACAAGGGGCATAAAGAATCAAATTCTCAAACAGGATAATATATAGATTGTTAAGCCAGCTCCTACTTGTGTCTTATAAATAATTCACCTTCACGCCTATTGACCCCACAAGGTTATTCACGCATTCTCTATCCAAGAAAACCAGAGAAATAAAAGCCATCCTCATTCCATAACCCGGTCCTGAGTACATTTAGAGTGTTAGGGCATTCCAAACCCTGGCTGCAATGGCCAAAGCTCCTCAAGGGTAACCTATTAGGCCAGGCTGGACCCTGAAATTAAGATAGTACTGCCAAACCCATCAGAGACTCCAAGAGAGCAGGCACTGTGAAGCCCCTTCACACATGTAGCTTTCCCACTTGTCTGTGCAAATCTCAGGTTACACATGCCTTCCAGGCATGGCAGGCTTCTCCGGGGAGAAAAATTAAATACTTATCAAGATTCTGCACGTGCATCCTGAGAACTAACTGCACCCCACATACTTCAGTGCAGTCCTTGCATTGTTAGCACAAACACTTATCCATGTCTGACAAGGGACTTCAAACCACTTCAGGTAATTGCATTTCCAGAGCAGCGGTTGATATAGAAATGGGAAAGACCTGACTTTGCTCTTGCCTTGCTCAAAAAGCAGATAAGATCTAGCATGCTTTCTTTCTTTCTTTTTTTTTTTTAAAGTAACCAAAGTTTTGCCACAAACTATTTAACTGTTTTCTTCCTAACCAACAACTCTGTGTTTTTGGCTTGTCCCTTGGCTTGCAATATGTGCTTCATTATCATTATCTTATTAAGTCATGGATTATCTTTCCACTTAATTAAACTCACTTTTCACTTTGAAACATTGCATTAAAAAAACACTGATGGCATGTAGAATTATTTCACTAATCTATTATATATCAGTCAAATAATTGCTCCTTGCCCCCAGGTAGTGAAAGATGAGATATTGTTACAACTATTATCAAAATCTTCCTCTTGCCTTTCTTCAAATTCTAGGATTTTAAAAGTGGGGCAAGTATAAAAAAGCCAGATTCTGAATAGTGCAGAGAAAACATCTTCTAAAATCAATGTTAGGCATTTGGATTTCTGATTAGTTACAAGAAGAGACCCACCAAAAGAAATGTGGGTTTACCTAAATTAGGCAAATACTGTTATTCCTTTAGTTTACATTTCAACTTAGTTATATCTTCATTTTCTTCTGTTGGACAAGCTGTAGAAGAACTTTCTTTTAGAATCTGTCCGCAACTCTGACCAAAATGCATCTTTAGTCCCTTAATGAATTCTGGCCTAAATTCATTAGTTAAAATGAGGATAAACACTTAATAGTTAGAATCCATCTCTGACTAGAGATTAATCTCATAATAAATGTAAAAATATTTAGAAATAACAAACGACTGGCTACTGCCGATAATTCTTTAGAGGACATATGGAAAGAGAGCAAACAATAAGAAAACATTCTCTGAAAAACACTGCCTTCTTGTTTGGTTTATAGCAGAGTCCTAAGGAGTGATGGGCCCTTCAGATCTCAAGGAAAATGCAATGAGTGGGATTAAAATCAGTTCAGGATACTAAATAGGTCAACAAATATAAGAACAACAACAATTACAAAAAAAAAAAATGCATCTGAAGCTACCCCTTTTTAAGGCAGTTAGTTTCTCAAGTTTCTGCCTCAGCGAAGAATAATGGAAACAGGTCTGTACAGGACCAAGACCTTGGAGAAATGAGCGTTTCTGAAGGATTCAAGGTTCAGGTACTCAGCACACAACCGTCAAATACCTAAGATATACCATCGATTTAAGGAGTCAGTGTCTCACTCACTGTATGTTCTGCACCTTTTCCCTTCATATTTCTCTACCTTCACAAACAGGTGTTGGAACCCAGATGCTCGAGGAAGAAAAGCTGCTCTTGTGGAATAGACAGGAAGGGCTACATATTCTCTCAACTCCTTGTGGATTTATAATGCCCATTAATCAAAAGAGAGCATGGTGGGAATGGCAGGAGGCAGGGGAGCTGCTCTGACCAGGTCTGCTTCTTCCTAGCTATGAGGTTAGGGCAAGTTTGTGCAGCTCTGGCGGGCTCGGCTTGCTTATCTCCAATGAGACCATTTTCTCAGCAACTTTAACAGCTGTCTCCAATGCAGTCTCAGATGGTGGGAAACAGGAGCAGACATTTCTGGCTGCCCACCCACATCTATTTCTTCCTTCCACTTTTTTTAATTCTGTTTTTCTATTTAGAATCTACCTGTTGTCAGACACCACATATTCCTCAGGGGACACTGAACTCTCTTTAGCTGTATTAAACTGAGGGTGACCACGTGTTGCTTGCGATCTGCTCCAATCCTGGGTGAAAAAGACCTTCTCTTCCTGGTGGGTGTGCAGTAGTCCGTTCCCCCCACCACTGCTACCCCCTGGACACTGGGTGGGCAGAATGCAACAGTGGTGGTCACCTCACTAGAGGACATGGGGGAGACAAGAGCCAAAAGAATAGTAGAGAACAGAGCAAAAACCACAGGATTAAGTTCACCCTAGAACCTACTCTCCCTCTGGCCTTCCAGTTATGTGAGCCAATACACTTACTTAACCAGTTGGATTGGGGCTCTCTATCACTTCCTTGCAGTTGAAGTCATCCTGACAAATACCGCACTCTAAAATGTCCCCTCCCTGTAGATCCCCAACAAGTTTATCAGAACATGTTTCTAAAAACTGTTTGCTTCATGTTGCTTATTCTCTTCTGAAGAATATTTTTAGTCTTTGTTCCCCCCGCAGATGGGCTCGCCGCGCCCTTTGCTTTGCTTCTTACCACCTCATTCAGCCACGGCCCACAGGGGTCCAGTCCGTGGCCGGAACCCTGGTCCTCCTGCTTGCCTGGAAGAGCCCCACCCCACAGGTTTCCTGGGGTTCCCACATGTCCCAGCTTCCCAGGACCATTCCTGACACCGCAGCTCTGCCAGGCCAGTGGCCTCCAGGTGCTCCCAGCCCCTTAGACTGGGACCAGTTTTCATACTCCAGAAAAGCTTATGTGCGGAGGTTTAGGAATCGTGTGATCCAGTTTAAGCATCTCCAGACTTATGCTGAGGCCCCGTGTTATTGTTTCTAAAATGACACCCAAAGACTACCAGCGTCAGAATCACCAGTACCGTGATCAGATGCTTGTTAAAAATGCAGATTCGGCATCAGGCTGCAAAAGCCCTGTTTTTCACAGCCCAGTCGCGGTTATCTCCTGTTTGGGATTACTCCAAGGACAGCTCAGAGGCCAGGTAATGAGGAGGGGGCTGGGAAAGAAACAGGATTATGAAGGCGAAGGGAAAAGTGGACAGTGTGACAGTACTGTTTCAGGCGCACAGTAGTGGCACTGTGCCTAAAGCAGACTCAAATTATGGCAGCCATATGTTTTCCAGTTTCTACAACTTTCACCTCTGTGCATCCACTACCGGCCTTCGTCTTCTGGCACTGTTTGTACCCAGCATAGTCAGCATCGTGATGGAACCCTCCACAAACCACAGGGTCCAGGTAAAAAATAAAACATCCAAAATCCAAAGGTCAGAGCAAGGTTTTATGAGATGGCAATCTACCTGTCCCAAAAATTCTGCATAAGAGTTAGTAATTTCACAAACGTGAAGTGTATTTTTCTGATTCCCAGATCACCTCCCAAGTCCGTGCTGGTTCACACTGCTCATTTCACGCTTTGCAGGGCCTTGTATGTCCTTTCCCAGTGAGAAAGAGAAACGGTTCTACCCCCTTCCCTCTTGTTATAAATATGTTTTACACAGTGACTGACATGAGAGAATGCAAATCACATGGAAAAAATTCCTGCAATTTCTGATGGCTAACTTCACTGAGTTGGGGAAAAAATGTTTTCAGTACCATTTTTTCTCTCTCTTTTATTTTTTAAAGAACATAATTGATGGGTAGGAATTCCGAGTTTATTCTAGAATGGAGGTTTGTTCAAAATGGACCTCTGACAAGCCATTCCCTCAGACCCTCCTCATATTCATAGCTAATTCCCTTGTCTGTTTTATAACAATAAATTTGTACATTCTCCTCCTCTACTGAACCCACTCCCTAATTCCCATTGGACATTTTGACAACAAAATACTTTTTATTTCTTGCTCACTAGAGGCAAGTTAAATTAGCCTGAGGCCTGTAGGACTTGACCATTCCAGGTTCCTATGTAATAGATAAAAATAAATAAATCCAGGTGATGGACTCTAATGATTGGACTTACTTTTTGTACTCTAGTTGTTAAATTACATTGGAAAACATACATAGAGTCAACTGATAATGCATAGGATGTTCATATTAAAACTCAAAGGTCAAGTGGTGGAGTCTGGGCCTTCGGGTCACTAACATTATGCTTTATCTCTTACTCACTAGTTTAATGACTCCCAAACTAGCTACGTAACAGGATCAATTGAGGAGTTTTTTAAAAATACAAATTTTTCTGACATAACTCAACATAGTAAATCTAATTTTCTGGAATTTCATTTTATTTTTTTTCTTTCCTTTCTGTTTCTTTATTCTTTTTCTCTTCCTTCTACAAGCTCCGAGTGATTCTCATACAGCCAGCAGAGACTAATTTACTGAAGGCATTTCAGAGGCACTTCTCTGGTCCAGTGGTTCTGGAGCTTGTATGTGCATCAGAAGCACCTGGAGGCTTTATTAAAGTACAGATTGAATCCACAGTTTCTGATTCAGTATGTCTGAAATGGTGGATTTGCATTTCTCACAAGTTTCTAGGTAATACTGATCCTGTTGGTTTGGGGGCCACATTTTGAGAACCACTGGCTGTAACCCATGTTACCTGTGTAACCACTGGCTGTAACCCAGGTTACCTGTGTGCATGTTTCTTACTCATTAGCATTCCTATTATGTGGCCAGGGACTGGGCTTCAGAGGAAGGAGTAATCCTCTCATGTCAAGGGCAACACACCTGGATGAACATCACAGTCACCTGAGAGCTTTTCTTAAAATTTAACATTCAATTATTGGAGTTAGGCTTGCACTGCATCCCAGATCTACTGATCAACATCTCCAGGATTCCCTGGGAATTTTATTGCTCTGAAGTTACCCGGAACATTCTGATTTATTACAAAAATTTGAAAACATTGCTTTAGATGAGCCAGACTTATGACTTCACAAAGAACTTAAACTAAAAAAATATTTGCTGTTCCTCTAAACATCAGATTTAACGGATCATTCCATATCTTTATTTAGAAATCTGGCACCCCTACTTGCCAGGCTGTCTTTGCTATGAGTTTGTTTCCTTTTTGTGTTCTCTCTTTTGCTCAACCTAGTCCTGCTACAAATGTTTGTGGAGCAAAGTCCATGCAAACATGATGTGTGGGGGTGAAGAAGAGAAAATTAAGATGTTTCCTTGGAAAAGAAAACACACACACACACAAAGAAAAATTCATTTCTCTAGATAACAGAAACAAAATCAGAAAAAAATGTCTGCTAATGGTTTTTTACTAGACAGTTCATCAACTACACAGTCAAAAGAAACCCTGAGGAATAAAAAGACAGCAAAGATGCTATTAAAATGTTCCAGGTGAAGCCATATAGAATTAATTTCAAACTCGCATAACTATGAAAACTCAAATACTTCAAGGTGCTGAGTGAAAGGTGGGATGAATCTATATCAGGCTTCAAAACGGATGCTTCCAGGTAAGTGAGTCTATGGTTCAACCAGAGACAGGGAGACAATGATGCCTGTCCCCTCCCTGTTTTATTGGAAGCTAAAGAGTCTTAAGTTGAAATACTCCCAGCACGTCAACTATGAGAAAAAATAAACACACAGTCCAGAACCTGACATCAGCACACAACTACTAAGAGACTGAATCAAATGAGTAGAAAAAACAAAACAGAGAAGAAAAATTCACTGATGCAGAAAACGAAGAAAATAAGCGAAGTGATGTGGCAAACCCTTGCATAGGCTGAGTAACCACCATCAGCAACATGGCCCCTGCAGCTTTCTCCCAAAGCAGTTTTACCATTTCAGAGGTTAGAGGTCAGCACCTTTACTGTAAAGGACAGGCTGTAAATCTTTTAGACTTTGTTAGCCATCCATGTTCTGCTGCATCTACCTACTCATCCTTCTGTTGTAGCATGAAAGCAGCCATGGACAATATGTAAAGGAAAAGAGAGGGCTGTATTCCAAAAAAACTCTATTCACAAAAAATAGGTAGTTTCTAGGCAGTAAATGTTTGCCCCCCATCCCACTCTAATTCATATGTTGAAGCCTAAATTCCTAATGTAATAGAATTTGGATTTGGGACCTTTGAGAGATAATTAGATCATGAATGTAAAGCCCTCATGAATGGGATGAAGAGAATGGAGCTCTCTCCCTGTTCTCTGCCTTATGAGCGGACAAACAGATGGTGTCCTGCAAATTGAGATGAGGACATTCCCCAGTCTCCCAGCACCTTGTTCTTGGACTTTCCAGCACCCAGAAACTGTGAGGATTAAAGGTTTTTGTTTCAGCCACTCAAGCAATAGTATATTTGCTACAGCAGTCTAGCAGATTAAGAATAGTGAGGCATATTTGGTCATGGGCCATGATGTGCCAACCCCCATCACAGGTGAGTGCACATGGCAAGGATAGCATCATTAATGGATTCTGTGGAGAAGCTGGTGTCCTAATAGTGGATTCTCAATTAAAAAATGAACAAAGGCTCCATTAACTCATCACTATCCATACAAGGGCAGGGTGTTTAAAGATCACCCAAAAGTGTAAAGGCAGGGAATCAGGATTCTAGGAATAAAAACAAGGGACTCACCTGAAATTCTGAAACTATTATAAAAGGGAAAGAAAAGGAGACAAGGGGAAAAAATGTTTTATATTTTTACAAAGGTTCTCTTGGTGGCCCTACCATTCAGACAGAAGTTGACTGTGTGGGAAAGAAGCACTGCCTTGCTAGGTTCTCTGACTTCTTTCATCTGCTACTCCTGAGGATACATCATGTGATAAGATGTTATCTTTCCAGGTCCAAGAAGTCTTCTGACCATCTCAAGTCATTAACTTAGTATTTAGCATCCTAAGAAGCGTACTTCCCAAAAGAGAAAATAAATACTAAGTCATGTTGGCCTGCAACTTCATACTTTAAGCCAGAAAATATCAGCCAGGGTGCATATAGAACATCACTTCAGTGACCTCCTTTATGACATCGGTAAATGTGTTTCCTCTGAGGTCTTCACGTAAGTCAAGAAATACTCAAGCATACATTTTACACTGCATAATTTAAAGACTTTATTCCACCCACCCTCCACAATTAGCAAATGGGTTTCATAGTAGTTCAACTGGAAGTTTTACCCCTTTACTTGACTTTCCCATTGACTACACATTGTCAGGGAAATTGCTTTCTCATCAGGGGAAGGTGTAGATTTCCTAGAGACACTCTGAGCTAATCACAGAGTAAGAGGATCTGAGCCAGCAGCCTCTGAAGGAGTCAATGAAGTCAAGGGGCCCTTTCAGATAAAGGCCTGGCTGGGCAGGGACAATATAGGCTACTACAGCCTGCCCATTGTAGATGCTGGCAGGATCGTCCCTGCAAAAGTGACAAAATGCAGCTTTTTTGACCAGGAAGCCTCAAAGCCAGATTATGTCCTCAGCCTGGGCCACATCCCCTTCTTCAGTTCCATGGCTTCATGCAGGAGTGTTTTAGCTAAGCAAACAACTGTACTCCTCACCAACTGCAAGACTGGTCTTCACTCAAAAGTCCAATGTTGACACAGTTTTTAGTGTGTGCTTCAGAGGGCTATATGGCATCACATCAACGGAAGCATGAAGACCCAGGTAAGCACTGGCAGGTAGAGCATGTGGACACTGCTCCCCGACGTCCTCTGAGCATGCATTACAGTGAAGACTGCATTAGTGTGGTTGGTGGGTAATTCCACATTGCAGATCATTCCTTCACAGCAAGACCTACACTCCTGTTACAAAATGAAGAGGAGAGGGGAAATGAGAGAATGAAGAATAGGAAGAAGAAGGAAAGGTGAAACCAAAAAAGAAAAGAAAGGCTTTTTGAGCTCTGAGTACAATTGAGTTGGTTATTCAGTCTATGAGTCACCCAGGCCCTTGGATAACCTTCCCTCTACTGTGCTGAAAGTAAGGGTCATCTGGAAAATCTTTCCATTTTAACTGTGATTTATCTGTATCAACCCAAGCATAAGCAAGGGAAAGAAGAGGAAGGGAAACTCAGTAAGACTGTTCGATTGAGTCAACAAATCTTTTAAAGGTGTGTAAGGGAAAACACTGAAACAAAAATGAAATAGGAATATCTTGGATTGGTCATTGATTTTCTTTTTCTCTGTTGTCTATATTAACACCTGATTACTATCATTGCAACAGCAATGGCTTGCTAATTATGGCCAATGACTGGTGGAAAATGGTGTTCTCAGGGGAAGCCATCTCCTGTCATCATACCTGGTAAAAATGCCTCAACCTGATAATCCTCGCCATTCATAGAGGCTTCCAGGATGGCAGGTAAGGTAAAGGCAATGACGCTTTCACATATCTTTTTCAGTGGTTTTCAACCCAGGCTGCACATCAGAATCTCCTTGGAGAACTAAAAAAAAAAAAAAAAAAAAAAAAGACCCTGCCCTGGCTGGTGTGGCTCAGTGGATTGAGCACCAGCCTGCAAACCAAAGGGCCACTGGTTCAATTTCCAGTTAGGGCACATGCCTGGGATTCAGGCCAGATCCCTGGTTGGGGGCCTGCAAGAGGCAACCACACATTCGTGTTTCTCTCCCTCTCTTTCTCTCTTTCTTCCCCTCTTTCTAAAAATAAAATCACTAAAAAAGAAAAAATTTTTTTAAGACATTAAAAAAAGATACTGATGCCCAAGATCCCATCTTGAAGTTCTGTTTCTATCGTCAGGGATGCCCCTCTACCACCACTAACAGAGCTTATAAAAGCTCCTCAGGAAATTCTCCTGTGCAGCCAGAGCTAGAAGCCACCAGCTTCAGAACCATTTTCTGTACATATAGGCTAAATCAGATTCTAAAACCTCACAAAATTAACATACTTCCAAGTAATTTTTTTCTCAGACATTTCAGGATTCCAGAAATAAAAGAGAGTAAAATGCCCATTTGGAATGATAAAAGGAACAAATTAGAGATCTACTGATCTAAAATGTATCTATAGTTCATCATATTAAACTGAGGTTAATCTTCCAGGCCCTCACTTCCGCATCTAAGCAGAGGTAGTGGGTGAGACAAGGTTTATTTAGTAAAAGGTGCCACCATTTTCCTCTTCCCACCATCCAGCTTCCCTGTGCAGTGTTCTTGGTGAGTTCTGGCCATGCACAACACAGGGGAGCTGAGCTTTGGGGTGCTGTGATTACCTCATGGATTGTTTATTCTCAGGCTTCTGGGCCTGACTTCAGACAATTCACCCAAAATCCAAGGTCTAGGTTCTAGCTCTGGAGTCCGGAAACTATATTTTACTTTTAGTAACATTATTTCTGTTGAAGAGCAGAAGAGTCTTCAACTTCTCTTCAGTCTCCATTGCATCACTATAAAGGAGTCTTTTCTCACAGTATAAATATGTTCAACCTATTACTTATCCTTCCTGCCTCTCCATGATGTATGACCAACTATCACTAGCAAGAAACCTTATGACAGTAACTTTACACACACGCGCGCGCACATACACACACACACACACACACACACACACACACACACTCCTTACTGTATGTTCAGAATCTCGGCTGTGGTGGCAGCCAACCAAATGACATTCACTTCGGGAGGCACACTTTTTGGTGACTGATGTACTTCTTCCACGACTCGTAAAGTGATGAACTGTCAAACAGTACTGTGTATCTAGACAGGAAGAAAAGAAAAGGCAGCTTCACTTTTTACACTGAAAGAGAGACACTCTCAACAATCATTTCAGAAATGACTTAAATTCAAGATCATCCTTAGGTTTCTAGGCAAGAAACACAATGGCAGAGAACTCAAGAACTTCTAGGTGGTAGTTCTGAAAAGGCATTAGCTTCTGAAGCACATGTGTATTATGAAAATGAATATAGCTCTGGCTGGCTTGCTCAGTTGGTTGGAGCATCATCTCGTACACAAAAATGTTGCAGGTTCAATCCCTGGTCAGGGCACGCCCGGGAGGCAACCAATCAATGTTTCTCTCTCACATCGATGTTTCTCTCTCTCTGTCTCTTTCCTCCCCCCTTTCTCTTTCTCTAAAATCAATAAGTATATCCTCAGGTGACGATCAGAAAAAAGGAAAGAAAATGAATAAAAATGGGCACCTATCCTTTGGTGCCAGCTAACACTGAGAAAAATTGGACAAGCTTTTCAGTAAAACCATAGGTTTGCCCATTTCATATGAAAGTACTAGTATCTCTGCCTGCTTTATCTCTCTATGAAGCACATATTTTGTAACTCTAATATAAAATGAAAAAATGTTGATTTAAAATGCTGTGGGTTGGAACACTCTTTGTAGTATTACTCAATATTTGTTTCTTGTACATTAATAGGCACGTGGAATGAAAAGCAGGTGCTTCATAGTACACATCAAGACCACCTTCCTTAATTGGAATACTTCCATTTTTCTCCTCTTCTTCAATTAACTCTTACTTTCTCTGCCCCCTCCCCCCTCTTTATAACTAACTCATTTCTACATGGAGTTAGCCTTATAGCTTTAACCATTCACATTTTATTACTTAGGGTTCTTTAAAGAAAGTGATTTTATTCACTATCCCAGAGCATTCTGCTTTAGTTCTATAACTCTTCTATAATTATCTCAGGGCAATAAAATGCTTCTTAGTTAATTGAGAAGAAACTGCAGCAGCAATGTCACAGAATGGAGAAAAAAATTTGATTAAAGTTGAGAATACTGGATTTATCAAATTGCCTTTGTCACAAGTGAGCAGGCCACATTAGATCCTTTGAGGTCATTTTCTTTTTATTTATTTTTACTATTATTTCAAACAATTTATTGAGGTAATATTGGCTAATAACATTATGTAAATTTCAGGTGCACATTGTAATTCAATATCTGTGTACTCTATTGCACGCTCACCACCAAAAGTCTAGTTTCTTTCTATTATCATATATTTGACCCCTTTACCCAATTTGCCCTCCCCCTTTTCCCCTCTAGTAACTACCTGTTGTATCTATGACTATCTTTGTTTTGTTAGTTCATTTGTTATTTTTTGGTTTTTTATTCCGTATATGAATGAAATCATGCTTTTTTTGTTCTTTTCCATCTGATTCATTTCACTTAATACAATACCCTCAAGATTCCTCCATGTTGTTGCAAATGGCAATATCTCATCTTTTTTATGGCTGAGTAGTTTTCTATTGCATATTTGTACCACTCTTTCTGAACCACTCATCAATCAGTGGACACTTAGGTTGCTTCCATAGCTTAGCTATTGTATAAATAATGCTGTAATGAGTATAGGCATACATATATCTTTAAGAATTCTTCAGATAAATACCCAGAAGAGGAATTACCGGATCATACAGTAATTCTAACCTTAATTTTTGAAGAATCTCCATACTGTTTTCCATAGAGTCTGTACCAGTTTACATTCCCACCAGCAGTGTATGAGGGTTCCTTTCCCCCCACATCATTTTCAGTACTTGCTATCACTTGTCTTGTTGATAATAGCCATTCTGAGAGGTGTGAGGTGGTATCTCATTGTGATTTTGATTTGCATTTCCTAATAGCTAGTGAAGTTGGGCATCTTTTGATATATCTGCTGGCCATTTGTATGTCTTCTTGGGAAAAGTGTCTATTCAAGTCCTCTGCCCATTTTTTAATTGAACTGTTTGCTTTGTTGTTGTTGTTGTTGTTGAGTTGTATGAGTTCTTTATATTTTTTTTAATATTAACCCCTTGTGGGAAGCACCATCTAGAAATATCTTGGTTTGTTGTCTTTTTGTTTTGTTGATGGTTTCCTTTGCTGTGCAGAAGCTTTTTAATTTGATATAGTCCCATTTGTTTATTTTTGCTTCTGTTTTCCTTGCCTTTGGAATCAAATATGCAAACATGCCACTGAGATCAATGTCTAGAAGCTTAACATTTCTTCTATGTATTTTATAGTTTCGTGTCTTGCATTCAAGTCTTTAATGCATTTTGAGTTGATTTTTGTGTATGTTGTAAGATGGGGTCCAGTTTCACTCTTTTGCACATGGCTGTCCAGTTTTCCCAGCACTGTTTATTGAAAAGACTTTCCTTTGTCCATTGTATATCCTTGTCTCCCTTATTGTAAACTATTAGCCCACATATGTGTCGGTTTATTTCTGGGTTCTCAATTCTGTTCCATTACCTGTATGTCTGTTTTTTGTTTATTTTTGTTTTTGATTTTTGTCAATACTACACTGTTGTGATTACTAAAGCTTTCTAGTATAGTTTGAAATCAGAGAGTGTTATACCCCAGGTTTTGTTTTTTGCTCAGATTTGCTGTGGCTATTTAGAGTCTTCTGTGGTTCCATACAAAAGTGAGGATTTTTGTTCTATTTCTGTGAAAATGCCATTGGGATTTTGATAGGGATTGCATTGAATATGTAGATTACTTTAGGTTCATTTTATTTTTAGTAAAATTATCATAATAAGTGCATTAACATTTTGATAGGGCTGTTGCAAGCTTTAACTAATAATAACAATAGTAAACACATACTGAGTGGGTACCGCCAGCCAGGTACTCTCCTAAAATGTATTCACTCATTCAATCTTTATAATAAATTTTGAGATAAGTCATATTAATATCCTCATGATACAAATTAAAAAGAAAACACTGAAACACAGTTTTTTGTCCAGTCACATGGCTACAAAGTAGTAGGATTCTAATCTAGGCAGTTTTCAGAGGTTTGTGCTCTTAACCAGGCACTATTTAGCCTCTCAGTATACTTAATATTAAAGTAGGCGGTGCTGTAACACGCTCTACAAGAGTAGCTGACTGCTGAATTGACAAGGAAAGGGAACCACCAAACGTTTTGGAAAAGCATTTCAACTTACTCCAAACAATGAAGAACTGAAAGCTAGCAGCTGTGAGCATTCATACAAAATGCCACACACGCTAAAGTAGCCCTAGAAAGTCAGAATAAAAGCCAGGGTAAATAAAATAAGAAATGTCATTCTTGTCATATCCTGTTACACAGAAAACTTCTTTTAACAACAGCAACAGATCACAAAAGGAAAGCTAAAAGGTGAAAAGGAAACCTGAGAGGACAACGAACAATAGCTGCAGGCCTGTTGGTCCCAAGAGATAGTTGCCTATCATTTCCCTAAATAATGACAAACTGAAAAGTGAGAAATTACACCCTCAGTTGGAATTCCAGATGGTGAGTGTCTTGGGGGCTTGACTGGTATCCAGTCAAGAATGCAGGGGCACACATGCTGGAAGGCAGGGCTGCTCCATGCCACATTCCGGCTTTTGGAGTGAAGAGCCGACTTTCTTCACCTTTCCATTGCTGATGTCTCCTCAGTGGTGGAAAGTGGCAGCTTCCCTCTTTTGTTCACATGTTTCAACAGATGAAATTTTAAAACCCAGAAACATTCATGTCTATGATCCCATTGAAAACCGCTTTGATTAATTAATAACAAATTGGAGCATTATGCACAGACCTGATAGGAATTGTTTAGTCAATTCAAAAGAATAAAGAAAAACATTTTCCATGAAGTTAAGGCACAAAGGATGGACTTCAATGCCCTAAATTTACTACTGTTCTAACTAGTACCACCCAGTTTTCAGGAGAACTTAAAGCAAATAGTTAAAGAATAATACCACCTTTGGAAATAACATAGTGAAGAGAGGCATCAGCCATCCTCAAAAATGCTGTAATAATTAAGATGAAATTTCTGTAAAAAATGTGGAAATAAGTCCCCAAATGTGTACACTCACGTGTGCACATGCACTCGCAAGCACACATACAATTTAAGGTCAATTGCTCTACAGAAATGTAAAAGAACCACTCAAAAATATTTTGGTAATTAATTATTCTTGAAAAGAAATAACAAAAAATACTGTCTGAGTAGATGTCACAACCATTTGTGCTAATTTATGGCATAAGATTCTCAAGCCCAGTAAAGGTCTTCAGTGTGTACTACTTCTTGGCTCTACGTGCTGGCTTTATCTGGAAGAGGTAACGCTATTTCACTGCTATATATAGTGTAACACAGAAATTTCCAAAAGATTCAAGGTAATAGTAGATAAAAACTAGTAATCTCTAATTCTAGGGGAGTTCGTTTGTTTGTTTTTCTTGGCCTTTTATACCGGAAAACCTAAAAAACAGTATTTCTAAATCCAAAGAGTCTGATCTCCTTATAGCTGTAATTACCCAATTCCACATTATCCATCAGCACATGCAGTCTGCTTTACCTCCACATTTGTATACATTAAATCATTCAACATCTTGCCTCGGCCCACTACTACCAGCCTAGTCTAAGTCGCCATCATCTCCGCCTGAAGATAATGAAAGACCCTCCTTGATGTCACCTTCTACTCTTGTCCCCAACCATCCTTTCTCCACACAGCAGCCAGAGCAATATCTTAGAACACAACTAGTCTCTCATATTCCCTAGTTTAAAACCCCTCAATAGCCTTCCAATCACATTTACAATAAAATTCAAACTATCAGCAAAAGGCCCTGTGTGTCTCAGTCCTGACCTCCACAAGGCTCTTTCTCAGTCTCCCCCTAAGCCTCACTGGCCAACCATCTCCCTATTCACTATAGAGGCCAAATCTTGCCTCTTGTAGCCTCTGCATTTGCTGCTCCCTTTTATTAGCATGCTATTCCTACAGATTTCCATGTGGCTGGCTTGGTTGGGTCATTCAGGTCTTCCTTCAAATGTACATTCTTCAGAGAAGATTTCCCTGACTGTCTAAGCAGAGGTATCCATTCATCTCATCAACAAATATTTACTGAGTGCCAAATATGGGTCAGACACTGGATTAAACTGGGGATATATCAGTGAACTGAATAAACTAAAAATATACTCAAATGTTTGTCAAATGAATGAAAGAGTTCCCCAACCATCAATACAGCTCAAGAGTACAAAACCCTTCCGTTGCTTTAGCCAGTAAGTATGACTTTTCTGGAGGTATTGTCAAACATTTCTGAAATTCTCAGAATGCCTTAGTCAACATTGGGTCTATTTTTCCTCCTGGGTAAATACTATTTAATAAAGCCCTTCTCAAGGAACACATAACTATGCCATCAGTTTCCAAGTATTCTCAGAATAGTCTGATGTCAGGACAGTCTCTTACAAGGAATTTCTGATTTCTAGAGAACATCATCAGCCCGTTGGTTTGTCAAGAGACACCTAAATGAGGTGTGATCCCAAAGGAGTCCCCAAACTCAGTGCACTTACTTTGTGGACACCATTTGTCTTCTGCCCATCGATTGCAGTTATAATTATCTCCTGCATTTTCACAGGTAAAACACTTGAAGCTGTTTGGAAATGGTGTAGCTTTAAAAAAAATGCACAGTAAAAAGACAACAATTTTTAACATCAAATATGGCACAAAATCAGCAACTCTTTTTAGATCAAACAAAATTTACAAGCCATCATCCTTAGACTTTCTGTTTCTAGGAAGCTAGACTTAACTGCTAAACTCACAGGCAATTTAGTTATTCCTTTTTATTTAAATATTTCATCTATGAATATCTACTATAGAGTAAAAAATCATCCCACAAGCCACTTTGAAATATTTGTGGTATTGTTCTATTCTAATTTGTAACTTGGGAATAAATGGGGTTTAGGGAGTGGGTAAGGGTGGTGATGGCAGCTTCAGAACCAGAAGTTTGATACAGTATTGTTCCTAAAAGGAACGGGAGTCAGAGTCACCCAAGCTTGAACTCTAATCTTCCCACTAATTAGCTGTATGATTTTTAACTCCAAAGAAATAATATTTATAATAATAGTAATAATGAAGGTCCCATGACTCACAGAGGTATAGTGAAGATTAAGCAGGAGGTTGCAAGAAAACTAACTATCTAGTAGAGTCCCTGGCAAATCAAATCATGCTCATTTCCATCCACATGTGCTGCCATTACAACTACATTTAACCTCAATCAAACAATCTCACTTGATATATATCAATTATCACAATAGACCTCAACTTGGACTGTAACATTTAATATAAGGATGATAGTATTTCTCTGGCCCTTATGCCCTGGCAAGGGAGGAAATAGGAGCTGCTGGCAGTCTGGTTTAAGAGCAACTAGTAAGCTTTTTTTTTTCCTTTATGCTTTTTTCCCTACTTTTTATCTTGTTATTTTAATGGGTAAAAAAAAATAAATAAATTTGGCATTCTTCTATAGGCCAGTGTATAAAGCCCTGTGTCAAACTTTCAATTCTTCCATTTAAAAAAAAATGAAACAAAGCACAAGGTGAACCCCAATCCATGCTAGTGACCTGACCACAGTTGGGATACCAATTAGAAAGCAGTGGGTATTGCAGACACAGGGGATGATAAATATTGATGCATAAAACAAGAGCAAAATACCAAAAGTTAAAGTTCAGAGGATGTGAAATTATGTATTACAAACACATTTCAGTTTTGCCTATGCATAAAAGTTAATTAGGTAGGTTAAAAAAAACTAATGCAATTCATTTTTATCTATTAAATCAGTAGTTTTTAAAATACTAATACTTAGGTAAAAACAGTGAAAGGGTTAAGAAATACAAATTGTTAGTTAGAAAAAATCACAGGGATATAAAGTAGAACATACAGAATAGTCCGTAATATTATAAGAACTATGCACGATGTCAGATGGGAACTATACTTATTGGGGGGATCGCTTCATAAGTTATATAAATGTCTAACCACTAAGTTGTACACCTGAAACCAATATAATACTGTGTGTCAATTATAATTGAAAAAAAATTTTAATCTAAAATATACTAATACTTAATGCTGGTGGGTAAATAAAGCATAAATTGGGACAACTTTTTTATTTAGTAAGGTCATTAGCCAAATAAAAAGAAAAATGCATTTACAAAGATTTTAATGAAGCGTTAACATTTAGCTTGCTTGTGACTGTGTGCATGTGTGTGTGTATGTATGTATATGTGGTGTATAACTGGGAAACTGATTAAATAAACTACAGACCACCTAAATGACATTTTAAAATTTGAATGTAAAAGGCATTAAAATACTTTCAAAGACATGGAAAATTATTTAAAATATAGTGTAATGGCAGAAAAATTGCTTCAAAATTAAAATTGTGTGATCTCAGTACATCACATGTTTAAGTACACATATATAGAAAAAATATTTGGAAATATTTCCAAATGTAAGGAAGAGCTCACTCTGAATCTTGGGATTATGAATAAACTTTGTTTTCTTCTATACATTTCTGGTCTCTTTGGACTTTTCTATAATGAGCAAACATTACTGTTTTTTTTTCTTTTTTATAGGTGTTTTTAAATTATTTTTGAGTTATTGTTGACATACAATATTATATTAGCTTCAGATGTACAACATAGTGATTGGACATTTATATAACTTATGAAGTGATCACCGTGATAAGTCTAGTACTCATGTGACACCATACATAGTTGCTAGAATATTATTGACTGTAATCCCTGTGCTGTATTTTACATCCCTGTGATTGTTTGTATTTATAACTGGCAATTCGTACTTTTTAAAAATATGTATTTTTTTTCTTTTTTAGTTTACTTACAATATTATTTTGTATTATTTTCAGGTGTACAACATAGTGGTTTCATAATCATAGACTTTACAAAGTGATCTGATCCCCCAATATTTCCACTACCCACCTGGCACCATACATAGTTATTATAATATTATTAACTATATTCTCTACACTGTACTGTATATTGCATGACTATTTGTAACTACCAGTTTGTACTTAATTTCTTCACCTCTTTCATCAAGTCCCCAACACCCCTCCCCTTTGGCAATGACTAGTCTATTCTCTGTGCCCATGAGTGTTTCAATTGTGTTTGCTCTTTTATTTTAAATATATATTTTTTCACTTTTTAAAAATGTTTTTCCCATCATAAGATTGTATTAGTCTTAAAAAGTTTGAAATCTGTCAATAATTTATGTTTTATGAAAATTATGTCTGTGCTTACCATTAAGCTATCATATACAATCATTACCAATTTGGGAGTGTATTATTAATGATAGTTCAAGGTGTCTATGGTATACATGTGTCTATATATGTATATGACACAAATGTGGATACACATAACACACATACACACTCACTGAATGTCCTAAATAATAAGAAAAGTACAAAGGGAAGAATAATAATGATACAGACTGCATTTAATGGAACAGTATAAAGACTGTGGTTCCAAAAACTGGCTGCGTATCAATAGTATCAGAAGAGCTTTTTTTAAAGAAAGAGGGGAAGAAAAACATAGTTTGTATCCCACCCTCCTGACTACTGAATCTCTGGGGAAGGGAACCAGAAATGTGTAGTTTTAAAAGCATTTATCGTAACTTTGATAATCTTCCCAGTGTGGGAACCACAGGCATTCACATTTCTACCAAACAATTTTTATCTATACCAACCTCCAGTTTTATTTTGTCTGAAGAGAAAGAAATGAGGGGAAATGATAATTGTATATAGCACATATATACACACATATATGTATATAAAATATATAAATATATATTATCCTATAGGTAATATACACTATTTATTTTTAAATTATTAGCGGGAAAGTTGAATTTTTACAGCCTTTCCTAACTGCATAATATTAATGAAAATCCAGGTGTATTTCCTTCCAAATTTTATACATACCAGTCTATTTTCAAAATTGTTAACAGCCATTGAAGGAATCTATCATTGATGCAGAAACTGCCTACAGCCAATATCCTTCTTCAATGAAGAGATGAACAAAGAATACTGAATTTCCTCTGCTAAGCCATTGTTAGGGACAGTGTTCAAAAGATTATTTTAAACAAGAACCCTTTTGAGACTTCAGCAGGAAGCCAAATCATTTTAAAGAAATGAAAAGAATTTCGGAAGTAGTAAAGATTTCCTATCTTATTCTAGGTATAAATCAAATGTTCTTACAAAGGCAAAGTTGCTATAGGTGGAAATGGATTTCAAATGCTCACTCTTACCCCACAGTCATTAACTATTACAATGGTAACCACTACTTACGGTCAAGAGGAGGCCTCACGTTATAGAAGTTGATGTTCTTGGCCAAAGCTCGATTTTCTGAGAAGATAAAGATCTGGACAACTGCTACAGCCAGAGCATGACCGAAGGGCAGCATTCTGACCTTGGGTATTAGAAAGTCCAAAACTCCTATATCTGTGATGAAAAGAAAGACTGCTTAAGTTTATTTGCATTTGATATGTCAATAGGAGTACATTTTGCTTCTCTTTGGAAAGCTTGATTACTCAAATATATCTAACCAACTACTTGTTCTGTAGGGCCGGTACCTGTGTGTGAACTGCATTCTTTCCAATCAGGTGAAAGGTGAGCAGTTGTCGCCTTCCACTTGTCAGGCCTCTGCACTAGCCAGCTGAGCTTTAGTAGGTCACCGAGTGGCCTTTCCGGTTCTAGGAGAACCAGCAGCTAGTACTGGCCTGGCTGCATCCCGGTCCATCACCCGGCTAGCCCACTTCCTGCTGAATCATCTCATCTCTTAACCATGGTTCGGAGGCTTGTTCAGCTGAAATTACTAAACCACCTATCTGTCAGTTCCGTTCCTTGAATAGACACCTATGTTGGATAAATTTTGCAACTCTTTTAAAACCTGGAGGAAACAATAAAAGTTGGAGCAGCAATAGGAAGGACAGTGACTGGGTAAAAGGACAATGAGTTTGAGAAATAAAGATCTGCTCAATGCTCCAAGTAAAATACATCGTTTCTTAAGCTCCACAGGCTCTCCTCTCTAAAAGCATACCTGACCCTAAGACAACCTCCAAGACTGATGCTCAGACCCTAGAATCACATCACTGACGGTTCCCTTTGACAACAGGGAGGTGTGAGCAGCAGGGAACACATGTGACTTAAAGAGTCCAAAGACTTCGGTTCAGGTGCTGGCACTGCTATTTATTAGCCACCTGACCTTGGGCAAGCTCTTTAAACCTATTATCCTCCATTTCTTCATCTGTAAAGTGGCTTAATGACATCACCCTGCCCACACGCTTGGGGAATTGTGAACATCAAATACAGGCTCAGGTAGCATTGCATAGCATCGTGCATGTAAGAGCACTTGTAATACCAGTTCTGTGAAAATGCTGGAATCTTAGAGCTCAATAATAGTGTATGAACTCATTTTCTTCATGCTGAATCAACTGGTTTCAGAGGGTTTAAGGAGTTTTTGAAAGAAAAACTATAACCCTTCACATGGTATTTTGTTTAAAATCAGCATAATAATGCATGGGTTCTAGAGTTTTCTTCCCCCTCTTAAGTTGTGAGTATATCGGTTTTGCGTGTGTGGCTAAAAATGCCCACTTATGGACGTGGAACTGATCATTGGACAAATGTAGCCACATTGTCATCTCATTCCAAGTCACTAAAGAAAAAATCTGGTAAGTTTCACACAACAGTGCTGAACTTTAGACTTCCAGCTCAGTACAGAATCGGAGCTAGTGACAGATAAATATATACATGATTCTACCCTGGTTCTTAGAAACTAAAATCAACCTTTCACAGCTTTCAGATTTCTAAATCCTGTTCCAAAGAAACAGACATTGAGCAAACTCTTTTACATCTTACAGGCAAGCAGTTATACTGATACAAATTCTGCTTCTCCTATTCATTTCTCTAAGTTATACTTATCTGTATTCATCATGAATCTGTGGCCAAGTAATGGATACCCCTTCTTTATACCAGTGAAGACCCTTGGATGTGGAGGGGGGCAATCCCTCCTTCACAAACTTCAAAATTAGTATGCTCCAAGAGCAATCCAAAGTGTTCTTATAATATAGAGATGATGCCTAAGATCATAGATTTCATTCAAGCCCCTTATATATCACTAAGCAACCATGGGACCTTGGAAAAGTTATTAAAGCTCTCCAAGCCTCAGCTTCCCCATTCATAGAACAGGCGTAAGGACAGCATCTACCTCCATGCAGAAGTGAGGACTAAATGACACCGTGAAGATGAACCGCTCAGCCAACTGCTGGGCACATGGCCAAAGCTATATTTATCAGGCTCTGTCTATTAGGCAGTAATGAGCACTGGCTCAAAGACCTGCTTCCAAGCCTACTACCTATGTAGCCTCGTGAAAATTCCTTAATCTTTCTGTATCACAATTTCTGCATCTATAGAATGAATGTAATAGTAATACTTACCTCATAGGGTTGTAAAATTAAATTAGTTAATACATGTAAAGCACTTGAACTAATTAGCTATTTGCTCAGCATTTTGCTAATTCTTACTAAGCAAACATTTAGTATTAAGAACAAATTCCCAAACTGTTTGGAATCATAAATCAGAACCCCTGGATTTCCTCGTGTAATCGCAGTGTGAGACAAAAGCCCATTCATTCAGGACACCATTATTGACACCTCATGTATAACAGACATTTTTATTACTGGATCCCCAACAAGGTCTTTGCTCTCATGCAGTTTGCATTTTAGGGGGAGAAGACAGGAAATACATGGAAAAAATATGATTTCAGATAGTCATAAATTCTACAAAGGAAACACAATAAGGAGATGTATTAGTGACTAGAAAGAGCTATTTTACATATATAGTGAGCTCAGTATGTCTCTGCTAGGTGACATTTGAACAGGTGAATTAAATAATGAGAAGAAATTGTCCAAGCGAAGAATCAAGGGAAAAGAAACCAAGGTACTAAGGTAGGAAAAAGTGTGCCCTGTTGGGGGGAATGCAGAAAGCAGCCAGTGTGATTGAAGCAGACAGAGGGACGAGGGGAAACAGACAGTCGGAGAGTGCTGGGCCAGGCCACACATGGCCATGACAAGGATTTACAATCTAGCAAAGTCAAGAAATTGTTTAATTTTAGATGATCTAGCTTTGAAAATACTAAGAATGCTTTGTCTCTGTAGAATAATTGGTCCCAAATTCCCAGCCCTATTTCTACCAGAAAGCAAATAATGGTGAATACAGGGGAATACAGAATTCACATAAACCACAACATTTCTTTGAATGAAAAAGTGAACGGATGATAGACAACTTAAAAACAACTGGATGAACAACGAAGTCAAGGGTCAGAGCTGCTTTTTGGTTTCTCCATCCCTCAAAACTGGAGGAAATGGATTATTGTAACCACTGCATGACTGAAGAAAGTGAGGTTTAGAAGCCACATGTGCAACAGTCCTAGCACACGGCCTGGAGCATAGCAGCCCCTGAAAACATTTGCACAGAGTTCCTCCTAGCCTACTACACTTGAATACCAGTGAACAGTAAACCAAAGACTATATAGACTAGACGGATCTTCATTTCCATTTTAAACTAAAGCAGCACAGCCTTATTCTATCAAAATTCTCTAAAAGTACAAAGGTTTTACCTGTCAGATAAGGAAAGCACTAAATAAAAATGTTCTCTTTTCCAGAGCACGTTTTATAGTCTGTTACCATGTCATCCTCTGTGTGGCATTTCACACTTCCATGGAAAATGTGGAAAGTTGGTGAGGCCTCAGAAAGTGGTGTATCCTTGACCTCATAAATTCTTTTGGGGTTGGAAAATGACCTACATCCTTTTTATTTTGCTTAATAAGTTTGACTTTTATTAATCACAATTATCATTCTACATACACAGAAATTGATAATAAATACCTTTGGGAAGAACTAACATTATTAGTTATGACCCATAAGGAGCACCTTTATTAACAAGTATTGGCTAGAAAGGTTTTATGGGCAGTAAGAAGCTGGCAAGATGTCCAAGAAAACAAAGAAATTATAGACTCAGGAGAGTTGAAAAAGAAGGGACCAAACAGAGGTAGTAAATAGTGGCATTTCTTGTGCACATTGCTAAAAATGAGTCAGCAGGCACAAGGCCAACTTCAACAGCCAACAAAACAAATGAAATACGTAATTTAAAGGAAGCAGCTCTACTAAGTCCAACATGCCTATCAACACGCCTATCAACACTCGCATTCACACCTTCCTGCAACCATCACTTATCCAACAGTAAGATACTTTAATGACAAACTTGAATAGGCCTGGCCTTCCTTGTAAAGAGAATAGAAGGCACAGAAAATTTAAAATGGCTGCTGAAATTTTACTCAGAAAGAGTGGAATAGATGTAAACACTCCTCTCAAAAGGAGCAATTTACCAGAAAACTTTATCATCCACCACAAAAATGGGTCTACTTGTTCCTGGCTGTCAGGAGAGGTGGGCCAATGAAGATACTCTGGTTCCCATTACATTCAGTAAGTGTGTTCATGAGACTTATGTTGAGGCTGTTCTAGCTCCCTTACTTGCAGGGATGTGAGGCTGTAGTTGCTAAACTTGCCTGGTCAGTGAGAGCCCAGCTCCTTACTAAGGCTTCAGCTTCTACTTTTTCTGACTGGTTCTCTATTTCTGGTACATGAAGAATATTTTCCCCCCTTAAATTTAAATATGAATTTCTTTAATTTTAAAAATATTTAATCCTGTATTTCTACATGCCTGAAGAAAAATACAAGAAAAATTGGCTTATTCCCAATCCATCATTTTCATCTGAAAATACAAAATCTCCAGAGGGCCATGTATTTGCATAACAAAATTCAATAGGGAAAATAGAATCATGATGGAATCCCTCCTTAGAGCTTATCCAGATCTGCAAGTAGCATGACTGTAAGTCACTCATTTATACCAGGCACGGTGCTAAGCACTTTCCATACAATAGTGTATAATAGAAACACAGTCCCTATGCTGTCACCCATTATTGGAGCCAAAAAGTCAATGGAGCCTCTGGTGAGAGGCGACTGCCAAGAGTTAATACAATCATCTTTGAGGGGAGGAAAAACAACAGGCCCAGAATAAAATTCTGGTTCCACATTTACTAATCAGGTGAGAACAAAGTTAAGAAGGATTGTCCACATTTTCCAATAAGACAAGTGAGAAGTAAAGCCATGTGAGTATATTTTCTAAGCTGTTGCATGGACTGAGTGTAACTACATACATAAAGCACATTTCACTTAGATGGCATTCAAGAGATGTTAAGTGCCTACTCTCCCTATCCTTCCCTCCCTCCCTGCTTCCTCAGACATCGTTAGCAGGAGAATAAAGACCAGATCAAGGGGTATAACTGTCCAAACCCATTCCAAAACAGCTGGACAAAATCTGATAAACAGTGCTGAATTCTATACAATCATGTCCTAAGAGGATTCAGATATTCTCTCTGTTGCAACCAAATGGGAAGTGGAAATGGGTAAACACCAAGGTTCATTCCACTTGTAATATTCTATGACTTTTATAAAAGGATAATAATTAAGAATTCCAGTTATGCCATAAAAAGTCATAAATGTAATACATAATACTTCAGATGCCTGCTATATTGTTTTAAAAAATACAAATTTAAAAAATTTACCAACCACAGGATCAAAATCTCACAGAATTGAATATCTAATTTCTAAACATACAGCTGTACATTTTGCAGTTCTAAAGATAGATATTTTTGTCTATGCACAACCTGATAAAAGATAATGTCTAAAGCAGTGCTAATATTAAAATAATTCCATTATGCAAATTGATTTGGAATCTAATCATAAATTAATACATGGACCATACATGTATAATTTATGTGGAGAAATAGTCTAACCAGTTTTAAAGACATATATTTAAATGTGACTCAAATTTAAGAAGAAGCTCATACCTTTTCAGCTGTATTTTTGTCAAATATACGATTTTACATCTCTTTTGAAAAGGCTTTCATAACATTGAAGAACTAACACGGTAAGAACTCCACATGAACAAGAAAAGAAAGCTTAGATATTTAGGAATTGGAAACTGAACTCCTTTCAAAAAGAATAAAGATTGGCTTGTGAAGTTTTATTGAACTACTTGGACAAATGGTAGAAACCTGATAAAAATATATTAAGGGATGAAATTTGAAAGTATCCTTCACATAGGTGAAATAGTTTTTACCCACTTTTCTCCATAAATGATTTTTAGGAGGCTTATGCCAAGTCACTTATGCATTAAGGCTCTCAAAATATGGGGTAAAAACCACACAGGATGAGAGCAGAATCAAGTTCTCACATCCCCTTCTATGAAGGTGTGAGTGACCCTTCTCTCTGTACTCTCTAGTAGCCAAGGAGACTCACATGGGACACACATTCTCATTATTTAATAAAAGGAAACTTCTGTCACTTAATTCTCAAATAAATGGGTCCTGTGTGGTAGGATCCAGAGGGTACCAAACAGCACATGGACAATGCCTAAAATTCATTTTGAAGAGCTCCAGAGGCATCCTTCATTTGGCCACTTCCTTAAAAAAGCCAACAGCATAATTGTAAAAGGTAATTTAATAGAGATATTTCTGATGTCAGGCAGGCAAAAGAGATTCTTTTCTTCTCCATGGGAGAGGGGTGTTTTTAAATTTGAGAGGAAGATATAATAACTGGGTAGAAGTTCTGCAGGAGAGCAGCAGGCACACAGAGGTTTGGTGTTGCACGGATATAAACTGAATGGCAACAGAGGCTAGCATGAAAAACAGTGTTTTTATGTCCCACATATTTGTCTGCTTTACTGAACTCATTTCTTTTAATAACCAATCAAAGCTCTCATAATAGAAATCTAGGCTGAAATGTCCAACAGCTGGCTAGGAAGCCATTATTCCAATATTTGCTGAGTGGAGGAGTGTATCACCCCAGCACACATTCTCTCATACACGATACAGAGCGCCAACGAGAAAATTTAGCTTTCAGGGTCACTGTGTATGTAGGTAATGGCTAGCACTTTTGACTTCATTTAGTCTCAACAAACATAGAAAAATGACCATAAAAACAAATTGGGTATACAGATGTGTTTCTCTCTGTATTCTTTTTTGAAAAAGATTTTATTGGTTTATTTTTAGAGAGAAGGGAAGGGGGGGAGAAAGAGAGGGAGAAAAACATCAATGTGCAAGAGATACATCAATCAGTTGCCTCTCGCACACCCCCAAGTGGGGACCTGACCCATAACCCAGGCACATGCCCTGACTGGGATATGAACCAGTGACCTTTTGGTTTGCAGGCCAGAGCTCAATCCACTGAGCCACACCAGCCAGGGCTCTCTTTAAATATTCTAATATGACAGACTGTTTGTACCAATGCAGAAATCTTAGACAATATGTTCATTTGGATATGTGTGTGGATATGCATATATATATATATGCATATCCACACACATATATTTTATCAAATGAATTGCTTAAGCACTGTGTGCCAGGCTGTAAATTGTCCCTAGAACTCCCTTTAAGGACTGTATTACCAATCATGTCAGTTGCTTTTAGCACCTACATGGTTTTCTTTGAATTGGGAGAGTTTAAAGATGCAGAATTGTTACTGTGCATTTGTCCTGTCATCCTTCTTCTGCCCTAGAGTTTTATATCACTGACCATTGTTACAGAGACTCCACTGTCTCAACTTTATTCTTGATTCTGAATCTAAAATGTATTACACGCTATAACTTTGTTATTGCATATTTTTTTGTTGTTGTTGATAGGATGGCTTTAATAAGCCTGTCAAGATTCCAGAGACTTATTTGAATTATCTGTTCTAGATTTTGTGACTATGCAAAAGTAAGCACACTATTCTTTTGCCATAGCATGCAGTTTATGATTGGTTTTTAAGTGCCTTCCTCTTTCAGAGTGATTATCTACGAACTTGTTCTTTATTGTGTAATGCATTTTATAAGTGAATGAAAATATCATGAGCCCACCAAAATTCAGCTTTTTCTGCTTCTATCATCACTAAACAAATAGAGAGAGAGAGAGAGAGAAGATTCTTGAACTTTATTTAATAAAAGAGCTGAGAACAAAAGAACAATACTGTTATGGACACAGCACTGAAGCCCACTGAAGCTTTAGTATAGTCAAGGCTGTACCTCTTACTGCATTATAGTGTCTATAAATATCTGAACAGAGATATAAGTTTATTTCATTATAACAAATTCACTGAAAAATGAATTAATATTATTAACCATTAATATGGAATGCCATATTAATGCAATGGTGCTTTGCCCTATAATCTCCTTCCTAAAGTCTTGTATTTCAGGAAACAGCATTAGGTTTTTATATGACACTTCTGAACTGTCCTCTGCTTATTCTCTGATTATCTCTTATCTTTGGCAGTCCCAAACATTCCTATTGGGATAATGTTCTTAATAGCCTCATTTGCCCAGAGAAGCCCTTTAATTCACCTTCTAAAGTTACTTGGACACATCTTTCTTAATCAATTTTCTTCACTCCTCCTCCCCTTCCAATTCCCTGCTACACTCATTCAAGGGCGCCTGAAGGGGGGGAAAAAATTCAGCTTGAAATGTAGTACATTGAGATCTCATCCATATGCTGTGCCGATTTCCAGATCATAAAATTCCTTATTGGCAGAGAAAGTGTTCTGTGATAATGCCTAAAATAACCCCTTTTACCTTGTGCTTAAAGTAAAGCGCACCTTGAATATGCTTTATAAAACTATGGTATGCAACAGAAGTCAAAGAGGTTAAAAGGGGGATTCTTCTCCTTTCTATTTCTTTTTGTTAATGAGCACAAATTTTCTCTTCACTGAAAGCACGTAAGAGAGACAAGACTGGCTTACAGATTTGGTAAGTGTGGCTTCTGGAAAGTAAGGGACTAAGGCAGCACCCAGGACCCTACTCATTATTCAGGGTAAGCCAGGATATGGAGCTCAAGGTAACTGACACCCAGCTTACACCTCTGATGGCAAAAATGACTTCCGACCCACAGAGACACAACTCTGGGCTATCATCTTCTGCTTCTGCGCCAGGATGCCTGCACTTTAGGCCACATCACTCCTCATTAACCCCCTGATACCCTTTGCACAGCAGAGACACTCGGTAAGTAATCATTGAATAAATGCTTACATAAGGTTGACTTCACCCATTCATTTAGTTTGCAAAGTCCATTCCCCTGGCCCTGAGGTGGTGGAACAATTTCCATTGACCTTTCGGTGCCTGGATTTGGGTAGCAGGTGGTTACTGCACTCATGGCTAAGCAGCCTCAATCATACTCACTACACCGCATGACTCATTGTCAAAGAACTTTCCCATTTGAAACTAATTAATCTTCCCCACATCCCTGTGAGGTAAGTGCAGGGTGCTCACTGCAGGTTGTAAGGAGGAAATCGGGGATGAGGAGGTTATAGGCTGTGCCAAAGGTTATTAAGGGTGCGGGCCAGGGAATGAGGTCATAATGCAGTCATCCGGGAGCAGCCTCTCCCCAGTGCTCTGGTCACCTCATCATTTTCTGGGCTTCTGTGAAGGTGTCAGCAGAGTCCAGTAGATATGTGCATTTCAAAGGGAAAAAAGTATTATGCTCTGTCCATGCTAAATACTTTAGATGTCTTTCCAACAATAATTCATGTTAGAAGCCATCTCTCCCAGATTTTTTTCCAGTAAAGATATCTTGTATGTAGATTTAGTACTGTCTTCTGGAGAGATGGCTGAGAATAATACATATTCATCCATCTTCCTGGGAAACACATGGCGAGGTGCGCTCTCCCATCTTCACAGACACAAGCCAGTGCACAGGCGGCCTCGGAGTTCGTGGTTACTGCCCGTCCAGGCCTGTGAACTGCCCAGGGCAGAATGACTCACAGCCTCCTCGGCACACTTCACACCTCCCACCTCCTGTCTCTGAGGGTTCCCATGGCAGGCGTACAGCAAACGTTACAGCCTTCTCTACCGTGGGCCTCTCTGACTTTGCCAAACAAAACTACAACTGGCTATTTCCAAAGGAAAAAGAACCTTTACCCACCACAGCTTCCCTAACACTCCAATATTTAAAACAGTATAATACTAGTATATGAATAGACAGAAAAATGGAGAATTGAAAGTACAGAAATACTCAAATGCACATGACAATTTATTATATGATAAAGGTGGCTTCTTAAACCAGTAATGTAAGAATACACTTTAAAAAGCTGAGTTGGGACAACTCAGGAAAAAAATAAGGTTGGACACATACCTCATACTGTACACACAAAAAAAACAAAGCCATAAAAGCCCAGAAGAAAAAATATGAACACAGAATAGCATTAGATAATCTTAAGGAATTCTTGGTGTAATAACAATATAGATGTTATGTTTTAAATAGTCCCTACATATTATTGCTATACACTGATGTACTTACAAAGAAAATACTATGATGCCTGAGTTTGCTTTAAATATTCTCATAATGGATTGAAAAATAGGTAAAGCAAGACTGGAAACACATTCCTAATTATTAAAGCTGAATGATAAGTAGTTGGGGTTTATTATACTATTTTCTCTAATTTGTATATGCTTAAAATTTTTCACAATGTGTTTTAAAAAGTACCAAAAGAAAATACAAGTGACTTACTTGGAGTAGGGAAAGACCTTTCTAATGATGATTCAAAACACAGAAAGCTCAAAATTAAAGTTTGATAAATCCAATTACATTAAAGAACAATAACTTCTGCATGACCAAAAAAAAAGAAAAAGCAAAGTTGAAAACAAAAAACAACCTGGGAAAATATTTTCAACTTATGGCACAGATGAAACAATGGACGATCTCACTAACATGGAAAGAGTCAATAAGAATTCAATGATATTATTAGCAACCCAACAGAAAAACTAGCAAGGAACATTAATAGATAACAAATAAATAAAATAGCCTTTAAATATCATGAGAAAAAGTTAACCATCTTTTCAAATAGGAGAAATGTAAATTTAAAATACACTTTATAAATTCCAGATTTTGACTAGTCAGATAGGTAATAATGTTTTATAACACTCTTTTGAGGAGATCATGAGAAATCAGTCATTTTCATTTACTGCTGGTGCAACTGTGACCCCTAAGGAGCAATTTGGTGACATTATTAAAATTTCAAATGTATTTACCCTTGACCCAAAATCTCACTTTTGGGAATTTTTCTAGAGAGCCTGCATATGTGCACAATGATATACTGTCATGGCACTCACTGAAGTACTGGTTGTAATAGCAAATGATTGGAAGTAGCTCAAGTGGCCATCAAAAAGAGTATATGCATGTCTGTATACATATATGTACATATATACACATTATATATACACATATACACAATGGACTATGAAACAGTCATTACAAATGAAGATGCTCCCTAAATGCTGCTGTGAAAATGTTCTATAATATAGATATTATATATGAGTGGAGATAAATTTAGAAATATGAATATCATCATTTTTGTGTTATACATAGAGGGAATGAAATAAAAATACTATATGTACTTATTTAGTACTTATATATGCATACATACACAAGATACAGGAAAATAATGAAAACGATAACCTGTACATGGAAAGAGAGATGTAAAACACATCGTATAAGGGCAAAGAGGGGCAAGGAGGCTTCTCAGAGTATATTTCATTTAATTGTTTTGATTTTTGATCCATATGGTGCATAACACTTTTTAAAAAATTTAATTAAAGCAAAGCATTCAATTGGTTCTATAGTTTATCATTAATTGACCTACTCTATAGTTAAAGCTCAATAGTTCCTTCTAATGGACCAGAGTCTTGGAAAATGCAAAGACCATATGATTTTAAAAAATAGCATTATTATTTTCCTTGAAATGCATCATTTGGCAGTAGGTAAGAGGGTAGCAGACAATTCATCTTCCTAATTAGGTTTTGCAAATTCCATTGGTAAAGTTCCCTGAGATCTTAGTAGGAACACAGTTGCAGTTGCTGCAGTAAGAGCAGATTAAGAATTTGGTAAGGAAGATAAACAGGTGGGAAGCACTGCCTTCCTGCAGAACAGAAGTGTTGTATCCATTCAAGTGTATTGTAATTGTTGACTATTAGCAACACATCTCTCTTATACTCTAGACCATTAGGTGCTAAGTTTTTCATCCTCATGTCCATTTTAACTTGCCTCCACTCTAGACCCCAGATTCCATGTCCTGAAGGATGTATCTAAACAGTATGGAGAAGATAATTACCCATTTTTATGATTTAAAATGCATGATTGCCATGAAAAGTGTCTGACTCACATGAAATAACTAAACAATTACATTAACATAATATATTTAACTTTGACAGGTGGAAAAAATAGTTTTTATGCATCCATTCGCCACACTGTTTTATTGGTCCTAAACAAACACTTTATTTTAGGATCTTTGAAATATGAAAAATGGCTCAACATCTCCTGTGACTCTATTTGAGGTTCTGACATCCCAAATTTCAGGCATTCAAGTCAACAAGGCAGCGACCTGGGAAGTCTCTCCCTTAACCCCTCACATGAAGACTTCATGTGTAAAAGGGGGCTGTAATGCACTCCCATAGGAAAAGATGCAATAGTTCTTGTGCACATATAATAAGGGGGGATTCCTGCTAGTTAGCTGAGTGAACAAGCTAAACATTTTTCCATACTGGGCTATTTCTCAGCATTTCAGTTTCCTTACATATGAAAGCAAACATTAAAAGTTGGGGCCAACATTGAGCCAATTACTTAACCTCCCTGTGCCTCAGTTTCCTCAATGTAAAAAAGGAATAATAAAAAAAATGACCTCAAGTCAGTGAGTCAGTATATCTCAAGCACTTAGAATAATGTCAGAAAGACAGCACAAACTCAAGAAATATTAGCTACCTACATGTAACACCTTAGAGGTAGGTTTAAAACTCCCCCTTCAGAGCCAGCCTTCCAGGGCTGCCTCCTGAGAAGTTACAGAATATTCTGTCACCGTTTTCCTAAGACTAATTAGCTGTGGTACCAATGGAAATTATCCATGTTCATAACTTCGACTTTAGCTGTATTGAATGATTTCCATAACCCTGTAGCTAGGAGGTCCGAGACCTGCATTCCTTTCTTTGGCAAATGTTTTGTCTTTCTCCACGGGCAGTTTTTGTTCATCGCATCGTGTCTGAGAAATGACTCAGGCTAGGGTTAGGCAGAGAACGCCAATCTCTTTCCCTGCCTCTGTGCCAGGACCTGGAACACCGGGAAGCACAGGAAGACACTGCACACAGCCAGGGCAGAACCAGCCAGCCCACAGCTGGACAAGAGCATTGAGAACAGACCCTGGGTGGGGCCCACTGACAAATGTTAGAAAGCGATGCAGTTAGAATCCAGCAGCTGGGACCTCTGAGCCTCTACCTTCTGTCACAAGGTGGATATTAAACTGTCATGATCTGGAAGTAAGTGGCAGAAAACAGTATTTATAATCAATAGTTTAAATGTATGCTTGTCTGTCTCCTGCAGTATCTCCTCTTAACACTACACAAGCAAGAAAGCAAACAAACTGGGAATGCTGCACCCAAGAAGAGACCACATACAATGTTACAAAACACTCACCAAATCATTTGATCTCAGGGAAGCAAGAGGAATCAAACTCCACGTCCCTGATGGAAAATAAGTGGACAAACGTTTTCCTGGCTACTCATTTGAAAAATATACCTTTGCCACACTCAAAATTTCTACCCAGTATTTCTTTCCCTATACCTGACCTCATTTAAAATGCACATTTTTAATTCTTTTCATAAAAATTGTCCTATTTATACACTCTAAATGGACTAAACACATTCATTGCTTCAGTTATTTAATCAATATTTATGGATCATTTGTTCACTGCCATAGCTTCAGTCCCCAAAACACAGTTCCTGCTCTGCGAGAGCTGAATGATTTGCTAAAGATTTTCTCCATGTGCCCTCGTGCAAGATAACCTCTTTTTTAAGCTAACATTTCTTGAGAGCTTATGGGTGTCAGCACCTAAAAGCAATCATTTATTTAATTCTCACCACACACCTGGGAGTTGGGTACTATTACCCCCACTATACAGCTGAGGAGTTAAGGTTTAAAGAGAGGATAAGTCACTTGCCCAAGACTACAAAGCTAGTAAATCATGCAGAGAATTTAAATTCAGGTCCAGTTCCAAACTCTTCCATCTTCCTCCCTACACTGTACTACTTTCAAGACTCCTTAAATATGGTTGGCTATGATGCCTGTATTTTGTTTATAATAGTCTCTGTCTCTCTCTCTTTTTTTTTTTTTTTGGTCTGGTTTGCTGCGATTCTCATCTTCTGTTTGATGCCTTTCTAGCATCTAGAAAATAATCATTTAAAGGCAATTGTATCAAGTCATGGCACCATGGCAGAGCAGGCTAAGAAATGACAGTTATTTGTACATAAATATTTAAATATAAGCACTCTACTCCACTTGGTGCATTATTCAAATTCTGGGCTTACACAGAAAGGTTTCCGGAACTCACCAGCTGCTTCTTTTTGTGATCTCAAAGATTCTCACCCAAACAAGACTCAAAGGACCCATCTTCCAAATCAGACTCCTTATATTTACACCTGGTCACTGAAGTCTTTTGCCTTCTCTACTGCCAACTCCAAACTGACTAGAGAAGAGAATCAATTTGAATTCTCTCTCTCTAATTGCTTCCTTTCCTTTCCCCGAACTTCCGTTTTTCCCCCCTAAAAGCCCGAAGCCAAAACCATAGTTCTGTGAAGGGAGTGTGATTAAGCAAATTACGAACCGGCTCAGGGAGTCACTCTAATTGCTCTAATCAGGGATATTTTTCTAACTCTGCTTGTGGGAGGCCTGGCTGGCCTGGAACACTCACTCCCTGTCCCTGGGTGGCATGTCAGCAGATGGCAATCGCTGCTGCTCTGTTTCCAGGTTAATGTAAGATTGTTCAAGTCTGGGGCCCCAAACCCACTGAAGCCCATGCCACCGTCCAGACCAGGACATCAGAGTCTGCAATAGGAAGAAGAATGCGTGCAAGAAGGAAGGCTCTGTCTACCTGTCTGGTGATATGTAAGCTCCCTGAAGGCAGGTATAGTCTTTCATCTCTGGCAATGGGCCTGGCACAGAGCAGGGGCCCAAATGTTTGCTGAATGCACATGCTAGAATGAAGAAAGAAGGTGTGAAAGTAAAGTTGCATTTCCTTTTAACCCTTTGAGTGCCATACTAATTGCTAAAATTCGTGTGAGAAATGTCAGGCTATTTTGCTGAGAAATGCAGTTTATGAAAAATGTCTCTAAAAATATTATTATTCATAATAATTTGCTGAAAATTTCATGACATGTAGCAAATACACTCTTCTTTTGTAAGTAGTGTTCTTTGACACAATTTAGCAAAATATTGCATTAAAATTATTTTATTATAACAATTATTTTAGAAAAAATAAATTCTTTCCTTCAATATGGCTTTTGAAGTATAATATATGGCATAATATAAAACCTATGATTATAATTTGAAAAAACACATAGCAACATGGATAACGAGCAAGAAGTATGCCAAATATTGCATAAATTTTTGAAAAAAAAAGAAAACTTCATAACATGCAAAAAAATGAACACAAACGGCATTCACACTAGAGACATATATCAATAGATATCAACAGTGAAAAACAGTTTATAAACAAAATGCTAATGCTATACCATGAAGCAAAGAAAATGTCCATTAGCAAAAGTTTCCTTATCATACACACTGCATAGTTTCAACAATTATTGCAAAGATAAATGAAATTAAAAGGACTGTTTAAAATGTAAGTAAAAGTCATAACAGAATTAATATGTCAGTATTTGAACAAGCGTAAAAATTTGAAATTTGGATCAACATGATAAAAAGTTATATCAATATATAACCTGAGGTACAAAAAAAGAGAACAAAACATAAAATATGAATTATTCCATTGTTATTTGCATTTATAGCCATTGAAAAAAGAGTCACTGGGAACGATGCTGGCACTTTTGGGAAAATTTGTCAGTGTCTCTCACAGTGATGTTCGCATTCAAAGGGTTAAGGAGCACTGTATGGAGCAATAGATTTATTTAATAATAAGAAAAAACATACTTGCATAGGGAATGTGCATACTATACTTGAGAATGCTGAAAAGACTGGCTAGTACTTAGCACATATTTCACCATTAACTCAAAATATTTAAAGGTTGCAAGTTTGTACGAGAAAGAGAAAGAAAGAGAGGTTGGAGTGCAGTAGAAAAGCTTCAAACTGGCATTAAATCAGGAGCTTCTACCAGGAAAATAGCAGGAAAAGCAGCAATAGTCGATGCTCTAACAAGCTCAATTTACTTATAAATCCTTCAAGAAAAATTCCAGAACCTCAGGAATTTAATGCCTTAATGAAGCCTCGTAGGTGTCTGTGTATTAAAATATGACCACCCCTGCTTAGGCTTTGGTTAACCTTCCATACCTTTTGGCAACGGTAGCCTGTGAAGCTGGGCTGAGAGAGCTGTCACAAGAGCACCTTCAGGCCTGGGTTCACTGGGCTGCCAGCACAGGTCCAAGGAAACCTAACCACATGCTGCAGCTGCGGTGCCGCCCACATGCAGGCCATGTACTTGGCTTCCTTTGTGTGGGTACTTATGCTGAGCATTGGATTAGAAGTGCCATGTTTTGGCATCATCAATCCAACTTTATCTTTGGGGTTCTTCTTAGCTGGGAAAGTATTAATCAAATAAACTATTTAAATAGAATATGTATGTATTGTTTATTCATTTAGTAAGCATTCTTGAACATCTGCTGAGCACTATATGAGAAACTGGAAATAAAATTATATAAGACATGGTCCATGCCCTAAAGTGATTTGAATACAGTGATGAAGGCAGTCCATATATGAGGACACACGTGTGGCTACGGTATGGGGACAATGGATTACAGAGCATTACTAACTCTACCTACTACATTTACTTTTCTAACAATTCTAGTGATTTCTGTAGCTAGCAGTATGTAATAAAGCATAGTATTTATGCTGAAACCATGCAGACAAGTTCCCAGAAATAAGCAAATCTGCAAAGAACAAATCTATATGCATTTAGTTTGGCCAAGTGGAAGAAATACCTCAGAAAAAAAGGTATTTTTCTTTAAAAAAATAAAAGGAAGCAAGCTGGCTAACTCTTTCCCCAGAGATCACCAGAGTAAATTAATGGTTGCAGACGCTCGCTTAGATTTGCAACACGATCAGCTATCACTTATCGTAAACCAGTACTTGGAGGATTTTCACCAAATTCCATGACTCCTATGTCCCCAATTCTTGATTCAGAAATTTCACCCTTCCAACAAAGTTCAATTCTTCCAGAAGTATAAGATACAACAGATATGTCGAGCTTCAGGAGGTGGGGGAGGGATCACGTTTACTGATCACCAGCTTAGCCATTCCAAATTAAATCTTCAGTGCATGTACCTAACAAGCCCCTGCACCCTAAAGAGAGTTTATCGCAACATGTTTACATTATTTTTCTAAAGGCATTCTAGTTATCTAAGAAACAATGCTATAGTTCCCTGTGATCCGAAATGAAATAATTTTCACTTACATGAAGAAGTATTTGCCATTCACATACTGGAGCGCTAAGAGCATTCACTCTTAAAATGAACATAACTTAACACAAAAACTTATATTCCAGGAACACACTTGACTAAGAAAAAGTTGGATGCAAATCATGTGGACTGTTAAAATATGTTGCCTCCTGAAGGCAGCAAAAGGCTCTTTTGCTTTTTTAAACTGAAATAGCCTCCTCAGTGAAGTTCTGATTGTCTAGAAAGCACCCTCACTCACTGGGACTTTCTCCCTGTTCACTGTGAACATCCACATGGTTTTTCAAGGGCTGTACTGAGGACTGACTGACAAACTCACTACAATTAGGCTGAGAACTGAGTTGTACCTTGAGTTAATTTTCAAGAAAATATCTCACTCAATTTATTTACACTGCTTTCAAGGTGTTCCATTTTAAAATCCTTGGAATTTCAGTACGGCTTTGGGAGAATGCCAGAATTTCAACTATCCTTCTTAATTAAATGCCCTCTACTGCCAGCAAACCAACAACAGCAGGTTCTTGGGAAATATCAGAGATCAAAATCCTATTCAGCAAATCTATATGAAGTATCTAGCTATGGTCAGCACTGTGAAAACCACGGTGGAGTTCTACTGGAGTTGTATTTTAAATATAAGAAAAATCTTTAACCTAAAGATCTGGTTAGACTAGATGTAACCCATGAGATGAGTACAGGTAGTACAGGGCAGAGTGTGAGTCATAATTAAAACAAGTGCTATAGGGTACAATAAGTGATAATAATAACTCATAATAATGCCTTATTATTTAAGGACAAAACCTGAAAAATGACATGTTTAAATTAGATCAAGTGCATTCACATACAATAGTTCTTTTGATTCTTACAGCCACACAATAAGGTAGACAAGGGAGATATTATTAATCCCATTTTACAGATGAAGAAACTGTGATCCATAGAAATAAAGGGGATTAGCCAAGGGCACCTTGCAAATAAGAGGCAGAATTTCAGGTTAGTAGTCCTAGTGTTGTATCCCTGTTCAACATCATGCTGCCTTCTTGCTAAGTACCACTGGAGGGAGAAGAGGGAGCATGAAAGGACTTGAAGGGTGAGCTATGAAGGACAAAGGGTCTTCAGTGGGAAAGGACAACAGAGAGATGAGCAAAGAGCATGATCACAGGCTCAGAAGCACAGATTTGGGAGAAAATGACTAACTGAAAAGGGGTGTACAGTAGAAGGAATTTGGAAATAGGATCTGATTGAAAATTAAATAATCATGGAACTTTCAGCAAGTCGGAGTCTGGAGTTGAGTTTTGGTCTTTCAATCAATGAGGCTATTTTTTGAAGAAGACTGGCATGATCAATACAGAGGTTAAGAAAATTCATACAGTGTTTGTGCAGAACAGGGGTTAGAGAGGTGGGAGGTGGGGGGGGGGCGGGCAAAGAGTCTGGGTTTCTGAAATCCAGGAGAGATGGTAGAAGGCCTGGCATAGTTCTGAGATGCTGAGGTGGGTACATGTTACAGAATTCATCACCCACATTCATTTGCACATCACTGAGCAACAGCAAAGCTACAAATACTCTGGTTACAAGGAACAGAGCATATAAAAAAGAAGGATAATCGGGCTTACAAACTTATGATGGATTAAGCCATTTTAGGTTGGCTGACTTAAAATTGTTAAGATATACTGTCTCCAGAATTCAGGACTGACAAAGGCAATGCTACCTCCATTGTCAGGCCTTGGTTTAGTGTGACTTCTTGCCCCAGCCAGCCAGTCCTCAGCTGGGCTACAGGTGACCCCACACGCCTGCTGGAGTTCCAACAGATGGAGAGGGTTTGAGTAGGGTCAGGGGCACTCTGGGTTCCTCATCCAGACTCATATGGAAAGAGGTCTAATTTTGTAAAGTTGCTTTTATTAAAATAGTTTTAGAAAATTTCAATTGGGTAAAGGGTTCCATAGTTTCAAACAGCTGAAAAGCCACTGATCATATCCCATCTCCGGAAAAGACAGATAAGGAATCAAGGCAGAGAGGTGTAGCACCTGGTTCAAGGTCACAGAGGGGTGAGGTCACTTGAGGGGCATTTTCAACTGCTTTATATTGGGAACTGAAAAAGCTTTTACACAGCAAAAAGAAATAACAAAATGAAAAGGCAACCTACGGAATGAGAGAAAAAAATTGCAAATCAATACCTAGTAAGAAGTTAATATCCAGAATATATAAGGAACCCATACAACTCAATAGCAAAAACAAAAAAAACAAAAATCTGATTTAAAAATGGGCAGCTCTGGTAGCTCGGTTGGTTGGAGCACCATCCATGCACCAAAATGTTGCAGGTTCGATCCCTGGTCAGGGCACGTACCTAGATTGTGGGTTCAATCACCAGTTGGGACACATATGGGAAGCAACTAATCAATGTTTCTCTCTCACATTGATGTCTCTCTCTCTCTCTCTCTCTCTCTCTCTCTCTCTCTCTCTCTCCCTTTCTCTCTCTCCTTCTTTCTCTCCCTCCCTCTCTCTCTAAAAATCAATAAACATCTTCAGGTGAGGAATGGAAAAAATGAGCAAAAGACTTGAATATGCATTTTTCCAAAGAAGACATACAAATGGCCAATAGATACATGGAAAAGTCCTCAATGTCACTCATCATCAGAGAAATGCAAATGAAAATCACAATGAGATATCACTTCACACCTTCAAAATGGATAGCATTAAAAAGAGAAAAAATAAGTACTGGCAAGGATGTGGAGAAAAAGAAACCTTTTTATACTGCTGGTGGGAATGTAAATTAGCAAAAACAGTATAGAGGTTGCCAGTTCGATTCTGGATCAGGGCACATGCCTGGTTGCAGGCCAGGTCCCCGGTTGGGGGTGTGCAAGAGGCAACCGATCAATGTTTCTCTTGCATATCAATGTTTCTCTCCCTCTCTTTCTTCCTCCCTTTCCCCTCTCTAAAAATAAATAAATAAATAAATAATTTAAAAGTTTTTAAAAATTAACAATAGAATTCCCATAGGATCCAGCAATCTTACTTCTGTGTACACATTTTAAGAAAATGAAATAATTATCTCTGAGAGATATCTGCACTCCCATATTCACTGCAGTATTATTCACAATAGCCAAGATATGGAAATGACCCACTTGAATCAATAAAAAAATGCATCATATATAAATATATATGTGTAGAATATTATTCAGCCATAAAAAAGAAAAATTCTGCCATTTGAGATGACATGAATGGGTCTTGAGGGCATTATGCTAAGTGAAATAAATCAGACAAAGACAAATACGGTATGATCTCACATGCATGTGGAGTCTAAAAAGTAAAAATTACAGAACCAGAGAGCAGAACAGTGCTTGCCGGGGGGTAGGGGGAGGATGGGGAGATGTTGGTCCAAGGGCACAAACTTAGTTATAAGATAAAAGAGTTCTGGGGATCCGATGGATAGTAAAATGACTCCAGTTAGTAATACTGTATTATACATTTGAAATTCGCTAAAAGAATAGATTTCAAGTGTTCTTACCGCAAGATAAAGGTAGCTATGTAAAGTGACAGAGGTGTTCCATCTTCATTGTGGTAACCATTTCACAATGTTTACGTATAGCATATCATATCATGTTGTACACCTTAACACAATCGTGTCTCTTTTTTTTTTTTTTTTTTTTTTGTCAATTTTTCTTCAGTAAAGCTGCAGGATGGGAGTGAGGTGGAAAATTTGGGCAATGAGAACTCAGGAAACAAAAATTATTTAATGTCCTTTAAGCTCCCAGTCTGGGACGCCCTCCAGGCCCTTTCCTGTGCTCTGGGTGGAGCCAGTGTGGGGCATCAGGGTGCGCACCCAGAGCTTGTGGCAGGGTTCAGCTTTCTGCCAACAAATATAACTTACAGAACTTCCAATGAGAAAAGGGTCTAGTTAATACTCTTCCCCAACTCATTCATGCTTCAATACTTGCTTCTCTCTTTTTTTCCTCACTCTAGTCTCCTTTTGGAGGCTAAGATTAAGGCCAAACAAACAAACAAACAAAGATAGAAAACCTTAAAAGAACACCAACCTACCACCATCATCAACAACAACAATAAAAACACCTTAAGAGAGGGATGCGTGTGCCTTGGGGGAACATAAGGAGGTGCCACAGGTTTGGAATTCTCACTGTTACCCAAGAATTATGACCCAGAGGCAGAGAATCATTAAATCTGCTGGTTTCACTTGTATAACAGCATATAATACTATACCTGTTCCTGCATTGCACATCGAATCAGGAAGTCTGGGGTGGGGGGAGCCCAGCAGAGCCCCTCGTAAATCTGTCTTTTGGTATTCCAATCATAAAAACGCCTTCCGCTCACTTTTTCACACAAAGCCTACCATCATCTGAACCATGTTTATCGAACAAAGTGACTTTCTCGAAGCTACAGCATTTCTCTTCTTTGACAGCAAAACTGATTAAATCTTCCCAGAGCAAAGTTAGGCAGACCAGATCCCACCTTCCTGGGAGTTACTAAGGTCCAGACTCCAATTCTTGTGTTTCCTTTCCTTATGGTTAAGAAAAAATAAGCAAAAGTGAGACAATTTTGTAGAACAGTTCTCCTGAAGAAACAGCTCTCTTCTTAACTGAGGTTGAAAGATTTCTCACCAGTTTTGGGGATTATCTAATCTAATGGTGAGAGCTCCTGAATTAAATATTTTACTGGTTGTAAATTGAGGGAAACTGGAGTAAATGCAGATGATAGGCATATCAACAAGTAAACCTTCCCTGGCCAGACTGAACGTGACCATTTCAAGACAGAGAATTCTGAGAAAATTGTGTTTGATTACAGTGACATTAGTGGCAAGAGGCATTTCCAAAAAGAGGCTGTAAGTTATGAATTAACAACAGTTCTCTGTGCACTGATTAACTCCTCCATACTCACAATGCCCAGTTTTAAAAAGAACAAATTAAAACGACCTTTCCAGCACTCACTGACACTGCAAACAGTAATATATCCAGTTAGAAATCCAGAGAGGAAAGTTGTATCTGTGGCATATGTGCTGATCTGAGCAATACAGCCTGTTTTTGTTAATCACCCCTGTCAGAAATATAAAATATCCTTATAATAAGTTACACAGCTCTCTGTGCTTCATGAGCAATTCACTGACACAAAAGCTCCAGATTTTACAACAGTTATCAGCACTGTCAGCTAGCTGCTGAGAGTTATTGAGATTAATTTGAGAGGTAAAATATCTCATGCTGCCTTTGAAAGTCATCTGCATAATTGCAGCGCTTTCTAATCACCATCGAAGACCCATAACTACACCAGGAGAAACTGTGGTTCTCTGATCCCCGGTCTGGTAACTAGATGCACAAACTCCCCTTTAGATTCTTCTGGAACAACAGCCCTTAAGCATTGCTGTGGTAAAGAAAAACAAGCCTCCCATCATGCACTGCTCTCTAGCCAGAGACTCATCAGTGATTCTGAAATCATTGGGTTCAGCTGGAACTTCCTTTCCTCGCCCCAGACTTGGATATTTACAAAGTGGTTAATGAAGAAAGAATAAGTAATCACCTGACCATTGCAGCAGACAAGAATGAAAACTGATAGATGTACACTTCTATTCTTGAGCTGGACAAAAAGAGTAATTTTCATCCCACCGAGCTCTGTTGGGGTTACCTTTCATCCCATCTGGGCAGGTGTAAAGTGTGCTTTATGCAGACAAGCCTGGCGTTTGACAGATTTATTGACAAGATCTGCTGGCCAGAGTGCATGCAGGGATACACCATTTGTTTAAAAAGAGAAGAATGTATACCACCAGGTTTGGAATTCTCACTCTTACCAAAGAATTATGAACCGGAAGCAGAGAACCATGAAACCCGCTGGTTCCACTTGTTCAGCAGCGTATAATGTACCTGCTCCTGCATTGCCCGCTGAATCAGGGCCTCATAAACAGACATTGGCTTAGAAGATCATGGCTACAATGTATTAGTATCAGGAGGAAGGTAGTAAAGACATTTCTCAAGTTTCAGGGAAAGCAATTTCAAAAGCAAGGTGAGTTAGCTGCCAGTGTCTACCTGAAGCTGTCTCTCTGCTCTGTGGACAGGGCATAGCTTCAGTCACTTTTGTTTGTCACCTGCTCAAAGGACAGGTAGCACTGTTTAGCCTCATTTGGGAGGTGCGGGAGAGGGTAAAATGATGCAAAACTGACTTTGAGTTAATCTCTCATTGACTTCAAGGTCACAATGGTGACAAAATGCTGTCTTCATTATAATATTTTACAATTGAATAAAGCTTTGATATTATTGGATGATAATAAAGGAAAAAACAAGGAACAATTGTCTGCATGTGGCAGTCTACATAAAAAGGCTGTGTCTGGAAGTCTAATTGCTCCTCAGCCTTTGTATTTAAATCCCTAGCCCCTAATGAAATACAAGTTATTCTCAAGGTTTAACCTCAAGGTATCCTGAATTTAACTGGAGTCAGGGAAATCTTGCTCAGATCCTGAACTTCAGCTTTGATCACCTCAGTTAGGAACTGATTAACCTGAGCAAGTTGCTTAACTTCTTAGAGTCTCAGTTTCCTCATCTATAAATCAGGACAGGAAAATTTATATTTTGGGCCTGTAGTGAGAAGTAAATCATAAGACACAGTGAAAATTAGATGAATTAACTATAAAGTATATTTCATAGTGCCTAGCCTATAGTAAGTGCTCAATAAATGTTAGTTCCCTTATAGTTTTGTTTTGTTTTTTTCACTTTCGATTGTGGCAAAGAAACTCTTGGAAGAAGGAAACAGGACCAGGTAATGTAAAAAGCTGACACCAGTTGAGCTTTCTTGCTGCTCAGGGGGCAGATTTAGCTGAATCACTATCAGTCCTGTAAACAAGCTCTATGTGCCGCCTGCTGAAGGTGTTGTTGCAGGGAAGGTGTAAGGAAGTGCCTGGCACGTGTGAGATTGGTTCACAGAATATGAACCATCTATCCCAACACCTTGCAGATCCCACATCAGAGCTTTCTACTGGTGACTCCCCAAAGGCCCTCCCTCTAAGCCAAAAAGCAATGCATAAGCTGTCTCTGTCCTTGATCACTTACATCCATTTTGTATGTAAAAAGAGCACTCTTGGCTCCCAAAGAAACAAGATTACAGGGAATAAGAGGTGGAAATGGGCAGGTGGAACAGCTAAGGTACCCAGTTAGGACAAATCTCTCTTTCTTGCCAGGACAATAAAAACAGAATCCCATCCAGCTTTGTGAGTTACTCTCTTAGCCAACTGGCTACATGTTTGATGGAAAGAGAGGTTCAACCATGGAAAAATAAAAGCTTTTCCCACCAAATGGAGAGTGGTTGGAAATGCATTTGAAGAAAACTGCCATTGTGGCGTTCCAGGCTTGTCCTCTCCTGGTGGCGCCCACTGATCAACTGCCTCAGCTCACAGGCTCGCGGGCCATTTCTCTTGCCACCGATGCTGCAGGTTTCACCTGCAATCTGAAATGCCAGGCTGTGCATTTGGTTCCTCATCTCCCCTCATGTAATAACTGAAACATCACTTTTCACGCTCTAGAAAATGCAAACATAGCTGAATTGAAGCACTTCAAATCCTCCTGAGCAATTCAACTAAAAAGGAAAGCAGATGGGACATTTCAAAGTAAGGGTGGTTGGATGTCTTTGGGCATGGGGATGGAAGGTGTGTGTGGGGTGGGGGGGGGTCTCTTTTTAGGAGAGTTGCTGTTGGTTTAAAACGTAGGTGCTAGCCTAATTTTAAAGTTTACAACATGTGCATCTTACATGACTGCATGTGACATCTTCAGTCATAATAACACTGTCCTCTGAAGAAGCTAGGCCATAACTGTCATACCAGGATGTACGTAGCTACCAGGCATGTCCTGTCAACTGCCCGTAGTCACCTGATTAGCCTTAATGCCCCACCAAAGCCAAAAATAGGACATAGTTTGGAAGTGACTCAAATGGTTAAAGAAAAAATGTCAGTACAGTTGACCCTTGAACAAAATGGGTTTGAATGGCACAGGGCCATGTATACATGAATTTAAAAAACAAAACAAAACAAAACAAAAAACTGTAAATGTATTTTCTCTTTCTTATGCTTTTCTTAATAACATTTTCTTTTCTCTAGTGCACTTTATTGTAAGAATACCGTATTGTAATAATACATGTAACATACAAAATATGTGCTAATCAATTGTTTATGTTATTGGTAAGGTTTCTGGTCAACAACAGTCTATTATTAGTGAAGTTTTGGGGGAGTCAAAGTTGTACATGGATTTTCAGCTGCACAGGGAATCAGCGTCTGTAACCCCTGAGATCTTCAAGGGTCGAGTGTAGTTAACACAACCAAGTGCAAGCCACAGGCCCAGGAGTCAGGAGGTCATGGTAGCAGGCAGAGGGCCTCAAACAAGCTGAGTTGGAGTCCAGGCATAGGCCACTCATCAACAGAGGCTTTATTTCTTTCTTTGAATGATCTTTCATCCTTTCTAAAGCTAATCATCAACTCCTTAAACAGCAAGGCCCAGCTCAAATTCTACTTGTCCACGATCTCTCCACCAGGCAGCTATCTGATCTCTTGGATGAACTTTTACTAGGTATTATCTATTATGCTGTTTTTACACAATTCCACCTTTATTATACAAGTAATATAATTACACATGTATACATTCATATTATCAACAGTATTATAATTATATATCTCTTTCTTTCACTAGACTATAAACTTTTGAAGGCAGGAACCATGTCCCATATATTGAGCACCATACTAAACACTGAAGATTCATAAATAAATATCTCTTTAAAGTTTAATAAGGTGCAGATTAGTAAGCAATTGGTTTGTGAGCAAGTAGAAAAGAAGTAATTAGTAAAGTCTAAGGATGGGTAGACTGAAGTAAACTATAGCCAAACCTCTCTTTCCTTTTGTGACATGGTTACCAGGTTATTAAATCTACAGAATTCCATATATGGCCTGGATTTGAGCAAGGCAATACATAAAATTTCTGTATCATTGTCAGAATGATGGCAAATCATGAGCTATCAAATAATGTTTTTTAATAGATGAGCCTCAACCCTAAACAGTCTGTCTTTACTTATGCTGTTCAACATTTTTATCAACTACTTGAATAAAGATAAGAAGGTTTCCTACGAAACCTAATGAGGGCATAAATCCAGGAAAGACAACTATTACATTTCATAACAGAATCAAGATTGGTAAAAAGACTTCTCAAATTACAGTATCAAGCTGAATTCAACACAATATTAAATATAAAGTTTTGCATTCAAATTATCAAGGGTACAGGCACAGAATAACCAAGACCTTGCTAGAGATAAATTAGTATATATGAATTTTATAGTAATTAAAAACACCATGTCAGACATATGTATGGGTGTATGTGTGCATGTGTGTGTGTTCCCCTTCTCAGGTCTGATCACCTTTGGTATTTAAGATTCACTTCTAATTAGGAGGCTTACAGAACCATATACCCAGGATGATGAGAGATCTAAAGACTCTGCCTTATTTATAATATTTGAGAGAGCTACACCTGTTTACCCAGAGAAATGAAAACTTTGGTGGAAAAAGGGGAAAACTGAGAGTTATACTGCACTTGATAACTTTTCAGGTACTCAGAGAGGAGAAAGTTACCTCCGGAGATAAGAAAGAGGCAAGAGACTCATTTGGGATCAAGTTTCAAAAGGCCCAACAAGGGAATGGGCTGCCTGAGAGCAAGGAGCACAGCACAATGGAATTATTCAAGGAGAGGATGGATGAGCAACCACCCATGTGGATGTGTCAAATGGATTTCTGTACTTGGAGATCAGGATCCTTGAAGGCAAGGACCCTGAAGCCCCTTTCAATTCTATGGTCTTCATTGGCGTTGATGGTGGAGGGACCAGAGGAGCAGGAAATGGACAGCTCAAATCACACAGTTGCACCACTGACCTTGGCACAACCATTTGCTGCATCAACTCAGACTTGGAATCACCTACCTGGAAAGAGTTTGCTCTTACAAACCCACACGTGGCTGAGTAGCTTTTATGGCTCACAATGACCAGCCTGAGTGCATGCCCTGCTGTTAACACCTTAATGCAAGTACAGAGAAAATGAGGCCAAAATAAGCAGAAAAGGCAAAGACAGGGGAAAATGGGCCTGTGGACTGTAAAGTGGGGAGCCTGGGTTGAAGACAATTCAGAATGGAGAGCGGTAATCGCAATGTGGTGGGTTCTCACACAGATCACTGGCTTTTACTGCAGATCCCGGGACTAAACCCACAGAGAAAGTTTCAGTGTGGAGTACAGCACAGCCACTTCCTCTTCACTCCAACAGCTCCAATGTTCTCATAGCTCCAAAGAGTGGAGACGGCACTGAAAAGAATATTTTCTCTTATTCAAAACCTTTCCCTCTGATCCTTGTGTTACTGAAAACATGGATTTCTTGAGTCCCCCTTTCCCTATGCCCCTATCACACCCCATCCCCAACAACAATAAAAACAGGCTGGGGATATAGGACCAAAAAAAATCAGACTGTAAAAAGCCTTCCTGTATGGAATGAGAAAAACAGAATTCCCATTCATGAGTTATAAAACCTGAAAGGTGAGGGGAATTTTATAGACCCAGAAAGTGATGAAATGAAGAGAAAGACTTCAAGTCCACCCAAAAAGTGATAAAATTTTTTATTTATATTTTAGTTGTGGAAAAGAAAATAAATCATTAAAATGACTTTCAGAATGCCTCAAGGATAAGGGCATTGTGTAGGTCTTGGCTATAAATGTTGTCGAGAGTGATAAAAGAGTTGGTTTTGCTTCCTTAGCATTCGTCTGGGTTGAGGCTTCCTATTCCAATGCAGGAATCATGCCTGCCACAGGGCATGCATTGTCGCCTTTCCACGCAGGTCCTGCCCAAGACACCCAGAGCGGCTCTCTCACCTACACCCAGGTTTCCATCTAACACGGACCTTACAGACTTGCCATCAAACCACCAGGGCTTCGGATCTCAATTTGTTTTATTTTCATGGTTACTAGTTATTTCATGGTTACTAGTTATTTCATATTTACCTGCTTATAAATTGGTTTTACATGTGTGTGTTTTTGTTCTTATTTTTCTTAGTCCTCGGAATTCAACATGGAGAAAGCAAGGTTCCTGCCCCAAGGAAGTCAGTCTACAGACTAAAGGGCCCTGGATTAATTCTGATGTTGTTTAATGATGTATTTCAAGTGCCTGACTATTGAGAAAGGTGACAGGGTAGCTGTTATAAAACCAACTGTTGATTTTATTTAAACCTGAGAAGGATTAGCTAAGAATTTGTAAAAGTGGTAGGATTTTCGGCGAACCTGCAAACTTGCATCCAGCATTTTGCTTTGAATATTTTCTTTTTATTTTCTGCACGTCAAGCCTTCCCATGAGCATGTGATGGCTCAACTAAATCTCAAAAGACAGCTCCCATTCAAAACTAACTTCCTCTAGATCTGTGACACATAAAAACATTAAGAACCCGGAAGTAAACTGAACTTTGGAATGAACTGGAACTAAACACATGTGCCAATCAATATTGCTCTCTGCATCTGCTTGTACGTTCAGTCTTATATTTGTCCTCCAAATCATATACAATAGGACTCAAGAAGAGTACTCAGAACAGTGGCATGATAGGGGACAGGTAGGATTTGTAAACGGAAGCAACTCCAGCTACCTTTCCACAGTACCCATCTATGGTGGCACATGTCTCCTTAAGTGTCAAGGCTCTCTCAGCACCATCACAAGGACAAAGTCTTAAAGGGGCTTTACTAAGATCCCCACTGAATACTCAGTGCTCAACACCTGCAGCACTAAGAAGGTCCAGATCCCCATTCATTTTCATAGCCATTCCCTCCCCCTTTAGCTCAGCACTAGGCAGGTTGGAGGGTCTGGTTACTTATATCATCATTCTGCATTGACCATGAAGATGGCCACTTTTGACCATGCCGGACAACACAATTTCCCAAGTGAGCCATGGCTCCATGGCCAAGGCATGTTTTTGTAATTCATATTACTAAACAACAGCCTTGGCCCTAGAGGCCATTGCCTGGAGATTCTAATTCAGCTGAAACCAATATGAGCAAGCCTGGATGACTCACCGGGAACGGAAATGATGGGTTGAGTGATTGTTCTCTTGAAGTCACTAGCTGGGTAAAAGCAGTTGCTCATGACCTGACGGGACAGGTTTCTCAGGCTGGCCGAGACAAAACAAATAAATCAATGTCACTTTCCTCCCTAACTTCTTAAAACTCTATATTTAAAATCTTCATTTCAGCTCATAAGTCGAGGAAAACTATCCACAGAACTATGCATTTGGCCTCTGGTGATAATAGGAAGCGATGAGGTAGGGTAGGAATAGCTGAGAGGACATTTCAATGGAAAGCAATCCCATAGGAACACCGCCTGGTTCTCTGCTCTTGGTCACTGCCTCAGTTATTTAAGGAATCCATAAAGCTCATACAATGACTTATTCTAACAGGGTAAGCACACACATTAGCAAGAGAAAGTTGAAAGACTTGAAAATTGAAAACCTTTCCCTTTTAAAGTCAAAATCAATCTCAGGAGCAAATCCACGAATGCATTAGGAATTCTCATTTCCTAATTAATCTGAATCTCTGAGATTTTCCATATTGCACTACTCTGATTGACCCTTTGGGGGCAGATATGTTAAAGTATTCTTTCCTTGCAATTACTAGCAAAATAAGTTCTGAAGAGATAATTCACAGTCCAATGAATACAAATAACAGTCCTGTATTATCCTCATCAAACTTGCTAAGAGACTCAATCTTAATTATTCCCACTACAAAATGATCATAATGTGATGTGATAGAGGTGAGAACACTAAAATGGCAACCATATTACAAAATGTAAATGTATCAAATAAAATTCATACAATGCTATGTCGTGTCGTCGGCAGCCGTCCGTCTCGAGAGACGATGGCGTAGCTTCTTAAGAGTCTATCTGCACCGCCGAGAATGGCTGTGCAGTCCAACTCGGGAGTGACACGGTATCTGTCTCCTCCCGTGTTGAATCGACATCTTGTGATGACGCTGGAGTGTCCTCTCCAGTGAAGCTGAAGCTACAGAGCCTGGGCAGGGTGATATGGAGGGTCTGCTGTTGCCCATGCAGCAGACCCCCCCTCTCTTCGCAGCTGAAGGGTCCAAGGGAAAGACGGAGTCAATACAGCTTGGCTTCAGGTGCGCCACAGGAGTTGCCGGTGTTGACTACAACGTCAAACCGCCTTAGGGACTCCGGCTCCGGATTTTCTGTTGGGGTTTACTCCCTTAGCCTTTCCCCTGAAGAGGTATGCCGCAAGGCAACGGAGGTTTTTTGGAGTCAGAGTTTTCCTTCTCTGATGTGCCCTGACTGGAAGATCGAACCAGCGACACTTAGCTCGCAGGCTGATGCTCAATCCACTGAGCCAAACCAGCCAGGGTCAATGCTATGTATATATCAAATATATTTCAATAAAAAACTTTAAATACTGTTAATTACAAATTTAGTACATACTACCAAAAATTTAGGAAATATAGAAAATAAACTAATTTAATAGATGGCAAGTAACTATTCTACGTTATTTCCTCTATTAGAATTCTGTTGGATGACAGCTAAGTAGGTTTATGCCATGTGTGATTCTGGCAACAATATGACTGGATATATTGCTGAGGCTCTGAAATAAACTTAAGTAAAAAGGCTTGTCGACACACCTGATCAAAGCATACCTGAGGTTTAAATACAAAAGAGAAGCTAGACCCCTATGATCAGAGCACATGCTGCCAATGACACTGTCTGAACACATTCGCTGTCCGTTTAGTGTTGCCCCACAGGGGGGTAAACACAGATCTAGCATCTCAGATTTAACCACCTTTGCCCTTTTTATCCTAGCAGGGACCCATGTTTTGAGAACAGAAGGAAACACAGCTAATAAGTAGACAGGACTAGCTGTTCACGGGTGAAGCATGGCAGCGATCGTGGTGAGAACAGCGGGATCGTGCAGAGCCGTGTCATGCTTAGACACAGAAGACGCTTTCATCTCTCTTCTAGGAAGACTTCCTGAAGGTGAAATTTTGAGAGCTGCCTAAGGATAAATTGGAAATGCTCTGCTTTCCTTGGGTTACTGAAAACAACTTTTCAAGAAAGAGCCGCTGAGGACTAAACGAAAGCCACTCCAGTGCCAGTTACTGGGGGCCGGGAGCTGACGGCTGAATGTGCAGGTGCGTAAACGGGAATTCTAACCATTTAAAATGCCTTCTCCAGTTCAGCCTTCTTTGCCTAGAGCCAACCTGGAGCAAAGCTATTTTTTTTAATTTCCTTCTGTGTTTATTGTTAAGCAATCCCCTTCACTGCTTAAAAAGGAGGGGCTTACACAAACTTTCAGGTATTGTCCTTCTCCAATATTGGTCATAAAATCAACAAGAAAGGGGAACAATAAACCCAGCAGCCATAGGGTGGGTCAAAACTGCAGCGAATTCAAGGAAATACCGTGTCTGAATGGTTCTCTCTGGACATAGGGCAAATACACCTCCCCCTCGGGAGGCACAAGGACTTCTGTGTGCACTCAGGACCCTGTGGTGAGCCACAGTTTCCAAAGCACACAGTCACCCAGTGCACCACTGACCAGAGGCACCGCTGCCTCTCCGCTCTCTTCCCTTCTCTCTCACAGACTCCTGTCCTGCTCCTGAGCACTCCCAGGGCCCCAGACAGGCAGTGTTAGCCAAGGCAAAGGCAAACTAGTACCGATGACTGCAAATCAAAGGTGTGGGCTGGGGCAGTCCTGGGTGACCAAGCAGGAGGGGGTGAAAGGGGCATGGCCAGCTGGCCACATCCATCACAAGCAGCAATTATGTTTATGGGGGAAAGAACAGCCCCATAGGCCTGAGGACACAAAGGAAGCTTCCGGCCTGTGTTCTGTCCTTTAATTCTGTCCTAAAGGCAGGCTGAGTAGTCAGTGCAGCACTGTTTGGAGACTCTGCTGTAGAGACTTGCCTGTCTGGTTTTCCTAACTATAGCAGGGGATAAACTGTCCCAGCTGGTTTGAATAAGAAGAAAAGGAAGCAAGCATCAGAAAAGAAATAAGTACTTCATGTAGGCAGGACAGGATTATAAACTCTTCAAGATTAGCTGAAGTAAAAGATTAAAAAGGTAACAGAGTTTCCACTAGTACAAGAAAAACATTCCTGGGATTTCTTGCTTGGCAATTAAAAAACCCAGACTTGCCCTGACCAGTGTGGCTCAGTTGGTTGGGTGTCGTCCCACAAAGCAGAAGGTCGTGGGTTCAGTTCCTGGTCAGGACACATGCCTGGGTTGTGGGTTCAGTCCCCAGTCAGGGTGTGTATGAGAGGAACCAATCGATGTTTCTATCTCACATAGATGTTTCTCTCCTTCTCTGTCTCCCTCCCTCCCCCTCTCTAAAAACAAATAAAATATTAAAAAAAAACCAGAAGGAAAGAAAGGGAGGAGGGGAGGGAGGGAGGAAGAAAGAAATCTGGCCTTCAGAGAAGTTGCTGGGTGGGGAGGTGATGGGAGGGGAGGGGAGGAAAGGGCAGCACATGTCCCCCTGTAGCCCTATGTTCTGCCCTCTCCGGTGGGGCTGTTCACGGCCAGACTGCTTTGCCTCCAGCTCAGATTCTAGCTGGAGATCACATTAGGGAGAACATGTAGTTTCTTATGGATACGAAAGTTGTGACAGAAACCTCCCAGCAGCAGGAACGGTCACTGAGTTAACATAGGAGGACAAGGATGACAGAAGGCAGCGGCTAGCTGGCTAGTGGAGGAGCTAAGAGACAACAATGGGATTTGATGGAGAAGAGATACCAGGTGGCTGGAATGACTGCCCGTAAGTCTTAGACTGCTGGTCTCTCCCCGTTCCTAGCACTAAATGCAAAGTCCTGACTCCAATACATGCCTCGCACCCCTGAAACTGAGGAAGGGGCTGTGGGTCCATTACTAAGTCACAGGTGCCAGGGGTCCCTCCATCCATGGCTGCAAGGGTGACCTTATAAATGTCAGGTTAAATGTCACTTTCCTTAGATAAACCACCTAGCACTACCTGGAGAATGGACTGATTTTAGTTCCACAAATGCTGTATAAAGTAGGCTATTAACCCACCCTTAAACAAAAAGCTAAATAACCACAACATTTTCTTTGGAGCTGAGGCTTGCTGATGACCTGAAGCCAAGAAGAAGGGACGCTATCTGAAAGGTTAGAGAGGACATAATGAAATATTCTCATTCTTCACTCAGCAAAAGAGCGGAGGAACACCATGACAATGACCGTGACCACCAACATCACCAGACACACCTGCACATTTACACCCAGGAAAACTTCTCTCTAGTGTGTGGGATCACAAGTGTCTTTATTATCTCCAATTAGTATCTCCTACAATGTGACCCAGCCACATTTTGGTCACAGGGTGAACTCAAAAAGGCTTCATGTCCTTCTCCAAACAGCCAATCCCCCTGCCTCTCAAAAAATGACATGGTCCAAGAGAGAACTCTGCTAAGAATCAGGAAGAATTAGTTTCCACTGACTTGAGAGGCATTTGGTGTTAATGCACAGACCCGGGTGCCAGTGCGCCTGGGTGGAATCTCAGGTCTGCCGCTTTAGACCTTTATGACGTTGGGGGAAGTTATCTAGCCTCTCTGTGCCTCAGTTTTCTCACCTATAAAATGAGGGTAAAAATAGTACCTACCTCCTCGTAAGATTTTATAATGACCAAATGCATTATGATATGTAAAGAACTTACAACAGTGCTTGGCATAGAGTAAGAACAATATTATTATTTGTTGTTATTATTACTATCTTTATTATTATATTCTGGAGTATGCTACAGAAGACATCTGTTTTCCAGACTCCTCTCAGATGGGCTTGACAACACCATCTCTACTCCAGAATAGCTTAAAAGCAAAATAAAACAAAATAAAGTAATTTCGGATTGCTTTCCTATCCAAGATAAGAGCCTGTGATAAATGTTAAGTGGCCATAAGTTCTTTGCAGCTATTGCATTAATGGATGAAGTCTATTTCAACTTCCTCCCCTGTGGGCTGACCTTAGCCATTCTTTGACCAATAGAACGTACAGTTTCCACTCATGTCACCTTGCTGGCAGCTCTGTCGTGCGAAGGAGCCTGAGCTAGCCTATTGGAGAATAAAAGCAAATGACAGAGATGAGTTATCCCAGCTGAGGTCTCCTAGACCAACTGCCTCCCAGGTTCCAGCTGAATAAACGGCAACACGAGTGATCCTAGGAGGGGACTGGCAGAACCCGGCTCAAACTGCGGACCCACAGAATCATGAGCAAAGAAAATGGTTGTTGCTTTAAGAAACTAAATTTGGGGTGGTTTATTATTACGCAGCAAGAGATAACTGCTACAGAGCCCTAAACAAATGAGGGGTTTTTAATCAGTAGCATTTCAAACACCACCACCACCCCCAAGTGAAACCAGGCCCTTTGTCTCAGCCAACAGGTCTACCAACCACCACATGGTGCTTCCAAGCTCTCATCTCACCCACCTAGTAGCCCCCCAGTGGGGCCACCATTGTTGGCATATTAACTTGGGAAAGCTAAGACTAGTTAATGATCAAATCTGGAGAGAAGGAGGCAAGCTTTCTGCACCAAGGTAGAGCCAAATTAGGTCTTTGCAGAGGGAGGGGATGTGGGAATACATGATTTTGTTCCTTTTAGTCTGTGAGGACTCTGGGGCCAGAAATGGCAAGATTTGGCCTCCTTGGAAGTAGCTTTATACCATGGGTCTTAAGTATTGCACAATGAAGTACACAGATACCATCAAGGAGTGAGCAAACCAATTCAAGGTCAGCATCTCCAGGTGAGAATCTGGGGAAGCCAGTCAGAACCTATCTTGGAGCCCCGATAAGTGGCTCCAAGAATACAGGAAGTCCCAAACACCTTCATTTTTTCTGCTATTCACAGCAAGAAAATTATACATTGCAAGCTTTGATTTTTCTGTCACCTAAGCAAAGACCCCATAGTAGGCACAATACAGGGGGGGGAAGAAAACAAGTTCCAGAGATCAGTGTTCTTTCATCTGCAACATGCGGGAAGAATTGATAATCATCTTGGTAGGAAAATCACTCTGAAATATGTTATGAGAAATTTTGGAGGCTTAAAAGTCCCTGTCTATTAAAAACAAACTCACTACATCTAAAGGAAACAATCTCATTGATCTGATAAGTTGGATCAGCCATAGTGCTAAAGGTTCTTAGACCAAGACCAGTAGCATCTGTCATGCACATATTTGTTTGTTCATCTCCTATTTGTTGAGCACGTACTTTGTACTGTCTATTCTGTGGGGTGTGGACACAGAGAGATAGCTGGGGGCCACAAAAGTGGGGATGGCAAGAATTATAGAAAAGTAGCTAAGACACTTCACCTTGGAAGGGTTCACAGGTCTGGCCATCTTGAAACACTAAATTTTCTGCTAGCAACCCAGATTAACCCAGTTGGGCCTCACCCAAATCCCTGCATCAATTGCAACTGATCAGGTTATAAATCAAGAGATTTCAGAAAACTCCTGATTTCATGGAATTATAGAGCTGATGAGATGTAAGTGGACCACAAAGATGCAGAACTGAAATAGTTTACCCAAGGTCTTGCCACTAGTTTCAGTACAGAGCCACCCGTGGGTCTCCTGGGCTTCAGGCGAGCAGGACTGCTGCTGAATCCCACAGAGACCCCGCTCAAGATACGAGGTGTTTACGATGTGGGGGGGGGGGCATTGACAACCCTATAATTCCACTCCAAATGTCAGCAGACAGAAATTGGCTATCCAGTACAGTGGGCAGAAGCTCTGCACTGCCCACAGGGGAGCAACTCAAAGATACAACTCCTTGTGGAATAAACATAAGAGCCCTCTGACCATGTACAGCATGCATTCAAATAGGCTTATGAAGCAAAGGCACAAGAAAATACCTGTTAACTTTAAAATTCAAAAATTATACACATAGAAACTATGTGAACAAACTATACACAAGGGAAAAGGCAACAGCAAAACACACTAACGTGTTCATGACTTAAAGAGTGGGCATCTTTTAAAACTGGGTGATTTTTAATCTTCATTATATTCTCTATAAGCCGAATACTCTTTCACAATCTTGAACTACAGTATTCCCTCCCTTATAGCGGGTATTACGTTCTAGACCCCCCCCCCCCCATGTTAGGTGAAAATCCACGAAGTAGGAACCTTACATTTATTTTAGTATTTATATATATTTTAAGGCTTTATAGACCCCTCCCACACACTTATAAACCATTCCCAGTCCCTTATTAACCTTTCCCACTCCCTTATTAACCTTTCCCACACTTTTATAAACACTACTTATGTTCTTAAACATATTCTATGCTCTTAAACTTATGTAACTTTAACAACATACGTATACAGTACTGCAAAATCCCATGATATAGCGAAAAATCCGTGATAAATAATTAAATATAATATTTTTTTTAAATCCTGCGATACAGTGAGGCTGCGATAAGTGAACCGTGATATAGAGAGGGACTACTGTACACTGTTTAATGTTTTGGCTCCATCAGTGCTGAAGAGACAAAATGTCGATGGTAGGTGATCAGAGGGCAAAGGGCAGGCGAGCAGGGACAAATGTGAACATCAAGTGGAACACCAGCTGTAAACACCTTCACGTGGGTCAAAGCTGCAGCGGGGTCATCCTCCATCTGTGCTGCCAGTTATATCCCCGTTTTGCCCCTTTCTGGCTTGACTGTCTTACTTTGAGCAACTTACCTAACGTCTTTAAACTTCAGTTCCTCAACTGTAAAAGGTGGATAGTAATAGGGCCTTCCTCAGATTAAGCAAGAATAATGCAAATAAAATGCTGAGTCTAGTGCCTGGCAGAAAGTAGGAGCCAATAAATGTTAGCTGTCGTGATGGCGGTGACAGAGACAATTAATATCAGAGTTATTATTTTTATTACCACTGTTGTCACTGTTATGATGAGTATCATTATGATGAAGATGATGATGTTCCTGACACTGTGTTTAACACTGTAACTAAAAAGACATTAAGTTCCCTGGCTTTGGAAGATCACCTAATGCTCTCCCTATGTCTCACTGCTGGACCATCACTTCTCTGATCTCCATATACCACAGGTTTATTAATAGCAGACTCTTAAATTGAAGTAACAGCTGGCACACCACCCGATATTCCCTAAGTGGTAACAGTAATAACATACAGATTCCTACTTGTTTTTTTGGACCTAATTAGGGTAGTACAATATCATCCTTTTTCAATAAAGGTAAGGAGGGAAGCATCTACAGAATACTGCTTTGTACTTGAAACACATAATTAGTATTAACAAACATGGGTGCTAATAATTCAGTCTCCTCTTTAGACAAGAAACAGGAAGGTAAACATGGCCCAAGCCCCATCAGCTCACAATCTCAGATAACTTCCTTTGGATGCTTCCCCTTCATCCATCAGATTTAAGGTGGGAGGTCTGTTTGCAAGGCAGAGGGCCTCTGGGCTGGGAGCTGAGAGCCCACACCAGGGAGATTACTCAGCAGACCAGGCCTAGATCCCTGAAGCCTCAAGAAGACATTCCTGCCCTGGCCAGGTGACTCAGTTGGTTGGAGCATCATCCTGTACACCAAAACTTTGTGGGTTCAATTCCCGGTCAGAGCACATACCTAGGTTGCGGATTCAATCTTTGTTCTCTCTCTCTCTCCCTTCCTCTCTTTCTAAATATTGGTAAACATATCCTCAGGTGAGAATTAAAGAAAGGTCATTCCTTGGTCTTAGCTGCCTGACCTCGGAAAAGCAGATCTCAGATTCAGCTTTTCCACTGGAAAAACATGGAGACAGGCCTAACAACCAAATGTGGTCAGCCAGTGTATTAAATACCACACTTAAACCAAAAGGGCAAAATGAAATAAAAAGCAGTCATCAGTAAAACACAACTTTACATGTGTCCACATCAATGCTGTCGCCTCTTCTTTGTTAGAGTAACACTGTCATCCTATTTTGGATCAGGAACTATTTTCTAATCCTTAACATTTACATGTCCTATAATTACAACTGCTCCATAATCAGTGCACGTACTTACTAAGCAGAGTTAGCAATGTAGTTCACTTGACATAAACGCTTTTGAGCATCACTTCCCACTTCTCATATATTTGTACCCCCATAACTGGGACCATTAATCTAGAAAGTTCTATTTTAATTGACCATATTACTGTATTGTGTGGGAAGCAGAGAAATCTTTGATCCACTGATCACTCACTGAATATGAGGACTCCCTCCCTGGATTCACCAGAAATGGAGCTAAGGCCCAAACCAGGTTTTGAAATGCAAGGACCACAGTGAGCAGCGAAGGGTTAGAAGGGGATAAAACCTGGCACCCTGCCAAGGCCATGGGCTAAAGACAAAGCCCTAAGACATTCAGGAATGCCCCTGGCTCCCTGACATCCTACACTGAAGCTTCCAAATGGAACACCAAGGGTTGCCTGTACTCGCCTCCGTTCTCACCTTGAGGGCGTGCGTGGCTGTTCGATTCCTCTCCAGCAGTGAAGAAGTATGTGCCCAAAGGAAGCAACCACCAACCTACCAAAGACAAAAAGGCAAGGTAAGAGCCACCGCTGGTGATGAGTTACACTCCTGAACAGCAGGAATGTTTTTTCCTTAAAAGCAGGTCTCCAGATGTTTGAAGACCTCACAAAGTAGAACAGCAGCAATATAGCCAATTGAACAATATCAAATAGTGAAAACCCTGGAATCAAGTCAGAGTGAGCTAATGTTTTATTGACAGACACCTGGGCCCTGTCTAATTGGGAATGGTAATGATTGGTGAAATCATATAGCTCATCACGTCCCTCCACAAAAATGGCTGTTTAGCAAGGATCTGGCAGAACTCTGCATAGCACTGACTATATACCAGGGTATGTTGGCAGGTCAGCACATTCACACACAATGCAGACTCTGTGCCATGTAACCAACCCTGCTTTGGACGTCAGCCCTGCCAGCTGATGAAATAAGGACAACATGAGACTTGAACCTAGATGAGGAGGTGAAAGGAAACTGGAAACTTTTTCTGCGTGCGCTCAAATAAGCAAGTGTAAAAGACAAATAACTATTATGCCCAATTTTTAATAATTATTTATATCCCTATTGGTGATGGTTAATTTTACGTATTTAACCAACTTGGCTGAGCTATGGTACTCAGTTTCATCAACCATACCTAGATACTGATGTAAAGATTTTTTAGATGTGATTAAAATTTAAATTAGAACACTTCGAGTAGAGCAGATTACCTGTTATAATATGGGTAGGCCTCATCAAATCAGTAGAGACCTTAAGAGTAAAGACTGAGCCCTGGCCAGGTGGCTCAGTTGTTTGAAACACCATCCCATACACCAAAAGGTAGAGGGTTCAATCCCCAGTCAGGGCACATACTTAGGTTGCAGATTCAATCCCTGGTCGAGGTGCATATGGAAGGCAATCGATCAATGTTTCTCTCTCACATTGATGTCTCTCTTCCTTTCTCTTTCTCTCTTTTCCCCTCACATCAAGTTTTTCTTTAAAGAATAAAAATCAAGTCTCCAGCCTGTAAGCCTGCGCTGCTATTTTTCAGACTGGGGATCGCACCAGCAACCTTTTAGTCATAGGACAGTGCTCCAACCAACTAAGCCATAGGGGATAGGGCCTGCCCTGCAAATTCCAAACTTGCCAGCTTCCACAGTCATGTGAGTCAATTCCTTAAACATCTCTTCCTCTCTCTCCATATGAGATGTATGTATATATATATATGTATATAAGGGGGAGGACCCAAAAACACCCAGAATTTATTAAAAATTGTGTGTTTATTCTTATGTGTTTAAACTTCAGTCATCTTCAAAGTACTCTCTATTTGATGCAATACACCTAAACTAGACACTTTTGTACTGATCAAAACAGTTTTTGAACTCGTCAATTTTGATGCCTTTTAGTGCTTGTCTCCTTGGCTGCCATATAAAAGTCCAGCCAACGTTAATATAATGAGAACATTTTGCATGACATTGATGTAACCTGGCAGCCAAGGACAGTGGACTGGAATGAGCATGCATGAACAGTGGCGGCTTTACTATACTAGGTAGCAGGGACAGTAGATGCTGATGACTGAGCATGTGTACTGTGTGGCCATTGCACTCAAATGACTAAGTGAGTAGAGCAACGAATCTGCATCAGATTTTGCATTAAGCTTGAACATTCCTCTGTGGAAACTATTCAGATGATACAGAAGACCACAGCTATGGGCAACTGGTGATTGGCAGCTTCATTATGACAATGAGCCCGCTCATGCATCACATCTTATGCAGTTTTTTTGCAAAGCATCAAACCAAGCAGGTGACTCAGCCCCCTCACAGCCCAGATTTGGCATCCTGTTTCTTCTGGCTTTTCCCAAACTAAAATCACCTTTGAAAAGGAAGAGATTTCAGACCATCAATCAGATTCAGGAAAATATGAAAGGGCAGCTAATGGCAATTGAGAGAACTGTGTGACATCCCAAAGTGCCTACTTTGAAGGGGACTGAGGCATCATTGTCCTATGTACAGTGTTTCTTGTATCTTCTTCATGAAATGTCTCTATTTTTCATATTACATGGCTGGATACCTTCTGGACAGGTGTGTGTGTGTGTGTGTGTATGTTATGTGTGTGTGAGGTTACATATATATGAGGGTATAAGAGTATGAGGGAAAGTTAGTGCATAGAAGTGCATGTTATAAAGTACTAAACTATTACTTGATATGGTTCATAAATTTGGTCCTGAGCATAATAGTGGCCAAAGCAAAGAAAAAAAACAGACAAGATAATTAAATTGACTTTAAGATAAAATACAATGTATATGCTTCTCAAGAGTGTTAGCTTTTTCTTGTCATTGAGAATTTTCTCCTAAGGTGTTAACCTTCCCTTCCTTGGGTAAATTCTTAAAATATCCTTTACCATCCACACAGGGAGGTCAAGGGGTGGGAATAATCATTAATAGTGCCTCTAAGTGTATATAGTAGGGAGTCTCCTCTAATGCTTCCTATTGCTTCCCTCAGTGCAAGGTAAGAGGCCACAGCACAGTTCACTAATGTGATTCAGCAAGGCCAGAATGATGTCCAGGCACACAGCAATTGCATCATCTGGCTTGACCCAGGGATAAAAATGAGAATCTCTGGGAGAATTAATGAAGTCCATATCCAAAGAGATACTTTCCAGAAATATTACCACTTCTCCCAACAAAAAGCTGGGCAGGAATCAGGCTACACCTATCTGAGACTGGTCTCTGGCAACAGCCTGGAGTAAAGGTTTTCTCTATTCCTGCAGAGGGACAGATCCATGAAGGATGCCCTCAGAAGGTTTATCATCTCAGGTATGAGTTTATAGTTCTGCATTTGTAGGAGTCAAATATCCTTCCTGTGTTGGAATCTGACACTATTACCATTTAACATTTTAAATGTATAGTTAAGTGGTATTAAGTATATGTACAATGTCATGCAACTATCACCATTATCCCTTTTCAGAACTTTTTCATCATCTCAAACAGAGTCTTTCTACCCATTAAACAATAGGTCCCCATTACCCCTTCCCCTCAGCCCCTGATAACCACTATTCTACGTTCTGTTTCTATGACTTTGCCTATTTGAGGCACCTCATATAAATGGAGTCATATATTTGTCCCTTTCAGTCCATATTTCACTAAGCATAATGTTTTCAAGGCTCATCCAGGTTGTATCATGGATCAGAAATCCATTCCTTTTTATGCCTGAATCATACTCCATTGCAAGTATATGCCACATTTTGCTTATCATGGAATACATTTTTATATAATTAATTCAACAAATAATTATCAAATATTTACAATGTAAAAAGTTGATTATTTTTTAATGACAACTTCATTCAAAGAACTGTATATAAGAGTCAGAAGAGCCATGCCACCATGAACCAATTAATTGAATAAATCCTAGTTTCAGAATCAGTAGCAGCAGCAAGAAAACAAGTCTATTAAGTAATTTTTCTTCCCTAAGGGTTAAGTAAACCTTCCCCACAATCTTAATTAATGTTCTTCATATTTCAAGCTGAAGTGAGATAAGAATATCCCCACTACGTGGAACTCTTCACATCATAATGCCTAAAGCTTAAGGATCATTCTTGACCCCTGACCCAGTGTTAACAAGCGTCTCCCAAACAGCTGATGCCAAGGAGTCAGAGAACCTGCACTACTATGAAGCACTTCTTTCTATCCCTGAAGATAAAATACCCGGACAAAATCAACTAGAAAAACATGTCTCCCTGTAACCTGCTTGCCATCCATGAGCTTTTCCTTTCTGGAGTATATAAAAAAGGTAACCAGGCTTCTATATGGAAACACGGGTCTTAAGACAACCACAGCTCCTCCCCACCAAGACAACTGAATAGTTGGAAGAGAAAGCGAGACTGCACTCCACTCTGGTTTTCCTCTGCAGAGTGCAGAAAAAAGCAGATGGCACAAAGGGGAAATGCCCCTGCACACCTGGACTCACAAAAGCGGCTCAGGTGAGTCATCAAAAGATACCCCTAGGAAGTTGATGAAAAACAATCAGTTCTGCACACTGGCAGGAGAACTACAAGCAAAATCAAGAGCCACAGGGAATTCAGACCACTTCGTTCAGCATGAACTTCTCAGCGGGGAGGATCTTGCAGTCAGCCCAGATTGTTAGCACACGGATGAGTCTGGGTTTATTCACTAATCCAGTGTTCAGTCAGCTAGGAACATGTCATCAAAACATCAAAAGCTGTTTTAGAAAATTATAGGGAATTTAGACTTGAGTTCCTTCCGTAGGTTTTTAAAGACTGATTTCAAGAGCAAGAGTTTTTTGTAGATAAAAACAAAATGAGTACTGTTAAGGTTGTTCTTTTTAGTATAAGAGTAAGGAATCCATTGCCTCTAAAACAGGACACATTTCTGTAGGCTGTATTGGATTGGCCAAAAAGTTCATTTGTTTTTTTTCCATAAGATGGCTCTAGTAATGCTTGGTTGTCTTTAACTTCATTCAAAACAATTTTGTCAGATTGTATTGTGACAGCTGTCATATCAGTGAACATTTAAAAAACCTTATTAAAATCGGTGAATTTTTGTGTAGCCATTTTAATATTAAAGATGGAAGAAAATATGCAACATTTTCAGCATATTTTGCTTTATTATTTCAAGCAAGATAAAATTGCAACTGAAACACAAGAAAAGATTTGTGCAGTGTATGGAGAAGGTGCTGTGACTGATCGAACATACCAAAAGCAGCTTGTAAGGTTTTCTGCTGGAGAATTCTCGCTGGATGATGCTCCATTGTCCGGTAGACCAGTTGAAGTTGAGAACAATCAAATCAAGACATTAACTGAGAACAATCAACGTTTTACCATATAGGAGATAGCCAACATACTCAAAATATCCGCTGTCCCAGGGGCCCTCACCTCCATATTACAGGAAATTTTCTGTCTTTCCCAAATGCTATCTGTTCTAACTAGGAATCACCCTGGAAACAGCATCACTGGGAGACTGTTCACAGAAAATCGTGTCCTCTTTCTCATGCCTCAATACCCAGAGCTGGGCCAGATGCCTTAACCAACTTCAGTCCCCTCTACTCCTAAAAAGAAAAGTAAGAGTTACATGCCAAAGTGCCCTGCACATTACTGAGGTGAGTCTGGAACAAGAGATTATTGGGACAAAAGGACTCCCGGTTGCTTTGAGAGTTGCAATTACTTTCTCCTTCACTGGAATATGAGAGCTGACTGGTGTCCTTTGCTAGTGCTGAGAGCCACACACACCGGAGTTTAATTTCCATACTTTCCATAGATGATGTCTGGCCTACAGTATAGACGAGTATTAGGTCTGGCTCAAGATGCTACAGCTTCAGAGAGAGTAGTACACTGATTTCAGAGGGGGACCATAACAACTTAGACTACTGGAGGCAAGTACAAGTGACAGTGCCAACACAAGGGGTCGCCTAGCCTGTCCACATGTCCCGACTCCTTTAGTCTCCTTAAGCTCTTCAGTCTGGCTCATGTCACCTCTCCAAAGATAACACAAGCTTGGTACAGCTTTGCCTAGAAGTATCCAGAGACAAATGTGACATCTCCTATTATTAGAGGTAATGCCCTCAAATACTCTTGGGGTCAGCAAACGAGGCCACTGGGTCCTCTTCCAGGCTTCAGTGATAGGCAGGGGCTCTTGTCCAGGGCACATTCCAGCAGCAGGGACCACTAACACTCAAGCTAACACTCATGCCTGCCAAGTCCCAGACCACAGAAGAAAAAAGAGAGCAGACGGACGCAATTAGCCAGGTGGATGGGAACTTGTCAAACCATTTAGATAACACAGTACTTGAATTTATTCAGTTCCCATTACTGCAGGGTCATTGTGCTTCCACCCCCTGCTGATTCTGGGAGCTGCACAGCATTTTCCTATCAAGGAAGCAAGAAAAAAAGAATTTCTCAGCCCACAACTTCCAGGGCTCTGTAGTTAAATCAGCAAGACAGCACACAGCAAGCCGAGGGTAATTTGACTTTAGGAATCAAAGGACACACCTGTGGAGTGACTGTGTCACAGAATCTGAAAATCACTGATGAATTTTGAAAAAATTCAATATCCAATTAATAAAAAAATAAACTAAGATTCCTTATTCAATTCAGTCTCCCTTACACCTCTTCACCACTGATTATATATTAGCCTTGCTAATGGTTTTATTTCAATTATAGAGTTATGCGCATCTCGAGAGTCCATGTGAAATCTTATTCTTATATCCCTTTCTGTGTCTAGCATAATGTGGAACACAAAACAGAAACTCAGTTAAGGCTCGATTACTTATTTTTGAAATATTTTTCCCTGTAGGCAAGCAAATCTGCTCTACCTGCCTCATTCAATCAACAGGACACCTCCTTCCTCTCCCTGTACCCACCCCCCCACCAAAGTAACATCAGCAACAGTGTCTTCATAATGAATGTCCATGTTGAGTCCAGTGGATCATACAAAGAAACAAAGTTACAAATGGAGCTTCAAGGTTAGTAAATTCTTGTCCTGTGCTTTAAACCAGAGTATACCTGTATGTTTCCTAGCCTACAGTAACAAATTACCACAGATTTAGGGGCTTAAAACAATCGTTTGTTCTTTCACAGTTTTGAGGGCACACAAGTTCAAAACCAAGGTGTCAGAGGGGTTGATGACTTTTGTAGGCTCTGAGCGACAGTCTGTCCCTTGCCTGTCTCCTCCTAGTTTCTGGTGCCTCCTAGTGTCTAGGCTGGTAGCTACATGGCTCCAGGCTGGGCCTCTGTCTTCACATGCTCTTCCTTGTGTCTCTGGTTCAAATCTCTGTCTCCTTTCTCTTAAAAGGACATTAATATCGGACCTACGGCCCACCTTCAATCCAAGACAAGTTCATACTGAGATCCTTAACTTATTTCCATTTGCAAAGACCCTATTTTCAAATCAAGTCACATTTAGGGACAGGAGGTTAAGACTTAGATACAGCTAGTTTGGGGAGTACCATTCAATCCACTACATTATCCAAAACCAGAACATAACATCTTTACCACAAAACCCTCTCCTTTTCCCAGTGTTCTTCATACTAACAGACTCATGTCCCAGGCTGAACTCTTCAGGTTGTCTGTCTTCAAGGGCTCTCATCCCTTGCTCCCCAATTCCCATCAGCTCCACAGCAATGAAGTGGGATCAATTCTGCTCAACTGAACTGCTCATGCCTGTCTCCTCTCCTTCCTGCCTGCTGCCTGGCCACCCTGGCCCAGCCTGGCTCACAGTCTCGAACTAGGTCCTGACTTCTCCTCACCTGTTCTCCCAGCTTCCTTCTCTGACCACAGAGCCCAACCATGCCACAACCTGTCCACAACCGTGTCCACAAAGTTTCAGTGGCCTCTAAGCAAATGAAGCCCGATCGCTTTATAATCCAGCATCTGGATCTACTCGAATGAGCCCCAAAACTCTTTTCCAGACTTCCTCTCTACTGCTCCCCTCCTTTTGGTCCAGACTTCAATCCAAGTAAATTACTGACTCTTCTTAAATACCTCCTCAAAGACCTCCATGACTGTGAGGTCTCTCTGCCTGGGACTTATTGATTGACTTAACAAGCTTTTATCTTGACTATGTCTCCTTGTCAATATCTCACACAGAACAGCTCAACTCAATAGACAACTCATCCATAAGTCTTCAACCAGTTTAATTAACCACATTGCATTGCTCCTTCTTTTAAAATTTAATAGCCTGACAGATAAGGCATTCTTTTATTATTATTATTGATTGATTGATTTTAAGAGAGAGGACAGGATGGGAAAGAAAGAGAAACATCCGTTTTTATCGCTCCACTTATTCATGCATTCACTGGTTGATTCTTGTATGTTCCCTGAATAGGGATCGAACCCACAGCCTTGGTGTACCGGGCTGACACTCTAACCAACTGAGCTACCTGGCCAGGGCCAGAAAAGGCATTCTTGTTCTCTTCTCCCCTAAGAGACTTGAGCACTTAACATCAACCTCATGACAGAATCTAGATGGAGTTCTGCCTTACTCAGGTACATCTCCCTATAACCCAGCACAGTGCCTTGCATATAACATGTGCTTAGAAATATCTGGTCGATAAAATAGACAATATATCAGGTAAGTGAGTAATACAGTCCTTGCCTGCACACAGCTTACACCTGGGGATAGGGAGGATGAAATAAGCACAAAAGTGAATAAGAATGACCCATATCACAATATTGTAAGTATTGTAAGAGAAGTATAAGTAGAATCCTATGGAAAGCACAGAAGAAGAAGCTTTTGAAAGGGGTGAAAGTTTCCTAGAGAAGGTAAAACTTAAGATAGATCTTGAGGAATAAACAATATTTTGATGAGCAAAAGGTAGGGGTTCAGAGAAGTGAATAAAATACAGAAGAAACGCATCTGCAAAAGACACAGAGCCAAGTGAAAGCAAATGGCTTTTCCCAGGTTCCATGAGGAGCAGTTTCCTGGCCACTGACTGAGAGGATGGCAAGCAATGGAAGGCAAGGCTGAAGAGATAGGTCGGCATCTCGTAGGCTGTGCCAAGGAATGCAAAACTGGCTCTGTAGGAGCTGGGAGCTGTGGGAGGCTTTCACACGGGCGTGATGTGCTCACACCTGCACTTTCAGATGATCACTTGCATGGTGCCACAGAACCTAAACCCAGATATGCACCAGAATCCTCTGGAGGGATTCAGACTTGCTTAATATGGAGAGAGAAGCACACATTACAATATGACAATTCTCCATTCATAATAAAATCATGTTGATGTTTTGCATTTTGGCTTTAGAATGTTTAAGAGAAATAAACAATACTGCTCCTTGACCACCCCTTTTTCCCTTTCCCAGAAATAAACACATTCTTGGTGAGTAACCTTGTCATCCATGTTTATGCAGAGAAGAAAATACATAGGCATATGTATGCATCTATAACAACTAAATAGCATTATAATTTTGTGTTAGATAATATAAATGATACACTTAGTAAATATTATTCTAAATTTGCTTTACTCACTGTGAAGCGACTTTAAAAGCTCAGATTTCTGCATCCCACCCAGATCTAATTAGTCACAATCACTGAGTAGAGGTGTTCAGAAATATGCACTTTTTAAAAATCCCAGTTCATCTCGATGTTACTATATCTACATTTGGGAGTCACTGGTGTAGAAGATGAACTCAGGAGAAGATAAAGCAGAGGTAGGAAGAGCACAAAGAACGTTTCGTGATAATTTAAGCAAGAGGTGACGGGTGGGGGCAGATTCTGAGGCCCTGTAAGGATAAAAGCAATAGGACTTTGTGTAACTAATTAGATTCTGGGGTGAGAAAAAGTAGTAGCTAAGAAATTGCCCCAAGGGTGTTAACTTGAGTGAACTGGGGGCAGTGACACCATTAACAGAAATGGAAAGCACAGGAGGAGGAACAGGCTATGAGAGAGAAAACAGATGTGGTTTTAGACATGTGAGTGTGAGGTTTCAGCAGGACCTTTGTGTAAGTAGCCCCAGCAGACACTTATCCCTCCCTGCTGGACTAGATCAAGGGTGAAGGTCAGGACTCTTGATACAGATCCAGGATTCTCTACTGAAAGACAATAGCTGTGCATGTAGAAATGGGTGTGTTTGTTTCAGAAGAGAGACAAGACGCCTAGGGCAGGTTTCTGGGGGTCACATATGCAGAGGATGGCCGGTGAAGAGGAGCAAGCTCTGGAAGCCACAGGAGGGATCAGGGTCAGGAATCCACAGTGAGTGACTGGAGTGTGACACTGGGAAGGACCACAAGACATCATTAAACTGGAGAATCTGTGACCTTTCAGAGAATATCAGCAATCATGGAGAGAGAAGTGCCATCGGTTAAAAATGCCAGAAGCAGCAATGTTAAGTTCCTATTTAGTGTTGAAACGTGAGGTCAAAAAGAACATTTACAAAATAGTCACAGGGATATACAGTACAGAATAGAGAACATAATCAATACTATTGTAATAGCTACGTATGTTGTCAGATGGGTACTGGACTTACAGGAGCATCATTTCGTAAATTATACAAATGCCAAACCGCTCTACTGCACACGTGAAACTAATATAGCATGGAATGTCAACTGTAATTGAAAAAAATTTTTTAAAGAATGGTTGAAAGATAAGTTATTTTTTGGATTTAGAACAGGAGAGTTGACTGCATAAACTGTGAGAAAGGAACCAGTGGTAGAGAACTGTGAAAAGATGAGAAAATAAAAGCAGGTGAATTAAGGTCCTGAAGAAATAAGACAGAATTGGATCAGGAAAAAGGAGGACTTCCTGTTAAAAATGGCAGACCAAAAACACATTTCTGACCCTCCCTTCCCATACCCCAACTAAAAGGAATAAGACTATTAGACAGTTCTGGGACTATTAAATACTAAAACTATGAAACTTTTCTTTGCAAAGATAAAGAAGACTAGGAGATAACTGCAGAGGAGAGAGCCGGGAAAACATAAAGCAGGAAGACAAATGGTAACTTAGCTTCTGATGTTCTTGCCTTACCAACAGCTTGCAAAGCAGGATCCCCACAGGAAGGAAACTAACTTGTTCTGTAGGATCCCTGCAGGGCTGAGCACCCAAAGGCCAGGACTCAAGAGGGCAGGGATGGGTCTTGAACGCAGGGAGACTACTCAAAAGCAGACAGAGCAATTTAGACCCAGCGCCTCTCCTCAGCCCTGTGAAATCAGGCACCTAACCCTACAGAAGACTAGGGCTGTGTCCTTTGGAAAAATTTAACCAGGTGGTTCTCTGGATTCAAAGGCATCAGGCACAGTGGAACAGTGGGACGAAGTGTAACATTCACTGGCAGGTTAGCAACGATCTGAATACTTGAACTGCCCAATCCCACAACAGCAGCATCCAGCTACAGAAGCATATAACTTCTCCCTCCCCCACTGTCCTTCACACCTGCCTCCTCCCCCACCCCCAGGAGACTGGACAATCTTCTAGAAAAATGAAGCATCCCAGAGAAAATGCCCATATATACCCACCATCTGTCACCTAGAGGAAAGCCCCACCATTCACACTGAACTTACAGCTGTGAATAGCCAAGAATCAGACATTGGAGGAAAGTCTCTCACACAGGAGAGAGGAGCCAAACCAAACAGATAGATCCAAGGAACTCAGAGACAATAAGGACGCTGAAGGTTTTACAGCAAGCTAGAGGCTCCCTACAATGGCCCAGAGAGATATTTAATTTGGCCAGCTCAGCTTTTTAAAAAATAAAATAAATTCACATAATAATCTGTATTTTTAACTTGTCCTAAAAAATCAGAATATCTGACAATTCCATACTCCTATGGTAACCACAGGTCTGGAGCCAAGAGCGAGAGCAAGAAAGAAATGGGCCAAGTTTGTGTGAGCCTGGACAGTCTTCTGAGAAGGAGGTTCAGAGCCATTACTGGATTCACAAAAGAGTCCGTGACCCAAAAAGAGGTTAAGAGCCTTGAAACAGCCCGTCTCTCCCTTTCCCAACAGTTTATCATCCTCTGAGTGGTTTGCCCTCTGCTCCTCCCACATCTGTAGTTTGGCAAAGATCCTCATTTCACTCCTTTAATCTCTTTTCAGCCACTTCCTCTGGCTCTTAATCACCTTTATGACTCTTTTCCACATCCCGCCAACTTGTCCAAATCCAACTGTGAATTTCTCTGGGAAGGTGTAACACACTTTAGAATTACTAAGCAAGAGCACACCAAAAAGCTTTTAAAAGGAATACTCAAGATTTGATATGTTAAATCAACTTCTCAGGTGCAGCTGCCCAGTTCAGAAAAGAGAAGTGCAGAGCACTCCACGGACTGTGAGGAACTGGATAGCTATTCCCTATTGTTTCTTGTGCACTGAAACTGTACAGACTGATGGGTCAAGAGAGGTCTCCTCTTGCAGCCATCTGAAATATCCTGGAAAACAAGGAAGAATCAAAACCATCCACAGCCCAGAACACATGACTACTACCATCTCTGACCTAATTAGAAAAACATAAACATACACACACACACACACACACACACACACACACACACAAACACATTGGTTCTGTGCATAAATTTGTAATCAGCCAAGCCTGCTCTGCCCAACCCCAAGGCTTCTGCAAGTCACACTAAAGCATCAGAAAATTTGCTCTGACTGGAGGTAATCACAATACATAAATGAATCAGAATAAATTTAAATTCCTCACAAAGCTCTTCAAGAGACAGGGAAGGCTGCCCTTCAGAGATACCGTCTACTGGGCTAATAAGATGGATTATTCTGTTTTATCACAAGCCAAAGGTATCTCAGTAGTTGGACTGATACAAGTTCTTTCTCAAATTGCTTCACTGTAGGGCTTCTCCTGTGGAAGGTGTTTTGTTTTGAATGCGCAGAGTTTGGGGCCACACAACCCTCTCCAAGCTCTTGGAAGCAGAGTGGGAATGTTGGGGCCTTGGACCCAGTAAGGCTCAAACAGAACTTGAGTCCATGCTCTGGGAGCAACACTGAGAACCTGGGATGAGCATCCTCCCGGGAAGAGTCCTGGCCCAGGCCCAAGGTGGGCGTGTGGCCTTCACCTGACCATCTTCCAGCATTGCCACCTGTGGGTTGGGACCTCAGGAGGAAGCCTGCATTCCAGACACAGCTGTAGACCTCTCCATGTGGGCAACTTGAGTTTCTTGCCTTACCTGAGAATGTTGATAGGAAATCTTAAGAGATAATAGTTTAGAGAAAACTCTGCAGCATTTGAAAAATATTTCCAGGGCCAACAGGTAAGTATGAGGGTCTCCCATGACGACCAGCTCAAAAGTCTCTAATGCCTATTTTTTGTTACTTCAGGGATTTTCCTAGAGTTGCTTTTTCTTCACATACCGTTGGGGTTGTTAACATTTGGGGTTTCATAGGAATGGCTCCAACAGCCACAGTTCTCACGTGACAGTCTGAAGCTGAGAGGGTCTTCAATATGTGGGGTCCTCTTGTCTGGGCCTTCCAAATGATCTGTACTATAGCACTTCCCTACTTAAACTCCTCCAAAATTTTTCCATTGCACCTCAGAAAAAGGTGAAACTCCTTTAACATGGGCCGGCCCATACTCTATCTGCTCAGGTCACACTGGCCTTCTTTCTGACGTTTATATCTGCCATGCCAACCTAGACAGGTCCCCTCTCTCCCTCTCATGCTTAACTCTTTACCTGCCCTTTCTATTTCAATTCATGGAGCCACTCCATCTGGAGAGCCTTTGGCAGCCTGTCTCACTGATTGAATTGCACCTAATAAAGTCTCATGGGCAGTCTGCTTTTCCTTCTCCTAAGAGTGCTGAACACAGTTGCAATTGTATATTTTCTAGTACGATTATGTGACTAGTATCTGTCTCCCACACTGGATGTTAAGCTCTGTGACAGAAGAGACCATGCCTGTGTTTGCCATAGTACTAGCACTGGCATGGTCTAGAGGCTTAATAAATACCAGACGGATACAAAGATGGAAGGATGAACAATCTCTGTAGGACTGTCTTCTTCCCCACCCTATTCTCCCACGGTTTCACCTTGCTCCTGTGTCCTGTGTTTCTTCTGCTGCGAAGGTCCTCCGAAGCACAGGCCCTGGCTTCCTGAGCAATCCTGAGAGGTGCAGGTGCCAACTAGGAGTGAAGTAGAGTTGGCACCTACACAGCTTCACCAAGGTGAAAAGGAGATGGGAGGGAGGCCAGCAGATAAATCCACCCTCCTCTCTCTCCTAGGAACCATATAAGGGGGTGGCCCCAGTGCTCCTAGGAAAGCGCAAAGCCAAGGGAAGAAGCGGCTGGGACACAGCCGTGGTGCTTCATAGGCTGGGACCGGTGTCCGCCCGCGCCGTCAAGGGGCCTATCTTCCCTCGTCCCACTTCCCTTCTTTCTCGCCCTCATCATCCTGGGCTTGCCTCTTCCAAATCAATTTCTGACACCTAATCCTTCTCTCAGACCCTGAAGTCTTGAGCATCCAGGCTGGTATCCTGCGATGTCCCCAAAAGAGAGAAACTGAACCTACAGCCCAAGCACAGAGAACTTTGAGCAAAGCTTCTCACTAAATGTTGAAGGACGGAACAAAGCTACTGTGATCTTGGCCTGGACTTAAGAAGGATGTTCACAATCCCTTCACTTAATTCTGAGCTGGCCAAACCCCACTAAAATCAGCGGTACTGATTTTAGTTTTGAGATACCCACTTTAAAATTGCATTTCTCAAAGTTTTTGAATGATGGACCTCTTAGAGAATTGGATGAAAGCCCCGAACCCTCCTCCCAGACAGATGCAGCTGGGCTTCTGTTTGCCCTCACTTTAGGGATTCTCAGAAGCCTGGAGCCCCAGCCACTGATTTCGTGTTAGGAAACCCTGCTTTAGAGAACCAGGCACTAGGAGGAACACATTAAATGAACAGTAACAAGGAGAGCAACAGGAGCCACATTTTCTAAGGGGCTGGTGAAGGAATGACTAACTCTTCAAGGAAAAGAAAATCAAGGATGGAGGATATGACAGCTGGTGTATTTGAAGGCATATCAAGCGGAAGAGGAATTAGATGTTTGCTCCTATAGTATCTCCTCTCCTGAGGTGATGTCTCTGATTTCCCTGGGCAGAGTCGGCTGTCCCTGCTCTATGTTCCCATAGCCCCATGTGTATGTTGCCATTCAAACCCATACGACAGTAGGACCTCAATCTAAAGGGCCAGATAGGGGCTCCACTACGGCTTGAAATGTCAAAAAAGGGAGGGAATGCCCACACCCACCCCTTCTTGCTTTGTAAAAATTATTCTCAGCTCATGGGCCACATAAAAACTGGTGCTGGGCTGACTTTGGACCAGAGGCCATAATCTGCCACCTCCTGCACAAGACTGTAAGCACCGGTCAAGTCCATCTCCACCCTCCCAGACTACGAACTCAAGTCATGCCTGATGCCACCCTGGGGTCCCAGTTGTAACAGTGCTGACTACACAGTCAAAGCTTAATACACCCATGAATGAATCCTGCTCATCTCCCAGGCCTGTGCTTAGGTGACACCTCCCAAAGACCTCCCTCCTCTCCCAGTCTGAACTGATTTTGCCTCGCCCTGCAGCACCCGCTTACTGCTCTTCAGCACTAGGAACACCATGTACTGGGCGTCCCCTAGCTCAAGTGGCTTAACACGAGCAGCTTACACAGAAAACCAGAGACTTCGTTCTTGCCAGTTTTCAGGCTGGTTTTCTTTCTCATGTGAAATAACCATTCACTAGGGATTTCCATAAGCTAGCCTAAAAGTCCTATCAAACTAGGAGATGGCTCCAAGGAACCTGTTAAATATTCTTGTGCAGCTGTTCACATCTTAGCACTTAAGTAGTTGTAATTGCAATTGAGAAAACAATTACACTCTGTGGGTGTTATTTACTGCATCTCGTGATTATCCCTTCTTTATGCTCCTCCAAAGACAGACAAATGGATGGAGATATCTGGGTTTACAAACTGCCAAGACTGAATGACTATCTGCCTCCCACAGCTGATTTTCCTTGCCCTTCTTTTGGGCTGAGGAGGGGGTGATTTGGGAAGACACCAAGAGAACCGCCATTTCCCATGAATGTCCTTGCAGAATCACAAAGTCACTGGCATTTATAGTCCTCAAAACAAGCTGGAATCAAAATTTACAAACCATGCTGGCTGGTGTGGCTCAGTGGGTTGGAGCATCATCTAGTACACCAAAAGACTGGGGGTTCGATTCCCTGTCAGGACACATTCCTAGGTTGTGGATTCAGTCCCCCATAGGGTGCGTATGGAAGGCCCAGTCAATATTTCTTTTTCTCTTTCTTCCTCCCTCTCTAAAATCAATAAACATAGTTTAAAATTTTTTAAATTTACATACCAATAGTGAAGAAGTTTAGGCAGAAAAACAAAGGGAATTAAAATGTGTAAATCTCCTTGTTTTGTATAGGGAAAAACTACCAATTATACTTAGCTGGAAAAAAAATTTTAAATGATTATTAAAAAACGGTAGTCCATAAATTTAATGCGGTGTCCTATGGAATTATAGGGACAAATAAAGAACAGTCGGTAAAAACTAAGCGAATCTGAGTAACTATGGACTTCAGCTAATCCTAAGATATCACTGGCTCATTAATTGTGACAAATGTTCCCTACTGATATAAGATGTTAACGGTGGAAACTAGGCATAGGATACATGGGAACCCTCTGTACTATCTTTCAAGCTTTATAAAAATCTAGAACTAAAGTAAAAAATTTATTAATTGTTTTTAAATAGATGTAGTCCCTAAAGAATTTTATTAAGATACATAGCTTATAATCAGGTGGGGAAGAGAAAGACAAATATTTTAAAATTTCAGTGAGTCCAAGAGAATGCAGTAAATCAGAAAAGTGTCCTTTGAGGATAGGGATTGGTAACCATAGTATATAGCAAACAAAAAAGTTGCAGAATTAAGGGTTGACTTTTAAGGATACAGTATCTCTTGTTTCCCTAATTAAATATTGGGCTGCCATGTTTCAAGTCCCTTCACTTAAATTTTTTCACTCATGTCCCAGGCAGTTTATCAGTGATCTGTGAGTCAATCAACCAATTTTAAGAAATATTAACTGAGCTCAAGTATAAGACCCTCAGTAAGTACTATGGGACCACATTCCCAGAAAAAACAAGGACCTTCCTCAGCTGTGTCTCTTCAGACCTCATACAGGACTTGCTGACTGTAGATATTCAATAAACATTTGTAGAGATTGTCAGAGCAAGGAATGTAGAGGCTGTCTGGGCAATGCCCTGGCTATGAACTCACCTGGGGAGCTCTTAACAAAGACCACTCTCAGAGCCACAGCAACAGAGATTCTAATTTAATTGGTCTTGGGTGGGAGCCAAAAACATCAGTATTTTTTTTAAAGCTCCCCAGGAGGTTCTAACATGCAGCAGGGTTGAGTATAAGCGAGCCTATAAGGTGAACTAGAGCAGACCATGCCTGAATGTTACAAAATCAATTCACAACAGTACAGGTGTGGGAATTTCAAACCATTACCATTTCCTCTCCCTCCCACAGCAACTAATCCACTGTGCTTGTCTCCAGCAGCTGAAATGTGTAGAGCAGTCTGCTTTGAAGAGTAAAGAGTGTAAGGAGGAAAAAGTGGAACCGTGGAACAACCATGGTCTATTAGATGGTCGATGAGAAAATGTTCCTTATGAATTCAGAGAACATTTTCAGTCCTTAAAGAGGAAGGATGTATTCTGGGGAAAACTTCAAAATAATATGTCAACCCTCTCTGAACAATTTATAGAACAACTAGACTGAATGTCAGCAAGAATATATAAGAATATAAAAGAGCAATACCATCAGCCAGCAGAATTTCATAGACATTTATAGAACACTGCACCCCCAAATGGCAGAATACACATTCTTTTCAATTGTTCATGGAGCTCAGACCATGAGAGACCATATCATGGGCTATAAAACAACCTCCACAAATTTACAAGAATTTATATCAACCAGAGTATTTTCTCCAACCACAATGTATCAAACTAGAAGTCAGTTACAGAAAGATAACGGGAAATTCTCCAAACACTTGGAAACAAAACAATACACTTCTAAATAATCTATGGGTCAAAGACAAAGTCTTAAAGGAAATTTAAAACTATATTTAACTGAATGAAAATGAAAATACAATATATCAGAATATGTATTGTAAACACAGATAAAGCAGTGCTGAGTGAAATTTATAGCACTACGTAAATGCAAACATTTAGAAAGCAAGAAATATCTCAGATCAATAATCTGGGCTCCCACCTCAAGATTTTAGAAAAAGAAGAATACAAACCCAAAGCAAGTAGAAGGAAGGGAATAATAAAGCTAAGAGCAGAAACCACACAAAGACCCATCAGAGGACATTGTGGGACCCAGAGGCAGGGACTGGAGTGATACAGCTGCAAACCAAGGACACCAAAGATTGCCAGCAAAGCACCAGAAGCTAAGACTCAAGGAAGGATCCCCTGCATGTTTCACAGGGAGCACAGCCCTGCCAGAACTTTGACACGATAAATTACTCTTGTTGTGAGCCCCCCAGTTGACGGTACTTTATTATAGCAGCCCTAGAAAACAAAATCAGCTTCCAGTTAGGTAGCGGGAAAAGGAAAAATAAGAAAAAACCTGATTAATCCAACAAAAGGCAGAAGTTATTTTTCTAAATAGCAAAAGAAAAGGGTTTTATGTAACAAATACAATATAACATAGCAGAAATACATTCAAAGATACCAATACTTCTAAACTATAGACCTATAAAACCCTACTCTCAATGAATAGAACTCAAATCTTTTTAAGCTCAAGAAACATTTATAAAATGAATAGTGCCTCAGGTCTCCAAGAAACCTCAACCAATTTCAAAGAATCACAGTCATACAGACAACATTCCTCGACAAAAGTAAGATATTGTTTATCTCTGACTCCAACTTCACTCTAGGAGAAATGCATAGTAAACTGCAGTGATACTGCATTTCTTATACTGCAAACACAAAAGAACAGTGGCACATGGTGTTCAGATGTAAAAGAACAGTCTTGGCCAGGGTGGGAGTGTAAATTGATATAATTTAGTAATATCTATCACAACTTAAAATACATATTCCCCTTTGACCACCAATCCATTGCTAAGAATTCTTCCGATAGATACGCTTCTGAATGTTGGAAAAAGAAAAGTGTACAAGGACTTTCATCACAGTGATGACTGTTATAGCAAAAGATACAAAAACCTTAATGTCCATCAAGGTGAAAATAACTTAACTGTGGTCTCCTCAGATAACTGAATATTACCAAGAATGAGGCAACGCCATATTTACTGATAAGGAAGAGAGCCAAGATCTGCAAGATGTGAAACAATACATACTCGCATAGGCACAATCGTTCATTGTTTTTCTAGAGGCATTTACATTCTAGAAACATACCAAGGATCTGCTAACAGCTATTTACTTCTGAGAAGAAGTACTGAGACAGGGAGAACTTACTTTCACTAAATATCTTTTTGTAATATATCTGCATTTTTACCATGTTTATGTATTACTACTACTCAAATAATAAATAGGTAAAAGCCTGTAATCAACTTATTTATTCATTTAAAATACAGCATCAAAAAGAAAATGAAGTCTCTAGTGATAAGCCTAATAAACTGCAGAAGTTCCAAATTCCTTTGCACATTCCCTTTAAATTCCTTGACTGATGAACTGTCACGGCTAACATGTCTGTGCAATTAAACCAGCAAACACGTTCAACAAGGTTTTCAAGAGGTTTGCTCTCTGACCAGTACATGTAAAGGTTCTCAGTCAAAAACTGCAGAGCAGAAACACTACAAACAAATGGAAGGCTGCTTCCTTCCATGGCAAACCAACTTGAATGCTGGCTACCTCTCTGATCTCCCTCCTCTCCTTATCCCCAAAGGGACAGCCTCGGGAACTTGGCATGGGCTACCCTTGTTTCTAGAATGATCCTACCGCCCCACCCCTCACCCCAGCATCCTTCCTATATGCCCCAGCAGGCAGTCACATGGCTTATTCCCTGGCTTCACTCAGATGTCTGCCCAGTGCCACTTGTTCAGAAAGCCCTCACCTGACTAGCTAATCTAAAATAGTACTACCCTCCCAGTCCCTTGATACCACCTTACACTGGTTTATTTTATTTTTCATCACTTTTCACTGCCTGGCATGATTTTCCTTCTTTATTTACTCCCCACACTAGAAGGTAAGCCTCATGAGGGCAGGGTTTACTGCTCTCCATTGACACCTACTAGCACACAGTAGGCACTATATAAATGTTTGTCACATAAATTAAATAAAATTTGCACATGGAAAATCAATAGCATAGTTTTTCTTTAGGTTTTGGCCAAACCCCATCTAACGTTGAAGTTATTTTACTAAACTGCAGTTTTTTTCCCTCCTTTTATGTCTAACCAATGACCAAAGATAGGGCAAATGGAGAAAAGTTCTCTCTGGAGAAAGAACAGACTCAAGAATGGAGAAAGAACTTGTACCATGATGCTGGATTTGTTAAAATTCACCAGGCTAACACGTTACAGGTTCAGAGTCAGCATTTATTTTCTTGGCCATCCAATCATAAGACTTAGAGTAAACCTTTTGTTCAGACAGTATGAGAAATAAAAACCCAATGTGTTCTAAAAGCAAGGATAAGTTTAAAGAATTTAGTTGATCTAAGCCAATGATTTTCAATGGGTATATACAAGAATTTTTAAGACATGCAATACCTGACTATTTAGTCAGGGACACTGACCTCTTTTCCCTTATTGTCAAGTTAAAAAATAAAAAAGACAATAGCCAACACAATAGCCGTTGTGAATGCCATGACTTGAACCATAAATATATAGGTCACATTATAGAGTTGCATCTCATTGGTCACATTGCATGATAAGGTTGTGTCTGATTGGTTAATTCTTAGTACCAGAAATCCTTTTATACAAGTATAGGCATCTGATATTTTAAAAAGTCACTTTGGAGCACAGCATTGGTGTTACTATTTTTTTTTTTAATCAATACATATATACATGGGGGGGTGCTGAAGAATTTGAGGAATTAGTTTATGTGTGCTATGAGATGAAAATCACTGATCTAAGCCTATGGGTGGGACGTTGGCCCTCAAGGCCCAAGCAGGCGAGAGTCAGATCTAGCTAAGTCCTGAGGGTCAAGGATTTAGCTGCCATCTCCTGGAAGGACAACCCCAATCCCTAACACATGCAGCCTCTGTTAGACTTCTCCCACTCACTATCTCTAGGCCTCACTTATCAGAGAAATGGTGCTAACCTACATCAGAGAAAAGTCTCTCTATTCAGACACCCCCACTTTGGTTCTTTAAGGGAGCCCCACATCCTGTTAAGCCTTGAGTCACAAGCTCACCTATCATCCTAGTCTCCCCAGCTCTGTCCCAAAGAGAAGGTGGTGTTAGCTCTATGGCACCAAGCCAAATGCTCCACTGTTTTCCCACTAAATATAAAACCGCCTGTACGATTCCTGCCATACCCACAGGGTTCCCTGGGGCAGGTTACGTACATTTGTGAGTTAGCACACAGCCTAGTATCAGCCCAGTAAACTGTTTCTGGAATCCAATCCCAGTAACAAAAACAACTACCTACTATTAAGACAAAATATGTATATTTGTACACACACTGTGTGTATATGTGTGTGTGTGTGTGTATACACATACATACATATATATGCATGTATACCTATTCCACCCCCTACCCATGGGTTTTCCCAGTCTCTCGTCAGGAAGTTCTTCATGTAGTCTAACCTAACATCTCCTTGAATATGACTTATATTACTCCTATCTTCACTAGAAAAGGAAAAGAGTTCATAAATACTGTCCATCTTATATATCTTCAAATACTTAAGGGCCCCTCTCTGACCTTCACTACTCTAGAATAAAAACGCTCTCTGCTGTAAGTCCATGGAAATCATCCAATATATTTCATTGTCCCCTTAATCTTGATATATTGTCAGTTTGAATCAGAGGTTAAAATCATTAAATTGCTGAAAGTTCCACTCCTCTAATATTTAAACCTGCCCAATTATTACACCTCTTTGCTTGCTATATTTTAAACAGAGCACAGAATGAAAAAACAATTGCTTTTTCGAGCATCTGCCACCACTGACCCTGGGTTACCTTGGCAGAGCATGCTTACAGCATTTACCTAAGATTATTAAGTGCTCCAGTGACATTATTACAAGAGGGGGCAGGAACAGTGTCAACCTAATGAGGCGGCAGATTATATCTGATGGTCTCCATCTGAAAATTGGGGGCAGGCCAGGCTGGGTGCCAATCAAGTCACCAAAGGCCCTTCACTCCGGGACAAGAGCAGCCTTTGTCTACACCTGAGAGGAAAATGAGCTGCGTCCTTTCTAGTGCTAATAAGTTTAGTGGAGACGGGTTATGTTCCATGGGAAAGGCTAGGCTCTCCCCTTCTAGGGCAAGCATCCAAAGCAAGGGGCCAGAAAGCATTCCTTCCCGCACTGGAGCTGGAACTGCTCTGCCGAAGGTCGACACTGTGTCCTTAAGCTCAGAATCGCCAGCACTTTTCACAGTGCTGGACGTGGAACAGGGACTCCACGTAATTTTACTTTATAAATGAATGAATGGGTTCATAAAGATTTACATTTGCTTCTAAAACCTCCTGGTAACCAAAGCCAAACGAGAAATACACTGGTTTACACAGTTTTCAGGTGTGAATAAGAGAAAAGAGAACACTACTTCAGAAGATACAGTACCACTGCTAACATTGTTTTGGAGAATGCCAAGCACATGCTTCTATGAGTTTTGAAAATCCTCTGCTGAAAACCCACACAAAAGGCCAGCAAAAGTCAGTGATCTTTACGGTATTTATGATGTGAAAGGATCTGTTGTGTCTGCATGTGGATTTTTCCATCCACACCTGCTAATAGGGCAAAGATCAAGATTAGTAGCTTCTTCTGTGCATCCTTAACAGCCAACACTGCTGAGCCTGGAACGAGAGACCACACATTCCCCTGGCAGAGCATTCATTCCCATAGTGGTTAAATGTGGTTTAGAAACGGAGCCATGGTTTCACAGCAAGTGGTCAGATCCCACTTGCTGATGATGTACAACTAATTCTAGATTTAGCTTTTTCTTCCCTGGGTATGTAATTAGCAATGACAAGCAAGAGTTCATATATTAAACACAGGTGTAGAGAGTAGCAAAGAGAACATAACTTGGGGTTTTTATTTTTTACTTTTTTAAACTAACTTAATTGAATAACATCCTGTACTCTCTCAAACCAAGAGGAAAGAAGCCATATTATATTGTCCTTGCTTCTAAGCAGGATAATGGAAACTAGAGAAAGCAATACGCCTTCCAAATTTTGGAATTTAATGATACTTTAAACAATGAAAAGCCTGAGAACTCCAAAGTCAGCCAGGTTGCAATGAAACAGATAATCTTACCTGCTTTTAGAGGTAGTGTCATTGACAGATGTGCCAAAGCATCCGCAGAAAGGCTGCATCAAAATCTAAAATATGTGTTCCTTTGTCCCAGCAATTCTACTTCCAGGAATCTATCATAGGGACCTATTTGTAGAATATATAAGTATCGTTTATTAAAGAAAAATGAAAATCAAAATGTCAATTAATAGAAATTTGATTAAATTAAGCATGGCATGTTTCAAGAATTATAATGATTATTTCACTCTTGCGTGCACAAATAGTAATTGAGCATCTGCTATGCTGAGCTTGGTTCCAGGTGCTTGAGCTACATTACAAAAGGTGTGCAGAAAAATCCTTGGTCTCCTTGAGTTTATACTTTAGATGTAATGTTTTAAAATAAATTGTTAATGGGAAATCCCAAAATGGCTACATACTTTTGAAATATAGACATACATATATCTATAAGACATACACTTGGCATATACAGATAATGCCAGATGTGCATTTAAACAAAGCCCTGGTGGGTTCCTCACATGCAAATGGGGAGCTTTTTATTTTAAGATGAGTATACATCTTAAAAGAAGATACATCTTTTAAAAATATTTTAAAATAATCATTATTACTGTTGTTAGGTGAAGGGATTTTGAATAGTCCCCTGTCTCTCAGCCCAAACACACACACAGCAAAAATCAATCAATCTTCTTTCCTTCAATCATATACTTACACTTCATAGCACTTTACCTCTTCATAAAAGACGCTGGTTAAAATTATTTTTTAATGAAGCAGATATCTATTAGCTTATTCTCACCTGTCTTCTGAAATCCACATTAGTTTCCACAAATAATTCTTTTCTCATAAAGCCTTCACAAGTCAGCAAGAAGAAGTTTTCCTGCAGAATTTGGAGGACCCACCCCCACTAGGGCATGCTGAAATCCTGAATTGACTGCAGCATTCTCACAATTTCTTTTCTATGAGATGTTTTCCCTTACTTTACACACTTCACTTAATGCCTCAGCCTGCAAGTACAAGAAAATCTTTCAGTACAATATCTATTAGATAGTTACAATCATGGCATAAAATACACTGTCTCGTGGGCCCACTGCCATCTGGGAAAGTGATGTTCTAATAGACAATCTGCTACTGGAGGAGCTAATGGAGACCCAGATTGTCCAGGTACTGGAGTTGCCTCCAGCTGCAAAGCACTACAAAAAGCCTTATTCTTTCCTTTAGTCCAGGTGAGAGTACCTTATTAAGTATTGAAAATAGCATTTCTCAAAATCTACAATCTTTATAATTCATCAGATACTTTCAAGAACTTAACACCAAGGGAAAAAAAGGATCTTTTGAAGTAATGCTGTTTAATCTTATATGCATACGAGACTGTGTAATCAATATATTTTTCTTTTTGCTTTGGTTACCAGAAGGTCAGGAACAGATATAAATCTTAAACTCATTCTTTCATTCATTCATCTATTTTATAAACATACATGGAGACCCTATCACATGTCAGGCACCAAGCAAAGTGTTGGTAATTCAGAGCTCAAGGACAAAGAGTCAGTTTTCCAGAAAGCCATGGACACATACTGAGTTTACAAGTGGCCATTACTATGACTGAGGTACACATAGGATATTCTGAGCACTCAGAAGAAGAGTATCTCACTCAACCTGGGCAGGGGGAAGGGGAGGCGATGGGAATGGCAGGGAGAATTAAGGATTCCCTAAAAATAGTATGATACCAGTTGTGGTTCTTGGCAAATTATCTCTCATTTGATTTCTGATGTTTCTGATTCTTTCTGTAAAATGTTTCAAACTTTCATTTAAAAAATGGGAAAACACATATTTGTTTACTCGTACATATGCTTATTTAAATATACACACAACACTCACTAAACAATATCCTTTTAACCTAAAGGAACCTTCAAAACTTACAAAAGACAGCTTACAATGGGGTATTACAAGGACCCCCGCAAAAATAATCAGAGGTAACTAGAAGTAATCTGCTTTAGAGTTGATGCTTGCCATGAATATTTTCCATGCTTCCAAAATAACTTTGGTGTAAAATATTAAGGTATGCTCTTATTAATTTAGCATAGCCTTAGCCTTGTTTGTTTTACTACCGTTCATTCTAGCGGGCCACGCCCAGAGATCCTGATCCGGCAGCTCTGGTGGGTAGTGACTGACAACACAGATTAACGACATGGTCTCCTGATGGAGCCTGGCTTACTTCCAGTTTGGCTAATGCAGAGCCACTGCATTCCTTTGCCTCCTCCTATACCCACATTTCCCTCCACCACATCATACAGTGAGAGAGAATGGGGTTGCTGGCACCATTTCAAATTATATCATTGAATCAAATCTATCCCCAAGCAAACCTGCTTTTATTTCAGGAGAACATTCTCTAGTTATTTACATTGCAGGGGCAGTAAAAGAGAGAGAGAAAGAAAGAAAGAAAATCTACATTTATGTAGCATTCCCATCCCCAAAGGAATAGTTTTATATGCCTGCAAATACCTTAGAAGTAATAATGAGTTTGGGGAGTTGGAGTCTTTTCTGCGGCTTTCTTTTAAAAAATCAGAATTCCATGCAGTAGACATATAATGAATTTGATGCTTAATAACAACAACTGCTATAATAAAGAATATTATATGCATAATTCTCATTTAACAGTAACTACTCTGAAACTCTATGGTAAAAAAAGTAACATCCAGCTTATAAATTGGTATCGGCAAGACAAGTAAGCTCTGCCTTCACGGAAGAGCTGCAGGGAGGGGCAGACTCCATCCTCACTCCTTCTGCGGAGGTCCTCCATCCACAAGACTCCTCCCTCTCTCCCTCCCTCCCTCGCTCGCTCTGGCCTCTGCCCAAAAGTCCTTTTGTCAGAAAGGCCTTTCCTGATGGCACTTCTTTAAAATAGACCCCCAGCTTCCCCTAGCCCCCTGCTCTGTTTGCTTGCTTTTCTTTTGTTCTCTGGTGCTTTGGTCCTTTCCTCTTTCCCTCCTTCCTTCCTTTGTTTCTTATCACTACAAAGACCTATCTGTTCATTTGTTTTCCCTCTTCCCTCAATAGAACATATGCCATAGAGATGACAGCCAATGCTTTGTTCATTACTGTATTCCCAACAACTGCACCAAGCAGGTATTCCATAAAATTTGTTGAATTAATGATTTTTTAATTTTATTTTACCCTTTTAGCTCACTCCCATTCCATCCATGCATCTCCATACTGAAACCAAGGCACGCTGAAGGTGAAAATGACGTTTTCCAACCTCCTCTTCTCATTTTCACAAAGAGCAGCACCCTGCCAAAAGAGCTGAAGGTAATCGGAGCAAAGGTCCCAGAAGTTCTGTTCATTCTTCAGCTTTCCATCTAGAACCACGCTGGACAGCCCAACAACTGGATGCATTTTGACTTAGTGGTTCTGACAACCCTGAAGTCAGCCTACTTACATAGTTCTCAAAAATGTGCCCCGACAGTTTCTCGAAAGCAGGAGAAACCAAGAAGAACATTTAGTTATGACCTTGAAATGAAACAGATTTATACTGGCTATATTGACGTGCTTTCCAGCATCTAAAGTTAAAAGCAGGGTTAGCAGGGAGATATTAAGACTAGTGACTATCAATAATACTGCTCATTCATGAACCTCATTAAATTGACCACACAGCCCCGATTTGCCAAGCCCGTTTTGCACTTCAGAATCTCTGCAGTCAAAAACATTAACTTTCCTGAATATGAGTGTGTAAGACTCTTTAAATCGTATTAAGTTTAGCTAAAGAGGAAGCAATCCAGGTATGCAAAGACATGAGAGGCTGGGAGTCATTTAAATCACAGGATAGCTAGAATCCAGTAAAACAAGATCCATAAGCTATAACTAAATAAGCAATAAAGTGTCTGATTCATAACTGTTCTTGGTTCTGTCATTGCAGAGACCATACATACCCTACAAGAAAAAAACTTTAAGAATGAGCAAATAAAATAAAAGCATCAGGCCACAGAAGCTAAGGGACTTTGGGCAAACCTTAATTTCAAGTCTCGGAATTCTGCCTTGACATTTGCAACCAGAGCGTTCTACAAAACTGCCTGCCAAGGAGCAATGAGGCGGAGCCCTAGCAAATTTCCCAGTGTGCTACTGAGAGTGCAAGGCTGACCGGGGCACAGTCAATACACTTAACCAACTGCACATCTGTAAGCTGGAAATGAGTGGTCCTTGTCTTTAGCAGTAACTCTCCTCACTAAGCAGCTTTAAAAGAGTTTTGAATTGTTTCTCCTTCTTGATGTGTAGCTGCCAATGAGTTCGTTTCTATCTGCAGAAAAAAGAAAGAGGCCGCCTATATGTGGGGCTTTTCCCAGGACCCACTGGAGCTGCCACAGACGGAGAACTTCAAGCTGCATTTGACCCCTTCTCTGGAGAAAAAAAAAACACATGCAATCATGTTCTACTGGTTATTAACCTACGGGCCTTTTCCAAGTCCCTTTCCCCTTGTCTAAATGGAAATCAGCTCACACAATACCTGGAGAGTGAGTCCATTTCCACATCAGCCTTTGAGTGGGAGGCAGCCTGGGTTCCATCTAGAATGCTTCTATTTGCTGCACACATGACATCTGGCTCATCCCAGGAGAAGATGAGTTTCCAAGACTGTACTAGGTATGTCTCTTCTTTTGATGTAGTGAGCCAAACCCTTGTCTGCCCTGTTTTATTTTATTCTACACAACACAGTTCTGACTTGCCTTTGATTTCATTTCTAGAAAAGGCAGCATTAGCGCAGGGGAAGAACCCATGATATACAGTTTTGTTCAGCCACTTACTGTATAGCTTTGGGCACATCACTTCCCCTCCCTTGCTCTTGGTTTCCACAACTATAAAGCACAAAGAGGAGACTAAAGTGTATCTGTCTACTCTAAGAGACTAGTTCTGTGGATTTTTCTGAGATATAGCTCTCTTTGAAAGACATATGTTCATCATCAATTCTTTCTGACCTCTCAATCTGAGTTTTAGCTCTTATTTATACTCTGATTTATCCCTAAAGACTTCGCTGGTCAGAAGTCCTTTGCCCCCTGCTGGGGAACTTTCTGTGAGCCTCTTCCAATCACTTGACCTAAGATTCAGCTCTGGTCCCCCAGAGCTCTGACAACTTTTCCATCCTTTCACTATCAAACGGGGAGGGAAGAAGTGGGGGCTGCAGATGAGCCCTTTCTACCTCTCAGCTTATAAACTCTCATGCAGGAGGAGGCTTGCAGCCCTGAAGGAATTAGTGGCCCATATCACCTTCCCAAAGAACTTCTCTTTTTCCTTCTCTTCCTTTTCTTTATCTTTCTCGTACTTTCTTGCTCTTCTTTTTCTTTTTTTTCTCCTTTCCCGTCTCTTTTCAGTCGGTCCTGTCAGCACACTGAGGGGGTTATTTAGACCCACTGGTAACCCATCAGAAAATAAAATAAAACATGAAACTGTTGCTTATCTTCAGTGAACAGAACCACCAGATTAGGACTGGGAGCTATTTGAGGCACATCCATGTTGACAGCATTAAGAAAGCTGTAACACAAAACCATGTGAGATGAAATGAATTCACAATCACAAAATAAGATCAAGAGCTACCTTTATCTTGAAACATTCTAAGATACAGCTTTGTGTCAAAAGTTATTTCATAAAAAGACGATGTGATTAGGGGCAGATATGGAAACCACAGTATTTAACCAATGTACAAGCAACAGAATCCCCGAGATTAATGAAACTGCAGATCACAACTGCTTAAGACATTTTTGCTAAGCATGGATAGCTCGTGCGGTGAGGGTTTGTAGTTCAATCAAAATATCTTCTCTACATCCACTTGTGAACATAATACACTCAACATCCATGTGATTAACAAAAGCAGTCTAGTCCAGGAGGGCTGCCAACAGCAGGCAGAAATGTGGCAGATCTAAACAAATGAACATGGAAAGGTATCATTATGACTGATGTTATAGACATTTGGGATAAAAAGGCTTTTAAAGTAAGTAGGAGGTTTTTGGCAGGGGACAAGTCTTAAAGAGACTCAGTAGCCTTTCCCAGGCACAAATCAGGTACAAGAAAGACCCAGACTTCAGACAGTGTCGTCCTGTCCCCAGGTAGAAAGGTCTGGTGGGATTAGATAGAGTAGATACAAGTTTTCAGAGGCAGCAGGAATAGGGTCAATACTCTCCTCCCCAGTCATGGAGAATCACTTAATCCAGCCCTGCTATGTAACTCAGTGGGACTAGGCCTACCTTCCTCTTTCAGAAGAAAACATCTGGTTTTTGAACAAGCATCTCCAGGGGTAAACCAGTGTTTTCCAGGTACCTAAGATAGATGGCTAACACTCTGATGTCCAAATGAAAATAGTTGACTTTTTTCCCTTCTCCTTCCCTTCAAATGGTATTTAAAGTTTTCTCTTTTCCTGGAACAATACAGATGCAATACACTGGAAATTTGCCATTTTTATAGCAGGGGCTGGAGGACCGATCAATAGAGTGGCACAAACTATGTCCTCAGCAGAAGCTTCATGAGTGGTACAAAAGTCCTGCCTGTGTCTTGGGTGAACCCAAAGCAGACAAAGGCAAGGCTTAGCCTAAGAGATGGAGTGAGAAGAGTTGCTGTTTGGAGTCCTGGCCCAGCAGGCTCTCAAGGGCATACAGGGCAGAGGAGGTTACCATCACTACGCTGGAGCACAAGACAAACAGCACCCAGGGTCCTGAACTGAAGGTGAGGGCCTGCGAAGGAGCAGAAGCAGAAGTCTGGGGAAGCAGGAAGAAACAAAAAATCCACTTTTTCACACACACACACACACACACACACACACAGAACAGTATTAAGAAGGACTGGGACCAGGGCCAGAGAAAGGTGAGACAATGTTGGTGCTCAGTGTTTCGTGTTGGGTACCTACCTATGTGCCTCCCTTCATCCAAGTCTCATTGGCAGGTCCTGAGCTAACATTCATTCAACAGTCAGTATTTATAGAGCCCCTACCTTGTACCAGGCATTGAGTTAGAAATGAAGGATGCAAAGATGAATTCTACAGGTTTTCTGCTCTGATGATACAAAGCTCCATCAAGAAAACTGGATAATGTCCAGCATGTCTATTTCATCATGAGCACCACTAGGTCTGGATGCTTCCCCCACTACAGGAAAAGCCTCGTGACTCTACAAAGTATTTAGCACTCCCCACCCTTTTCTTCAATGGGTAACTACCACCACCCAGCAAATATACTTGCTATTATGCAATTAGAGCTGTAGTGCCTTGACTGAAATATTATCTCCAGGTGTGGCTGAGTGGCTTGAGTGCCAGCCTGAGAACCAAAGGATTGCTGGTTTGATTCCCAGTCAGAGCACATGCCTGGGTTTCAGGCCAGATCCCCAACTGGAGGTGTGCAAAAGGCAACCACACACTGCTATTTCTTCCCTCTCTTTCTCCCTCCCTTCCCCTCTCTTGAAAAAATAAATAAATAAAATCTTTAAAAAAATAAAAATTAAAACCAGGAGGAGAAAATCCATGAAGTTTATTAGTAACTTATACCTCTATATGAAGGAGTTAATTATATCCTTCCCAAAGAGAAGATTTTTACATAGAAAGTTTGAAGACCCGTTACGTAATACAGAGTAGAAAGTACATGCTGAGAGCAGCCTAGGCTGGCCACTTTCCTCATTTCTTCAGGCCACACTCTGAAGACACACCCTGCTTGTTATATTTTACATATTCTAAAGCTTGGGAAATCATTCATGCTCTAGTAATCTCACATGCTATAACTTTTTTTTCTCTTTTCTTTTATTAGTATCTTAGAGATGGATTTTTCAGGAACCTTGCTCAACACACTGACTTTGACTCTTGCCTTGATGCCCCCATCAGATAACCGATACAGGACCTCCTTGTGTTTGAAGAGCATCTCCTACATGCTGAGTTTTAGGAAGCATGCAATGGACCCCAAAATCCCATATGCTCTTTGTTGTTCAAGCACTCAGCATGACATTTAAACCCATCAGGAATTATTCAACTCCCCAGGTGAGTTTTCCCTTCCTTTCATTTGTGAAGTTACGGCAGGTGACCTACATAATTTTCATCAGATTATCTACTGGTGTACAATCAAGAGGATAAGGTCAGTAGGCAAGATTAGAAATAGAGCAGTCTCACAAGAGGAAATAAAAGGCAAGGCGATATGTTCTTTAGGAACATGTACTTAAGCATCTGGGCCATGAACAGATCCAAAACCTACAATACATCCTGTTGCTATTTTATTGATGCAAATGGCCCTATAACTGGCCTGAGAGGTTCTGGTTTATTTCAAAAGGTTATTTTTGAAAAGGAAAAATCTAGGAAATGTTTCATTGACAAAGACCCTCTTACCACTATTCATTGGGAGCTCTGAGCACTCTACACACTGCTTTCAATAGTCTCCATCCAGATTAGGCAGCAACTCTGAAGACTGCCTTGATCAACACCAAATGAAACCCAGTTCTGTCTGCTCTCCATCCTGTGAGACTCCAACATCATCACAGCAGCTGCTCATCAGCAATGGGAGAGCTGTGGTACCAATGATCAGAACCGGGACAAGGAATCCATTTGCAGAAAATATCCCTCAAGACCATGTTTTGGATCTGGAACTTGAACCACACAACCAGCTCTACTAATTAAGACTGGCCTATCAGAAGATTTCAAATGCTAATACATCCCTAAATGCCAGATCCAGATGTCTGTCACACCATCTTGAAAAAATGTGATGCCGTTCCAGAAAAGTTTATCACATGGTAGTTGTAATTAGTTGAAAAAGAAAAATAACACACAAACCTAATTGTCTAGATGCAAATGATGGCAATATCATATCCAAGTATAAAGAGTCGCTTGAATAATGTTTTTTTTTCCTTTTAAGAAATCAGTTAAATGACATATATTAGTGGAAAATATATCTTTTAATAAAATTAAGTACCCAAATAGGGGGTCAAGTCATTTTTTTAAAAGTCATTCGCCTATGCAGTACTGTATTTTCAGGACACACCACTGACTAGTGACCTCAGGGTAATGAGTATAAAAGTCCATGAGGTAGTATTGAACTGCTGAGTGATTAGGGCACCATTATACTTCATAAGCCAAAAATAGCTCCAGGGCCCAACCTGCATTCAGGCACAAATTAGCCATAACTAACTTGTGCCTGAGAGGAGACAACAAACTGGGGCGTCCTCTAAAGGATTTATTTTCTGCTTCTAGCCCATATTCTGAGAGGCCTTCTTGCTACAATACAACAGCATCCTGGCTAAATAAAACAAACTATAATGCATTTTTGAGCACCAAGAAAAGTAGGAAAAAAAAAAAAACATTTCAAAGGACTGTATATACAGAGAGAGAGAGAGAGAGAGAGAGAGAGAGAGAGAGAGAGAGAGAGAGAGGAGAAGCAGAGGGGGAAGGGAAGGAGGAAGAGGAGAAAAAACATAAAATCAAAAGAATTAGTGGCTAGCATATATACAAGTCAGGGTTGCCCTGGAAGCAGATGCTGCTCAGACCTCCAGCATCAGGTCCCTTACAGGGTGAGTGAGGTAGGTGAACCTGAGACTTGGGGGATAAGCTGAGAACCTTGAAGGTTGCTAACATAGTCCTGGGTCAGCTCTTCCCCAAGCTCCAGGAGACAAGAATTGCAAATCTTCTCTGGAGGAAAACTATCAATGAAATCGCTTAATATTTCTACAAATTCAATTTAGTCAAATATAAGTTCCTGAAAAATTCCTCAAAACAAAGAAAACAAAGCAGCATAAATGAGAGTTGCCAGAAACAATAAACAACAGAATTATACCCTCAATTATCAAATATTTACCATTCTCAGATATATTATGTATGAAATATTTCATGTAACAAAATATGGAAAAAATTAACAAAAAGAGGCTTTTAAACAATAACTAGAAAGATTTACAAATTAGCCTAAGAGAAATTTTAGAAAAAAACAATATAAAAATCATTGATATTAAAAACTCAATAGGTTAAACCACAAATTTACGAAGTGGAAGATAGAATCACTCATCTGATAAGAGTTCTGAAAAAAAGTGATCAGAATGCAGCAGAGATTAAAAATACAAAATTATGAAAAGTATATAAGAAGCATAGAGCAGAGAATAAGAAGGATGAATGTAAGTCCAATAGAAGTCCTAGGAGAGATTTAAGACCGGAGGAGGGACAGTTTCAAGACATAATGGCCAAAGCTTTTCTCAAACTAATGAGTGACACCAATCCAAAGGTGCAGAAAACACACTATATACTAAGCAGAACAAATAAAAAGTATTCCACATCTAGATACACTGACAAGATATTGCAGAACACCCAAGGCAATGACAATATTATAAATGCAGCCACAAAACAGATCAGTTAGACTGACAACAGTGACAAGTGAAGTCAGAAGATAGAAGTTACCATCAAACTGCTAGGAGGAACTATTAACTAGAATACCCAGTGGAGCTAGTTTTAAAAAATTAGTATAAAATAAATACATTTTCTTATGTATGGAGAGAGTTTATTATCAACAGAACTTCACAAAAGAAATGTCTAAAGAATGTAATTTAGGAAGAAAGAAAATAAACCCAAAGGAATATCTGATGTGCAAGAAGTGGTGAGCAAAAATATTGGTAAACATGTAGATAACTTTATACAGATATTTTAAACTGTTTCTGTAAAATAACAATAAAAATAAAGTATACCCTGTGGTGGTAAAAGGTCAGAACTAAGTATTAGACAACAATAGTATATGATTTAAGAGAGGATAAAAATAGAATTATGATCCAGCAATTAAACTTCTGGATATTTACCCAAAGGAAACAAAAACACTAACTTGGAAAGGTATTTGCCCTCTTATGTTATTGCATTATTTACAATAGCCAAAAAAACAAACAAAAAAAAAAAAAAACTCAACCTGTGCCCATCAATGAACAGATGGATAAAGAAAATATGTGTATGTGTATGTGTATGTATCACACATACACACACACACACAATGGAATATTACTCAATCAAAGGTTGGGGAAGTGGCTGGGCAAAAGAGGTGAGGCAATGAAAAAGTACAAACTTCCAGTTACGCAACAAGTAAGTTGTGGGGATGTAATGTACAGCCTGGTGACTACAGTTAATACTGTATTGTATATTTGAAAGTTGCTAAGAAGTAAATCTTAAAAGTTCTCATCACAAGGAAAAAAATGTAACTGTGTGGTGGTGGATGTTAACAAGCCTTATTACAGTGACCATTTTGCACTATATACACAAATATCAAATTATTACGTTGTATACCTGAAACTAATATAATGTTACGTGTCAATTACATCTCATTAAGAAAAAAAGAGAGAGGCTGATTAGAGTTAAAGTACTTCAAGGTGCCATGTTGTTGAGGCAGGGATATGATACTGATTCATGTTACTCACAGTGGGAGAGAGGTCATCCTGGCCCTGATCTGCCTGCACTGCACCAGAACTCCCCACTTTCCCTCCACCCTAGACCCGCCCCTCCCAGCAGCAATCCAGGCAGGAAGCAGGGCAGGGTAGAGATCAGCAAATTTGATGTTTCCTGACAGAATGAGATTCCTACCTGGGTTCCCTGACACCTGGAGGCCAAGTGGCTTCCCTGAAGGAGGAAGAGCCCTGAGCAAAGCAAAGACCTGGAGGAGGAGGAAAGTCACCTACCTCTCCTAACTCACAGGCCGGGCATGGCTTTATTAATGGAGGGCTTTGTTGGGCTGGGTACTGTTTGACTTTAGCAAACAGGCTTGGAGAGTACTGATTCGTGAAGTCACGGCATAGATTGGCAGGTGAGGGTGTGTTTGAGTGCCTGGGCTTTGCCAGTTGAGAGATCTGGGCGGGGAGGAGAAGAAGTGATGTGAAAGGCTTATATATGACCGGGGAAGCCCAATTTCCTCCTGGAATTTTTCTGTTAGAGGCAGTCTGACCTCATGATCCCACATTAACTTTCCTCTTAGGAAAATAGAAATCATAGCCAAGACCTTCCTTCTTCAAAAGCTTCCTTTCAACCTAATTATTGAGTCTAGGTCTTCTTGATGATTGGGGTTGGCCACCAGAACAATTACCCAAAGAAGCTTCCTGTGAACCTTTCTTCATCACTTTTCATACTAACTTGGACAGTGGGGTTGGGCTGAGGAGAAGGAGGTGGGGAGAGATCTGGGAGCGGCAGCACAGCGCTGTAAATGGAATCCTAACCTGCGGAATGCAGGCTCCTTTTCACATAACCCTAAAGCAAACAGTCAGAAGGTCAACTGGCAAAGGAGAAACTGCAGGACACATTTCAGCACCAGCGACAGATTATTTATGAACTATCTACTATTTGGATATCTCACCCTCCGATGAACTCCATTAGAAGAATTAGTCAGCAGTGGCCACAGATGATAATTTCCCTGTTCCTACAACTTTAGAAACATTAAAGCGGTTCTATTCTCAAGAGTTGCTAAAGACAAAAGGTGCTGCCTACTTGAAAATAACGGACTGCTCCAGCGTGCACACCTGTCCACGGTATCATATAGTCCCTCGGTTACAAAAAGTGTTTTATAACCCCTGCCTAAAGAACAGACCCATGCACTTAATAGCAAACACACCATTACTTGCTTTTCCCACATACATGTAACTACCTTGAGTGTTGATGTGAATTATCTGCCATGTGCACAGAAAAGACAACACCCAAAGGAAAAATTGTCAGGGATCATTACAAGGGAGTTTTTCCAGCCCCAAAGAGGACTATCTATTGGTATCCCCCAGGAAGTGTGGTCTTCAGCATCCACATTATTGGAGGGGCAGCACAGCAAGGAATTAAAAGGAAGAAACATTCTTTGATATTTTCAACCAAAAAAGTCAATACAGCAGAAAATTATTCAGCAAATATTTACGAGATTTCACTATGCTACTTGGTTCTGGCAGAAATAGGTAGAACCACCCTTGAATTGCAAGGGGAAGAGTCCTGAAAAGCATGGAGCAAATAAGCCAGTGGGATCCTGTTGGTAACACCATGAGTATTTCCTAAACATGTGCTACTAAATCACCCAAACCTCAAGAATCCTTGAGGCGAAGACTCATAAAGTCTTTTTAGAATGTAAAGAGATTTTTTAAATTCCTTCCCTTCCTCCCTGCCTCCTTCCATCTTCCTTTAATCAGTTCACAGAGATCGAGACTACTGGTCTGGTATTCTTAACTCCACACAGTAATTATACGTATACAGATTTTTTTAAAAGAAAACTGTTCCCTCGAATACCCCAGTGTTAACTTTATTGTTTTCATTGTGTTCCTTAGAAAACAACCAATTTAAAACCAGGTACAACATCCTTAGATGTATCACCCTTGGTCTATACAAGCCAAAGCACATGTATCATATAAATACATCCCAAACTATAAATCAGCTAGCATACAAATTAATAACATTAACACAGCAAAGTAGATAATGTTCCGCTGAAACCATGCTGTTGCGCAGAAGAGGACGTTGTGGTATCTGTCACCGATTGCTGTGGCGTGGGTCCTTTGGGGATCACCATGGACTTCTGTGTTCTCTGCAATGACTGGGTTCTCCCACCAGTTTCCCTGCTGGAACTACTCGAAGCCTGCCTTCATCAGCCTCCCTGTCGGCATTTGGTCTTTAAATGTAAACAGTGCTTAGGCACCAAATTAATTCAACCCTGATTTTTCATAACCACCTTTCACATTTAAACTGTATTTACTTGACACTAATTTGAACACAAACCTAAATGCAGCTGCAGACACAGAAATCATGCCACAGTGCTCAGTTATAAGATAGTTATCCAATGATCCCGGATATGAGTAGATTAAATTTGTATTGTCATTCAAATGAAAACAACATTTTAAAATTCTTAAAGAAGACTCACAAACCCACAACATCCACATATGCTCTCAGGCCCTTAGCTCCCAGTGAGAAAAACTGCCCTGTGGAATGCTCTCTGTGACCAGGTTCTTACGGATAATCTGCCCTTAGTGTGTCCTTGAAACTAGAAAAACTCTTGGATCAAAACCTTGAGAGGAGAGCCTAGGAGCTGGAGGGGAAGTGGCACAGCTAGCAAGAAATAAAATCAGAGCTGACATATAACTGCAAAGATTGCCAAGAAGCAAAGGCAGAACCCAGCAGACACGTGACTGGCTCTGTCAGTGCTGTGAGCGCTTTCTGAGTCCCCTGCCCTCTCACTGTGACCTAGTTTTCATAATAAAGGATATGCAATATGGAAGGAAGGCCTTTCTCAGAGACTGCAGTCCAGATATATGTCAAATGCGATCCAAACGTGAGACTCTACAAAATCGGACTGAACTGCCCTTGAAACAAACTTCCCATTATCATGGTGCCAGTCTTTTTGCCATTTGTATCCCCACCTCCACCAGCCCTAGACCAATTGTCTGCCCTGCTCTGTGCCCAGGGAGGCTGACCCCCAAAGACCACATCAGCTGACCTCTGGCTGGGTCTGACCAACAGCGGCCCCACAGGAGACAAAAGGGAGGCAGGAGAGGGAGGTCAGGGGTTTCCTCCCACTCCCCACAAGCTTCAGCTCAGAAGCCCTGGTGCAGTTAGATCCCTCTGCAGCCCCAGCAGGCACTGCTTCCTCCACTGCGGCTCTAAGTGCTCACAAAACATGGTTTTCTTCCCTTGACCCTTCCAAGTAGGGCTGGCCATGAGCACTCACAAAACACCGCTTTCTTCTCTTGTCCCCTCAGTCAGGGCTGGCCGTGGCTTTCCGCTCCTGTCCTCCCTTGTTTGTTCTCTCACCCTGCACACACTTCTGTGAGTAGTCCTTACCTGAATTCTCTTCATTTGAAGAGATGGAACCATTGCTGATACAGCCATCAAACCATTCAGGAAAATCAGTACAATGTGCACTCCCACGTGCAGATTAGACTCTCAAAACATATGAAAAAGAAGAAAAATCACCACCTATCGAGGAAGCAAACCTTTGAAGATAATCACATAAGCAACAAAAGTAGCTTTGACCCTCTAAGTCCACTAGTGAAAAATTTAGCTTAAAAAATTATGCCTCAGGAAATAAAAGGGCTATATTTATGAAGATGTTTGTTACATTATCAGCTATAGCAGAGGACATTTTGGAAACAACCTAGATGTCAAATAGAAAGGAAATGATTAAATCACAACATGAACTTAATGGACTTTGATGCTACCATGAAATATTAGTAAGATTTTTTAGCAGCAAAAAACAAATATTTAATTATAATAATAATGGGAAATGAAGTGGATATTTGGACAGATATGTGAACATACATTAGAATTTTAATTATGTAAAAATAAACATGCGTGCACCAAAAGGTTAGATATAATTTCACCAAACTAAGTCCTATGTTGGAGGACTCAAATTCTAGGTACAATATATTTCTTTTCTAAAGTATTTTTAAAAATAAAACGAAGGGCATAATATCCAGAGACCATATGGCTCTGACTAGTGTTAAGAGAGGTGCCTTCTGGGATATTAAGGCTCCTCCAGACCATGCTGTGCCCTCCAATCAACAGGCTGCCCTCAGCAGGAACTGAGCTTCGGTCTCCATTTCCTTCCTCTGTAGGAGGATGGGAACTATCTCACTCACAAGAATGTCAAGTTAAGGAAACCATATCAGATTGCAAAATGTTTTTTGTTTTCATATTCCTGCCTCATTGTATATACTGACTGTATATGCTGACTCTAGCTGGCACCATTTCAAACAAAAACATTTTCTTAGGTAAATTTCATGGCACGGGGCTTGTGAGCTCTCTTTCAGAGACTGAGCAATTTCATTAGAAAGTGGTACCACTTTCGTCGCCATTTGGGGGCCTTCATTGAAGGTTTTAAAATATGTTTCATGCTCCTCCTTAAAGAGATCCTTTCTAGCAGAGTGATAACAGATTGATGGCCATGACCTTCTTCACATTCTTCTGACTCCTTTTAAAATGAAATCAAGGTTCTTGCTGCTGGTGTCTGTGGGCCGGGTGCCAAGGCGCTGTAATGAGGGTTACATATCATCTCAAGACCATCATTTCAGTTCACTGTTAATGTGTTAATGCCGCCAACAATCATGTCAAAAGAGAAGAGATACAAGAAAAGAAATGCTTTCCCATCCCCAAGGCTTATTTTCTGTAAACAGTAGTTGTCAGAAAGACAATGTCTTTGCACTGAAGAGAAATATGACATGAGATTGATGTTATAACCAAATGCTTTTATAGACATAAAGCTCTTTGTGCTTTAATTTTAAACTGATGAGTTGATATCTTCCTAAATTAGACATTGTAGCACAGTTTCCTAATCTAAAACATGTATGGTCTAGAATGTATATTAACTTAAAATATTGCCATCCCTATTTCATAGCCAAGCGGGTGATCATTTTCTTTAATTACACATTAATTCCAATGTATTACCTGGATAGGCACTTTATGTTTTAATAGGGTAAGAATTAATGGGCAGGTGTTCTGCTATAATCTGACTGAAGAAGAAATACAGGGATTATACATAATTCATTTAATTAGTTCTCTGAGCTGAATAATATTAATCACACCACCACTTTACATTTATAAAGTACTTTTCATTTTTAAAGTGCTTTTGTATCTGGGATTACATTTTCCTAGATCTTTTACTTTTGATAGATCCTTCCAGATAACACACAACTCTACAGTTTTTCAACTTTCTGATGCCCAAACATTTTATGTGAATGTTTTATATCAATTGGATATGGTCAGAGGTAGCAGAATAACAATGGCACCGGAAGATAAATCGACCTGGGCTCAAACCTCAGTTCAACCACTTACCCCAAGATCTTGAATAAATTACTATGAGCATCAATACTGTTATATTTAAAATGGGATAACATAATCTCCCATCAATGGCTATGGAAGGGCTAAATCAGAGGTAACTTAAGAAAAGGATCTGTTATAGACTTCCAGAGATCATTTGGAGGGTCATCAGCTGGGAGGTGGAAGGGAAAGAATGAGGGAAAAGGTGCAGGGATTAAGAAGCATAATTAGTAGGTACAAAATAGACAGGGGAATGTTAAGAATAGTATAGGAAAAGGAAAAGCCAAAGAACTTATCTGTATGGCCCATGGACATGACCTAAGAGGGGGCATTGCTGGAGGGAAGTGGGGTAGTGGCAGAGGGGGGAAAAGGGGGAAAATTGGGACTGTAGTAGTATAATCAATAAAATGTACTTAGAAAAGACATGAAATAGCAGCTGTAAAAAAAAAGGATCTGTTATACATCTGGTAGGAGCTTAATAAATAAAAGTTACTGCTATTATTGGCAGCTATTTTACTCTGCCTTACACATTCTTATCTCTGTCTGATTTACTTTATTCAAAATATTTGGATTCAGAGAGGTATAGAGGAAGCAGAAAATCAAGAATTACAGTTAGCCCCAGAAAGTGTACCAGAGGTACAACATTGAGCAAACAGTCTGCAAAAACTCATCCATCTCTTTGGTACTTGAGTAGAGTATAAGGACTGTAGTGCTTTGGATAAACCCCAGTACCATCAGCTGGGATTCTTGTATTCTAAGTTTAAAACAATATCAAACCCAAGAATACCTTTCAAATAAATCATGCTCTTTGGTTACTGTGGTAGCCAGCCTCCACAATGGCCCCTGATGATCCCCCTCCTGGTAGCCAAACCATTGGTTAGTCCCCAACGCACACACTGGAGCAGAACTAATCTATAATGCAACCAACAGAATCAGGTGGAAATGATGTGTGACTTCTGAGGCTAAGGCATAAAAGACACTGGCATTTCCACCTTGGTCTCTTGGATCACCTGCTCTGGGGAAAGCCAAGTCCCATGTCATGAGCACACTCAGGCAGTCCCCTGAAGAGGCCCATATGAAGAGGAACCAATTTGCCACCATGTGAGTCACCATAGACATAAATCTTCCAGCCCCAGACGAGCTTTCAGGTAACTGCAGTTCTGTTCAATATCTGATGACAACCTTATGAGAAACCCCAATCCTTCCAGGCCCAGCCCAGCCACTTTTCAACTCCTGACCCACAGAAACCAATAAGTAATGATGGGTGCATTAAGCAACTATATTTTGGAGTGCTTTGTACATAGCAATAGATTGTTATTACAGAATATGGATTAGAATTACATGACCCTTCACCATATAGCTTCATAAGTCAAAGGACATGTCCAAATCATGACAGAGGAATAACACGGCCCTGCTATGCAGAATAAAGTGATTTTAATATAGGACCATTTTCATATTTTAAGCATTATCACATCACACATTAACTGACCACCCTAACACTACCCCCCCCCACTAATTCCAAAAGCCTTTTAAAATGACATCTTTGATTATATAAAAATATAAAATGTCTATATGGAAAAACTATAAAGTAAAAACTTAACAAATGAGGAAAATTATCAGCAATGTAGGAGAGATAGAGTGTTAATACTCTCTATATAAAAGGATATATATAAATTAAAAAGAAATCACTCAATAGTAAAACAGAAAGCAGATATGACTGAGAGATTCAAAGAAAAGAGGGGCAAATGAAGACTGAGCTTTAGGGTGCTCTGGTATTTACGTATCAAGAATAAGAGGTTGCAGCAAAGGAGACCCGGAGTGGCCACTAGGGCAGGAGGGAAACTAGAAGGTTCCGATGTCCAGGAAGCTAAGAATCAAAAAGGGTTTCAAGAAATAAGGAGTGATAAAATGTGCCAAACCCTACTTGTGAGGTCAAGTAAGATGAGAACTGAAGGTTCACTTCTAGATTTTACCACATGGAATGACCAATGAAAGCCACATCATCTGATTTCCTATTGTCAATAAATGTGTGTTGAGTGATCATTATATGTTAGATACAGTACTTCTTGAACTTAGCTCCGTTTATGTTGATTCTGCCAGCATGTTATGACTGTCAATACAGTTTGTCCTTTCAGACTACAACCAAAAGGGCATTAGAGATTCTTGGGAGTACAGGAATGGAAAGAACGTCAAAATAACCAGATTTAAATCCATAAGGTATCAAGAAATGGCACACTAGGTAAATATGGGTAGGGTTCTGGGAGACCCTCAAGCAGTCTGGATAGGGTAAGTTATGCTGCTGAAACAAATGACCCCTCAATCTCAGTGATCTGATACAGTATAAATCTATTTCTTGCTCATTCAAAGCCCACTGTGGCCACCTCTCCAAGATAACTATCTTCAATGTGTTGTCTCAGCACTCCAGACAACTCTAAATGTAGAAACACATTTTCACAATCACAAAAGCAGGGGAAGAGAGCTCTGAAGGGTCTCATGCAAGCCACTAAATAATCTGGCCAGAATGACTCACATCCAACCACAACTTCTTGGGCAGAAGGAGTTACATGACCTGCCCAATTGGAAAGGAATCCAGGACATTTTCCCACGAAAACGAACTAGGTATTGTTGAGCATTGCAAGTCTCTACCACAATCAGGTTCTCTTTTTCAAAGGGTCTGACATCTTATCATCCACTTGACCATAAAAACAACCCAATAAGTAGGAAAGTTATTAGAATCTTCATTTACAGATGTAAAAATGAAGGCAAAAAAAATGTTTAAACAACTTATCTAATTAGTGGTAACATCTAATTTAAATCATTGTAAGAATTGACTCCCAGTTGTATGAGCTATTTTTTTCCCCACTAGTCCATACTGCCTTTAACCTTGGAAAAATTTGTTAGTATCACTGATATTCGTGGTCATTATGGTGTATATAAACATGCCACAGAGCAAAATACTGCATGATTTTCTAGGTATTTTATACAAAAGAAGGCCCTTTGAAATAGCTGGGATAAATCCCTTCGAACATATTTCTGTCAATGACTGGCTGATGCCTAAAATGAAAGCCAAATGGGCTTAAAATGGGAGGCTTGAGTTTTCCTCATAACACTTGAGATTCCTTTCTCTGCATCTGTCACTAAAGATTAGCCCCCAGAATAGCATGTGTGAACCCTCTTCATGTTAAAGGTGAACTTTAAGTTTCAACATTTCCTACAGTTCTAATTTGCGGACTGCTGACAGCCCAGCTTTCATGAAGAGCAGCCTTTATGACTTCTCTGTTGAGCCTTAAGGTGTAATTTCCTTGTCTCAGATATGTGGGCCTTGATATGGTTTTAGGAAAGCAGGGAAGAGCTGTATTGGGGTTTTTCTTTATCAGTAGTTACTTACTTTAGTAGCACAAAATGCTAACTCTTTTTTCAAAAAGAAATACATATCCAGACCCTGGATACCTGAATCAAAATGAAATATTGCTTGACATGGAGATAAAAGCATTACTCACAATGATAAGACTTTTCTCCAAGGATTGTGTGCTCAGAAAAAGTTGAAAGAGCCATTAGCTATAAGCTCTTATTTTTCCTTTCAATCCCTAAATTCCATATTGTAATCCTTACTTTAGAAGTTGGTATGTGAGCAAAGTACTAAGTAAAAGCCTCAAATGGTATCAGGTCAACCCCCTAAAGCCCTTTTAACTATTCTGTCCACAGCTGGATTTGCCTTTGCTATACTGGACTTTCGTATGGAAAGAGAAAGGAATGAAATTTCCAATGTTGAGATAAATGGCACATACCCAAATTTGACAGTAGCCCACCAACTACTATTCCATCTTGGAAATGGGCAAGGATTTTTCAGTCCTACACTCAATAGCTTACGAAGCAAAGGTAACTCACAGTTTACTTCAGGAAGCCACCTAAGCTCACTTTTTGTCCTAGTCAGAAAAAGCCCCACCTGGAGAGTATGAAAAAAGCTCCCAGATGTGTGTTATAATGGAAGAGCATAAGGAGACAATGACTTTATTCCCAGATCAATTTGATCGGCAGCCGTCCGTCTCGAGAGACGATGGTGTAGCTTCTTAAGAGTCTATCTGCACCGCCGAGAATGGCTGTGCAGTCCGACTCGGGAGTGACACGGTATCTGTCTCCTCCCGTGTTGAATCGACATCTTGCGATGACGCTGGAGTGTCCTCTCCAGTGAAGCTGAAGCTACAGAGCCTGGGCAGGGTGATATGGAGGGTCTGCTGTTGCCCATGCAGCAGACCCCCCCTCTCTTCGCAGCTGAAGGGTCCAAGGGAAAGACGGAGTCAATACAGCTTGGCTTCAGGTGCGCCGCAGGAGTTGCCGGTGTTGACTACAACGTCAAACAGCCTTAGGGACTCCGGCTCCGGATTTTCTGTTGGGGTTTACTCCCTTAGCCTTTCCCCTGAAGAGGTATGCCGCAATTAATTACTAGCTATTCCCATATCTATTTAAAAAATTATTGGAGCATATCATAGACTCAAATGGAATAATACAAATGAAAGCACTTCACATCTGAATAGAGCCTTATGAATTGCAACATATTTTACTTAATATTGCTCTCCCTGGCCTACATTAAGAACCAATACTTATATTGCCCAACTAGCAAGGACAGAAAACTTCACTGTGGAGTCTATCTTCCTATCCCAAATGTTATTTATCTTTCTCAACTTTATCACAGAATTTAAATCTGGTAGTTGACTTTGATATCATTTTAGTGTCACTGACCCATTAGACTAAATTTTATTCTCCATCTTAATATACAAATATTTGAGCAAAGCCATCCAAGAGTGTTATTGAGTCCTGTGATAACTTTTAAGGGTTCTAAATCCCTTAAGTAGAGGGATCACATAATACATCCTCAAAAATGGAACACTTTCTGAATGGAAAGGGGTCTCTAAGTAATAACACCAGGAAAAGTTAAACTGGAACTGTCCTTACAAGCCTCACAGCCGGACCTCAGGTTAGGCAGGAGATTTGAGCCTTGAAGACTATATATAAATGAAGTCACATTTTCATTAACCTATTTTGCTGATGCATTAAATTTTCTCCAGCTGATTTTTCAGATGGCAGGAACCATCCAAGTTTTCTACCATACACCCTCTTCTCTTGTTCAACAGTGACCTCAGCAAAAAACACAGATCACCTGATTGTACCTATTTAAAGGAACTCAGTTTATACGTTGGTTGGTTGGTTTTAACAACACAGGAACCATACCAAGTGGAAAACGACCTAGAACCAAACACTGCTAACATTTCAGCAACTGCTGATCCAGTCTGTTTTCAATGTTTCTAACTTTTAACTACAATATTAATATATAAATATTATGAATATTTTCTCCCTTTAAAACATTGGAAAATATAGAAAATTATAAGGAATACTGCTAATGGCCCAAGAACCTATTAATTCGGAGGCACTTTACATTATTCCAGATTCCAAAGTTCATTCCATTTATGCCACATATTACTTTTAATATTTTATATGTTTTCTTTTTGTATTTTCTCTGCATAGTTTTTGCTTGTTTACCCTAATTGTACTATGTATACCAAAGTCTATGTTTATGTGTATTTTCACATATTAATATAAACCTTGTAAGGATTGCTTTTCAATAAGAGCAACGCAAGTTTGATGAGGGGAAAAGAAATCTTCCTCAATCTCCTTTATATCCACATCCACTCAATCTCCTTTTCAGAGGTAACTGCAGGGAACCCTTTCTGTGTCTCCTTGAAGACATCTAAGCATCCCAGGCATATGTATCTGATCACACTCTATTCCTGTGTCCCCTTTACAACACGATTCCAAAGACTTTCCATGCTCACTGTCATTCCACCTCTCCTACCTTCTCTCTTGAGCTCACTCCAGTCACACTGTCATTCCTGCCACTTCAGCAAGACTGCACTCGTCAAAGTCACCAATGTCCTCCACATGGCCAAGTTCCAAAGTCAATTAATTATAAGGCCTCGTTTTCTCCAACTTTAAGAGCAACTGACATTGTATTGATACATGGCATCTTCTTTCTTGAAACAGTTTCTTCTCTTGGTTCCTAGATGTCACTGTCTGAATACCACCCTTCCTCTTTGGCCATTCCCCATTGGTCTCCTCCGAGGGCTCTTCTCCACCATCCTGACTTCTAAATGTTGGGCAATTCCAATCCCCAGCCTTCTTTCATTCTCCCTCTCTACTTACTCCCCAGGTGACCTCACCCAGGCCTATGCTTTCAATGCCTACTACATACTGATGACTCTTCACCCAGACTGCTGCCCAGACGTCTCCAGTGTACTCCAGACTTGTATGTACACCTTATAGGACTCTCTAACTTAACAGGTCAAAATTGAACTCCTAAGTCACCTCTCAGTTTTCTCTATACCAGTAAAAAGCAACTTCATTTTTTTTTTGTTGTTGGGCTAGGAAGAGGGAGGGAGAAAAACCAACCAAAACAACAATAAAATCTTCGTAATTTCATTCTTTTTCCCTCACTCCCTCCTTCTCATCATCATAAAAAAATTGATAAATTGCATTTCATCAAAATTAAAACTTCAGTTCTTTGAAAGACACTGTTAGAATAAAAAGATAAGCCACAGGCTAGGAGAAAATATTTGCAAAGCATATATTTGGTAAAGGACTTGCATCCAGAATATATAAGAATGCTCAAAAATGATGAGAAAATAGTCCAATTTTTAAACTGAGTAGGTACCTCATCAAAGAACATATATAAATGGTAGATAGCAATAAAGAATGTTCAACATCATTACTCAGTCAGGAAATGCTAATTAAAACCACAATGAGATAAAATGGCTTACATACCAAGTGGTGGCAAGGATATGGGGAAACTGAAACTCATTCATTGCTAGTGGATCCATGAAATGGTATAACTTTTTGGAAAGGAGTGTGATGGTTTATTAGTTAAACATACAACTACCTTACGACCCAGCCATTGCACTCCTAGGTGTTTACCCAAGAGAAAAGAAAATGTACATCCATACAGACACTTGTATACAAATGTTCACAGGAGCTTTATTTGTAATAGCCCAAAACGACAAACAACCCAAATGTCCATCAGAGGTGAACGGATACACAGATCGGGTATAACCATACCATGGAATGTTATTCAGCAGTAAATGGAAAAAATTAATGATACACACACTTATATGAATCTCTAATTATGCTGAGTAAAAGAAGACAAAAATGAGTACATACTGTACTCTTAACATAAAACTCTAGCAAATGCAAACCAACCTATAGTGATAGAAGGCATTTCCTGCCTGTGGAAAAGCAGGCACAGAGAGCGGGGGAAGATGGGGATTGTGAAGGGGCACAGGAAACCTCCAGGGTGATGAACGTGTTCTTTACCTTGATTATGGTGACAGTTTCATAGATGCACCCATGTCAAACTTAACAAATTTTACACTTTAAATATGTATAGTTTATAGTAGTTTATTATATGTCCAAAAAAAAAAAGCTGTTTTAAAAGAAAAAGCTGAGATTGCCTATCTGAGGTTGTCCTCTTGACAACCTAAATTTTGGCCTCATTGCAAAAATTGTCTTGAAGAGTATTTAGGAACAGACTGACATTGTTAAGCTTAATCCTCTGTGAAATAGTCTAAACTAATTGTTTCAAAGGCCTGTGGCAGCAGTTCTCTGAGATTATATCAGACAACACTTTTTGTCTTTATGTAAACAGAAACAAATGTTGTCACTGGATAGCGAACAATGCTTTTACTGCAGGAACCTCAACCATATGAAATGTGTTATTTCACCTTAAGATGTCTGAGAACAGTGTCCTTGGGTCCCCATGTCTGTTACTTTGTATGGTGGCCTCTGCAGGGAATTCTACAAGGGAGACAGCAGATTTGAATCACTGGTGGAGTGTGTGTGTGTGTGTGTGTGTGTGTGTGTGTGTGCGCGCGCGCGCTTGTGTGTGAACAAGGCTGAGAGACAGAGAATGAAGGAGAGACATAGAGGGAAATATGAAGCAAGAGCTTGAGTTCTGCCTTTAATTCAGCCATTTCTTCCCCACAGGAAAAAAAATGTGGGGTCAATTGCTTGACTTCTAACTAGCTCCAGTCTCCCCTATACCTTCTAGTCCTGTCCTCAGGAACACAAGAGCCCACAAGTTCTCAGCTTCCATTTATGGAACAGGTACACACAAACACAAGGACACACACACTTACATGTACGTTTAAACCCAAGTCCCTCCAATGACAGTGCAAATGTTGCTTTTCATGCTCTTCTCAGCAGATGTTAACAAAAACCTGCATTACTGTGATACAGGCCTCTTCCTCAAATAATTTTTTTTAATTATATTGTATTGATTCTATTACAGTTGTCCTGATTTTTCCCCCTTTGCCACTCTCCACCCAACACAGCCCACTCCCTCAGGCAATCCCCACACCACTGTTCATGTCCCAGAGGCTGCTTAGACTATTGTTATTCTTTTGGATTCTTTTTTCATCTTCTTGCTCTGACTGGTTGTTTTTTGCTTCATGTTCCAAATCATTTATTTGATTCTCAGCTTCATCCACTCTACTGCTGTTTCTCTGTAAATTGTTCTTTATTTCAATTAGTGTATCCTTTGCTTCTGACTGGGTCATTTTTATGCCATTGAGATCCTGAGTTCCTTGAGCACCCGTATAACCAGTGTTTTGAACTCTGCAATGGATAGACTGCTTACTTCCATTTTGTTTAGTTCTTTTTCTGGAGTTTTGATTTGTTCTTTCATTTGGGCCATCTTTCTTTGTCTCCTTATTTTGGCAGCCTCCCTGTGTTTGTTTCTCTGTATTAGGTAGAGCTGCTTTGACTCTGTGTCTTGGTAGTTTGGCCTAATATAGTAGGTGTCCTGTAGGGTGCAGTGGCACAGCCACCCCTATCACCCAAGCTGGGTACTCAAGGTGCACCCTTCATGTGGGCTGAGTACACCTTCCTCTTATAATTGAACCTTGGTTGCTATTTGCAGATCAATGAGAGGGATTTACCCAGGCCAGTGAGCTGCAAGGATTGGCTATGACCACTTACCACCAACCTTCACCTTCCATGGGGATCATCTGTGCAAGGGGCAGGGTGTTGGTGTTCTGACGAGGTCTGTAGCTGTCCACTGGGTGCACTGACCCTGGGATTTCCTAGGCAATGCAGGCCAAGGTCAGCTCCCATGTGAGTTTTGCCTGGGGCCACCTTGCCTGAGCTATAAAGCAATCTGAGATGGCTATTACTTGTGCTGGGCTTGGAGATTCCCAGGCAAAGCCAAGCTGTGAATGCTAGGCCTGGAACTCACTGAGGCCAGCTGTTGATTGTTTGATAAGATTTAGGAAGTTATGAAGCAAGAGCCAAGACCAGCCATTCATATGGAAAAGCAGCTTGGGTGGGCCCATACCTTAGGCAGGGCAGTCTCTACGGACCTCCAAGGTGGGTCAAACAGTGTTAGCCAGGTTGATGGAGCTCGGATATGGCACCAGTGTGCCAGCTCTGTGGCTCTGTGGTGGGAGGATTTAGAAAAGGGACAGTGGCCTCTGCTCACCTCGATATCAGACACTTCAGTTTTTCCCTGTATACCACTGGTGCCTTTCAAGCTGCTGGAGCTAAGAGCAAGTAAGTCTCAGTAAGTGAGCCGTGTGTGGGTTCTTTAAGAGGAACTGTTTGGGGCTCCAGCAGTTTCTTCCACTGACTCAATCTCTACTGATTTTTGCAGCCAGAAGTTGTGGGGATTTATCTTCCTGGGACTGGAACCCTGAGCTGGGGGCCTGGTGGGGGTCTGGGACTCTTCACTCCTGAGCTATCCCTCCTGAAAATTTATCCAACACCCATGGGAGTGGGACCAGCCCGATCCACATCTACGCCCCTTCTACCAGTCTGGATGGATGCGGTTTCTTTAATTCTGTAGTTGTCAGACTTCCATCCAACTCAGTTCCTGGTGGTTCTGAATGATGGTTGTTCTATAGTTGTAATTTTGATGTGTTTGTGCAAAGAGGCAAGTCATGTCTGCCTACGCTGCCACCTTGACCGGAAGTCCCTTCCTCCAGTCATTTCATAATTCCATCTTACATTTGGTCCCTTTACACTAAATCAGTGTTTTCTAAATGCAGCTCAAGCCAGTGACAATTTGGATTTGACTAAAATAATGAAGAAATCAACTCATCTTTTTTATATAGTTATATTTTAAATGTTACTTCACTTCTTTGAATAGAAAATCAGTATCCCTTGGCAAAGACAGAAGATAATTCCAGACATAAATACAATGAACACTAAAGATGTCAGTAAATGTGTACAAGCATTCCCTGCAGAAACCTCTGGGTCTAAGTCCAGCTCTCTCTTTGGGGCTGGTGTGGCTAACAAAGGCATCTCTAGCATTTGATACCTCTTTTAACAAACTGATACTTTCTTCCAGACCTATGAGCAGGACTGAAAGAGAGCTGAAAAGGAATAACTTCTTCCATGTGTCATCATGTGCATCCTGAACTCATCTTGTGCACGGTAGTCCCTGCCCTCCAGGATCTCTGAGAGCACGTCTCCTGAGCCAGGAGTCCAACATGGACTTAGAGTTCACTTCAAAGTATGACCTACCCGGAGCACCTCGGAGAAGCATCAGGGCCCCTCCCAGCCCATATGGCACCTTTGCAAAAATGAGGAAAAGGAGGCCACTCCAGGCAGATGAGCGCCACCTGTCCACAGGGCTTGGTGAGAGGATGGTGTCTGTACAAGCATTTGAAAAAGGCCTCCCTTTCTCCAGGCCAACTTAGCCTCTGCGAGACAGATGACAGGTTGGGTTTTGGCCTCACTCAACCTCTGGCTTGATGCCCTTGTGCAGTGAACAAGAGGCATGACTATACTTGATGGTTTGCCAAGCATTACCTAAGCATCAGCATTTCCACTAGTTATTACCAAATTCATAATTCAGTGACTGACTTTCTAGGGCTATCAGTGGTGTGTCCCCCCATCCCAATTCCTTTTAATTTCTAGCCTCTGGGCTGTGCGGTGGCCCAAGAGTACCTCCGTGGGGAAATTGTTAGAGAAAAAGGAAGCACCAACAGTTCCCTTGAGGGCTCCAGATTTCGCCTGGCTCTGTGTCACCGCTGCGGGCCCTGTCCCCACCACTGCTGCATCTGCGGCTGGCTCTGGCAGAGAAGCACCCCTTCCTGAGATGGCAGTTTCTTTTCAGTCCTGTTGATATTTGATAACCGAGTAATCAGTCAAGTCCAGAGGTGCGCCTCTTTTGCCAAAGGCACACACTAATGAACATCAAGTCAAGGTAACGTACTGAAAGCAGCAGAAGTGGGGAAAACAGGGTCTAAGCAAATGGGTTCTAACTGAAGACACAGCTCTGTCTGAAAGATCAGAACTGTGACAAGGGTTGGTTCAAGCGACAAGAAGCTGATTAGAAATGCCACAAAGAGCTGGGCCTGGGTTTGTATTAACACAGACAGGAAGGAGATTTTCATTTGTTTTGCTCTTTATACTTCGAATTCTGTGTCACTCACGACCAATCTACCTGGCAATCTTGAAAAGAGAATTCACAAATGTTAGTAAGTTCAAATATGAATTTATTTTGTCTTTTACAATATCTTACACCAAGCCACCATTTTAAAAGTCCTTATAAATAAGACAGGCTTGGTTCATAAAGCCTGTAGGAGAGGGTTGTGGAGAGGAACTAAAGTTTCCAAGAAGAGGATACATTGGCCAGTTACCTCTCTTTGAAAGTGACCCTCTACCAGCTCCTCTAGTCCAGTACAGGGACCCACTGCCCATTGGTGACAGGCAGAGGGACCTACTGCTTTTGAATACAAATATCTAGAGAAAAAAGTGAAGAAAATAATCTATCTAAACCCGAAGAGGCAAACTGGCATCAACTCATGTGTCAACGCCAACTGGTCAGCAATGACTACTTGAAAACTGAGTTGGGAACCATTCTGGGGTCACACCCTGGTTCAAATGGAAAGGGGTGAAAACTTGATAATGACTTTAAAATACAGAATGATCCAATTTAGAGGATCATGGACTCTGCCATACCCTGTCCCTCCCCAGCGGTCCTCAATAACCAATATTTTCCTAACAGGAAATGAGTCTGTATCAATGGTTCTCTAGAAAAAAAAGTGTGAAATTCCTCAAACTGAACATAATGAGGACAAAACTCTTATTCAGAAGCTCTGGAACCATGGAGGGACCGCTGCTGCTGAGAGCAGTGCTTGCAGCCTGCACACATCTGGGAATGACTTCCAACCAAAGCCCCTGTTAAATGTGACACTGCTGTGCCAACAGACTTACAGGTTGTCTGGCCTAAGGCTGGGCAATCGGGTGTGGTCTCGCCTGGAGAGCTAGCTCTCCTTTCAGTCCTTGGGAAATAAGGTTTTAACAGTCCCTAGGTTTAAGACTTGCATTCCTGATGATTAGCCACTATACAAGGAGTCATTCAATCCTGAATTAGGCATTGCTCCTGGTCACAGAGCTTTGGAGAACTCAGAGAAGCCTGGGAGGGGGCTTCACCAGGACTCCCATCATTATTCAGAGATACAGTATTTAACGGCCTTGAACTTCCACTGGGTTCCACGCTTGGGAGGCTCTAGCAGCATGGATTGCCTCCCACTGGCACTCCTCTGATCTTGACGTGAGAGAGTCATCAGGTGGCTCAGACACCCACTCTGGTCTCTGAGGAAACAGAGGTAAGAGAAGAGCTTCTGTCCCTCTGGAGGGCTTTACCTGCCCACCCTAGTCCTGTGGACCACAACAGCAAAGCTTTATTATCGATTTCACTAAAGTACAGGCAGCATACCTTCAAAAACTCATCTCATAACCAGCTGTATATGGGGCATATTAACGGCGGTTGGACATCAGGAAACAATTTACTTGCGCAATTGTTTTGGCAGCCAGTCAAGAATTCAGGAAGCATGCGAAGTCACTGATCATTGTGTGACAGTTCAATCTGCGGGAAAAGCATTTGGGGGCCTTGTAAAAGTGCAGGGCAGGGCAGGGCACCAAAGTCCCGTCATCTCACATTTGTCTTTACTGTCTACTGTTAAAGCAGCATGCTGAATATGTACCTGTACCTGTACCTATCCAAGTTCCAAAGCACTCATGTAGTAGCTGAGCTTAACTTACAGAAGCAAAATGCAAAAATCAAACCCATTTTTAAATCTCCATGGTCATGCCCTACACAACTCACACAGGACAAACAGATTTTGACCACATGGACCCAAATCAGTCTGAGAACATAAAAGTTAAGGTAACCTCAGAAAACTTAAGTCTCAGGAATTCACAATGAAATTCAGAATGTACCCACATCAGTACCATTCACAAGGAAATAATTCAGGGAGAGCACTGGGGGCCAGGTGTCCTAACTCCCAGGATTTCCATCGCTCTATGCTAACTCCCTCAAAAAGCAAATAAAAGGAGAAGTTATAACAAATGAGCCACTATTTACAATTTTTATTTGCAAGATCTTTAAAAGACACTGGCTTGATGTAATAAAAAGTGTAATATTTGACCCAATCCATTTAAAAAACTATACTCCCCTCTACTTTGTCATTAAATAAATCTTAAGTCTGTACATTAAAAATCACGTGGGGTACATGATGAAATGACCGAAGAGCCCAAGAAAACTGCTGATGTTTAGATTCAAACACACTTGTATTTCTCACTGACAGATCAACAGCCATTAACTTTACCCAAAGTCAGTAAGGCAACCTAATTTATTTAAGAGGCTTGTTTTATTGCCTACTCTAACTTGTATAAATCTCTGGTGATATCTAATCCAAAAGCTCTGCTTTCTCCTTTTGCAATTACTCGCAGTCCCACTGACACTACCTTCTGGAGGAAGGTACACGGAACAGTCACTGCGCTGGGAATGCAGGCTCCGTCCCTGCCCCGCGGAACTATGAGGGGCTGGTGCTCCCCAACGGGGGTGATGCAATGTGGACTGCCACTTTAGCAAATAAAAACACAGGAGGCTCAATTTCGTTTGAATTGCAGATAAACAACGAATAATGTTTTATTCGTTGTTTATCTGAAATCCAAGTGTAACTGGATGTCATGTGTTTTATCTGGCAACCCTACTCCCCATCCCCAGTGAGCTCCTCTGTGTGGTGTGCACAGGAGAGAGACTCTTTTCTAACACCCTGTTGAGACTGCAACTTCTGCAGATTTAAAGTTGAAGAACGATGCCTACATCTATACTATGTCCTTGACGCCTTCATACTTGAAGGACTTTCAAAATGGCTTTGCCCTGCTCTGCTGGTGGGGGAGGCTCCCTTTTTGGGGAAAGGAGGTGGGAGCAGAAGGGCAGGGGTACATGGGGCCACCAGAGCAGCATACCTACCAGCCCTTCAGACTCCATTGCGTAGTAATGAACAGCTCCACAGCACTTTACAGATGATGATAATTATTATTATTATTATTATTATTATTATTATTATTATTATTATGTGCTGCTATTGTTGAGCACCTGTTTACTAATCACCAGAAAATAAAATTGGCAGCATTTGGCTGACTCCCACTGAGGATGGCGGTCTTGCTCAAAAATAGTCCTATGAAGATAACTGATAACTGGAGTTTTAAAGGTTCTGGGCACACTTAATAAAGTAGTCATCTTTGCTTCAGATCAGAAGAAAACAGATGCTCTTTCCTTCTTTGTCTTCAGCTCTAAAACATTCCATTCACTCTCTTCTCTTGATGGAAACATACCCACCTCCACTAATGAATCCCTCAGTCAGCAGGAACTCGCCATCTTTTCTCACCTGCAGAAAGGAAGTTTAGGAAAATAAACAACTTAAGAAGGAAAAAATCAACCACCCAGAGATGGCTAAGAGGTTTAATTATTGCCTGGAAAGCAACACCCTTTTTCACAGGATCTTTAAGACTAATTTTCATAATTACTTACTGATTGAAACTGGGACTTGCAACAGGGTAAACTCATTTCCATATTAATATTAAGTAATGATTAATGCAGCCCAGGACCCAAATTCAGGAGATGAGAGCATGGACTAAATGGAAATAAAGAAATTTAACCTGTAGGGGTAAATCTGCTACTTGTCTCTCAAGTGATTTTCCATTCACTAACCAGCATACAATAAACTTACTTATATTTGCTCCACGATAACTCATCAGAACGAATTCTGGCAGTTACCAAGGGGCCCTACCAAACACAAGACCTCCTCAGATTTGACTCCCCAGCTCCCATTTTTCTCTCCCTTTCCTCATCCCTCCTCAGCTTATCCTTGTTTTTGCACGTTCCCTCTTTTGTTCCACCCCCTCCCCCCACTCCCCTTCTCTCTCCTCTCCTCACTCTTCCCCGCCCCCACTCTCCCTCTTGCTCTCCTTCCCTCACCCTCTACTGATCAGCCCCTCTCCCTCTTGCAGTCACACTGGCCTCTCTCCCTTTCACTTCCTTGACACGCCTGCCCTGTCTTGTGCTCTCTTCCATGGTCTCCTTCGAGTTTTTGCTCTCGGTTCCTCTCTTCCACCTGACAAAATCTGATGGCTTCAACATCAGAGAGGAATAATTAACCAGATTAGCTAAGTGGAAATAATTTTTATTGTTCAACCCAAGTGCATGCAAATAAATTACTAAGCACTGCTGTGCTTAAACAAACTCCCACTGCGGGTGGGGGAGCCCAGCTAGACATGCTGGAAAATAAAATGTCTTCAACTGGGAGCATGGTATCACATGGGACAACACAGCATCCTTTTAAAAAGAGAAATGTCTTTCCAAACTTTGTCTTTATGTTAGTGCATCAGCTATGGTGTCCGTGCTATAATCTTTTAAAACAAAAATTCCTGAACATTAAAAGTCACAGAAGCCTGAATAATGACATAAGATGTTAATAATTTTTATTGCTTTAATAGCTGTTTTCGGAGTTTTACTGGATACTTGCCCATCCTCCTTAAAAGTCCTCTGACAAGTGACTAAGCAATGCCCAGAAAGAAAGCAACAATCTAGTGGTTGTTTGAAGCCCCTGGTTACAACTAGCAAGTTAGTTGTTATCTATGGACAAGGATCAGACACAGAAACAGGAATTACAAATGGTGCTTACATTCTTAGTGTCCATAAATGTTGTTTTGTTTCAGCTAAGTTCAAAGTAAAATCTAATTTTCTCATCCTTCTTTACAAAAAAGAACCCATCTTGAGAGTTAATGAATGCTATCAAGAATTCCAGTCTTACAGGAAATGCATAATTACTCTCCTGGCCCTAATCAGGCACCATATCCAGAACTTAATCCTCAAGTGGTTCACCCCAGGGTAACAGTCTCCTAACTGTTCTTTTACACCTGTCCAGAGTTAGTTCAGTGGCATCTTGCAGACAATCCTTTGACTATTTGGTTCAGCAAATCTAATTATGATCTTCCCATGCAAAATAGGTCTCCAAGATTATATCATGTCCCTGGAATTCCTGAAGTGAAGTTACAAGGCTGTATTCAATTTTCCTTATGTGTGGGAGCCAGAGTCCAATCATTCCTATGTCAAAAGTTCATTTACATTTACTTAGTGAAATTGCAGCTGGCATTGAAATCCTTGCTTGAGCATTTAAAAAGGAAGAAAAAAATTTTTTTACTCTATGTATTATTTTATTATGTCTATTCATTCACACACAGGGACCTAAAATAATAAAATCAGTACCAAAAATTAGGTAGATAATTATTTTCTTATTTGCTGGAGGAAATCTCATTCATTATATATGTTTATTTTACCCGTTTATTGCTCCACCATCTGTATCAACTCCACAATATCAAAGTAATATTCCAATAGAATACAGCAGAGATAAAAATGTCAAGAAAACTCTTGTTTTGTTATAATTAGAAAGACAAAGATGATTTAAAGAGTCTCAAAGTGATTGAGAAGAATCAGAGATGAAAGAGAAATTCATCACCAAACCAGAGGAGCTGGGAATAAATGTGAGAAAGTAACTTAAAGTGACCGTGATAAAGCGGGAAAAACAATTATTCACTGACGAGAGCTGAAGAAGTAAAACAAAATGCAGATTCCTGATATATGCAAGAAATGTAAAAGAAAATTCTTGGAGAAAGGAAAATCACAAATTGTAAAAGTCATAGTTAATGAAGAAAATGTGATTTTAGAACATGCCTGTGGAATGAGCTGTGCTGTCTAGATAATGAACGGTAAACCATGGACAGCTCAAAACGTCAAATCCAAGGGAAAGTACCTAAACTCGATCTTCCAAGAGGTGGCCCATGAGCACTTAGAGAAAGAGTAGAGATTGTTGGGGTTTGTCCCAGAACAGATAACAGACTACCTTTACTTCCTTTTTGAATACTGTTCCCAGTCTTACTCATGGAAATATTAACAGGGTATCTCAACAGTCTCTCCTAGTATCTCATTAGGAGGGCCCCAGGCCTCAGCACCAACAGACTTTACTCCGCACTGCTGTGTTCATCAGGCTGCCTATTTATTTGAGCTGATTGCATCTGGACCAATCTAAGTAGCATGTGGACCAATACATACTACATCAAACATCTGCTGGAATCTTTGAGTTAGCTTCTACGACCGTGCCTCACATCCTTGACCTCTTTGAGCTCTGCCAAAATGGAAAGTCCTGTCTATGCATCCCCAAATTCTCTTCCTCATCCTTGTTCTCCTTAGCAGCCATCATTCCTGCTCCCCACCCCTCAGAGCTTTCCACTGTCCCTCTGGCAACTTTGTTTCCAGGTAAAACAGTCCTTCAGCATCCATATGCTCTTCTCAGAATACTGTTTCCACCTTCTGACTTGAACTGAAATCGCACTCTCTCAGAGATACTGCTTCTCCCTGCTGATGCCAACTACCCTCTCTTCCCAATCCTAAACTATGGTGGTAGATTCACTCTGCCATGAGGGACAGAATCCCAGAACCCCAAGAGCAATGGCAGTAGAAGATAAAACATTGTATTCTTCTCTCATGTAAGAAATATCTAAAGATGAGCTTCACAAAGTCAGGAAGAACCAAGGTTATTTAGTATCTAATGGCTCTATCAACCTGAGCAGCACCTTTTGCTTCATAGTACAAAAGGGCTGTCCTTTCACAGGCAAGCACAAGCATACTCAAGTTGGAAGAGAGAAGGCTCTTTTCTAAGGAAGCTTTGTGTTGGTTTTAAACACCACTTCCACTTACATTCCATTGTCAGAACTTGGTCATATGGCCACACCTAGTTGCAAGATAGGCTGGGAAATGGAGTCTTTCTCTGGGTGACCATGTGCTCACATAAAAGTCATGATTATGTTGCCAAGGAAGAACAGATATGGGGTGTCAACTCACAATCTCTTTGCGATATAAATCTTTAATTCTAGGGCCACTTCCAGAACTGTCTGCTTGTCCTGGTTTATAGAGATTGCCTAGTCACAACCACATTCTCAATGACACCTGGCCCATGGTCTTCATGACATCCCAAGTCCTTCTGCCATCTAGGATGTAGACAGCCTATTCAGCACTCTGCCATCACAAGTATTTGACTTCCTCAGTGCCGACACTTTCACCTTCCCTCCAGCTCTGCTAGCCCTTCTCCCATCCACATACTAGATCTTACAGCTACCTGCGACATCGTAAATTCAACCCTTCACCCCATGAATCTCAACTTCCTATCCTTCCAGCTCTCTTACTTTCCCTATTCTGTCAAACATAAAGACTGCTAGTCCCCTGAGAGCTGCATTTTTCCCAATCTCTCAGACTTTCTCTATCTCCCTCAATCACTCTCTTTCTCTCCCTCCCTCCCCACCTCCTTCCCCACCTGCTCCTTTCCTTCCCTTCACCAGTCTGGACACCATAACTGTTCACATGAACTATCATCCTACCTTCCCAGCAAACCTTTATCCGGAATCAATTATTTCCAAAGCAATGATCCTCAAAATTGTCTTAAAATTGTCACATACTGTAAAAATGTCCTTTTGTACCATTTCTCCCTCTACTATATTTCAGCCTCTGTCTTCTCTATATTTTAGTTGCAGATGTGACACAGTATGTGATTCACAGGAGTCACCCAGTAAATGGTAACTGACCTATGGGTAGAATGATAGACAGATAAGTGACTTGATGACAATAAGAATATATACTGAACTTAGATTTGTAGGTACTTAAAGAAACAAAGAATGCCAGTTATGATTACTACAAGCCCAAGGGAAGCTCATGAAAGGCAGAGCTCAAAGCTTTGTCCTTGGACTTGTCCTGCTCAACATGAATGAGGACATAGTTGGCATGATTACCAAAAATACCAAAGACCTGAAACTAAAAGCATAAAATAAATATGGTATACCAGAAACAAGATCCAAAGGCTCTGAATAGGCTATAATCAATAGATCTATTTATCATCGTCGGCAGCCGTCTGTCTCGAGAGACGATGGTGTAGCTTCTTAAGAGTCTATCTGCACTCTCCAGTGAAGCTGAAGCTACAGAGCCTCGAGAGACGATGGTGTAGCTTCTTAAGAGTCTATCTGCACCGCCGAGAATGGCTGTGCAGTCCGACTCGGGAGTGACACGGTATCTGTCTCCTCCCGTGTTGAATCGACATCTTGCGATGACGCTGGAGTGTCCTCTCCAGTGAAGCTGAAGCTACAGAGCCTGGGCAGGGTGATATGGAGGGTCTGCTGTTGCCCATGCAGCAGACCCCCCCTCTCTTCGCAGCTGAAGGGTCCAAGGGAAAGACGGAGTCAATACAGCTTGGCTTCAGGTGCGCCGCAGCAGTTGCCGGTGTTGACTACAACGTCAAACCGCCTTAGGGACTCCGGCTCCGGATTTTCTGTCTGGGTTTACTCCCTTAGCCTTTCCCCTGAAGAGGTATGCCGCAAGGCAGCGGAGGTTTTTTGGAATCAGAGTTTTCCTTCTCTGATGTGCCCTGACTGGAAGATCGAACCAGTGACACTTAGCTCGCAGGCTGACGCTCAATCCACTGAGCCAAACCAGCCAGGGGGAAAGAAGGAACTATTTATTAAATAAATATATATATCATATATATGAGATAAATATATATATATTTATTTGTTTGTTTAAATAAGGACAAATGTAAAGTTCTGCATTTCATTTAGGCCCTTTACTTAGATCCAAAACCCCAGCTTCACAGATGACTGAGATAATAGAATAGACAAACTTGTACAAATGAAAATAGAGCTCTCCCAAAGCTAATGCTACGTCATCCTACCTTTTAGACATGAGGCAATAAGAACTGAATCCTGATTTACTCCATGTAATCACACTGCAAGCACTGTGTTCAATGCATGGCACCAGGCATTTTCAGAATAATTTAGACCAACTAGAACATATTCAAAGAAAAGTAACTTCACAAAACTCAAGAGAAACATTTGTATCTTCATCAATGTATCTGTTCCCGTGCTTACCACACTGATGTTGCCCAATGCAATAGTTTCACAGCCTCAGGGTTTCAAAATGATCAATGCCTGTCATAACAGGCACTTAGTAAAGATCAGTTAAATAATTAAATGAATAAAGACAAACTCTTACTCCTTTGTATCAAGTTTTAAAGATTTAATGTCCCTTCATTTGTTTTATGTAATGATACCATTGGGTCTTCTGTCTGAGATATCGCCCCAGTGGTTTGAGATTAGTTTTATTTTTAACAAATAGGGTATGCTTTCAAATTAACTAAAAGACTTTGCCCTGGCAGGTAGCTCGGTCGGTTACATCATCATACTGATATGCCAAGGTTGCAAGTTCCAACCCCTGTCAGGGCACATACAAAAATAAACCAATGAATGCATAAATACGTGCAACAAATCAATCTCTCTCTCTCTCCTCTCTCTCTCTCTCTCTCTCTCTCTCTCTCTCTCTCTCTCTCCCCTCCTTCCTTGTTCTCAATAAAAAATTTTTTTAAGAAGCAAAAGATTTTTATAGTATCTCCAAGTATGCCTTATATGTAGAATTTTGTTAAGTCTGATTAGAATAAATAATCCTGTTTGAAGAAGCTAAGGGTTCTGACAATATCAATAAAGATAATTTTCACTCCTAACATTCTGTGAATACTTCTGACCTCTGACTTGAGCCAAAAGAAAACAAGTCTAAAATGAAAAGGAATCATCCAGAAAGACTGACTTATTCATATTATTTAAGCACCCACTGAATTCAATTTGCCTATAAGTCATTATGACCCACTGCTCAGCTGGAAATTATATCTAAACAACTCTAGGAAAATAAATCCATTTTCTAAAAAGCCTATCTGATTCATGTGTGTCTATGTTATGTTAATGCCTTAAGCTAGATTTATGGCCTTCAAATGGTGAGTTCATATATCTCTGCAATATAGTCTTTTATCAGGATATTACCTGTTATCAATTCAACATCTTGTGACACCACAAAATCCTCACCACACTGGAACGACGGGAATGTAGTTAGAACCACAACATTCCTTGAACCCACTAATGTGCACAACAATGCAGAGTCATGGACTCGGGGTTCCCACAACAGGTGCCTCCATCCCCATTGCACATCACCAGGTGCCTGTTGCCCAGGGAGACAGCGAGGCAGGTAGGGGATGGCAGGAAGGACCAGGACTTCCACCACAGCTATGGAAAACAAGCATGGCAGACAGCAGCAGCAGTGTTCTGACACTCACCCATTAAGCCTCACACGATTAGGCAATTTTGATTTTTAAAATGGATTTACTTTTTTATTGAACCACTTAAATATTTTGAAATTCATATTTTAAAAATCTCACAAGCTACCAGATGGGCTAGACTATGCAGCAACAATAAAAACTAACTGAACAAAACAGGGGTTGTTAGTAGGTAGCATGAGTTAGTAATTTACTTCCTCTACTTATTCAAAATGATGTTTTCCTTAAGTTTTCTGGCACATCCATTGAAGCATAGTGTAACCAAACCATAAATACATAGAGTGTGGATGATCATTTAGGAAAAGGCATTAACATCAGATTTAAGAATTTTAATTATTTTTTAGAATCATTTGATAATATTTAATATAAAATGGAAGATAACATTACTGGACCAAAGAGATTAGCTGTAAGTTAGACGAGAGGACTGGCACATGCCTGTCACCAATCTTCCCTGTACAGATACATTTCACTCCAGTACTTCCCATGGTGTCCAGACACAGCCTCCCCATCCTGACCCAGCTTGAAATCAGCCCCTTTCAATCTGAAATAAAATACATTAACCAACCTAAGTTGGGTTTATAATGTATTTATATACAACTAAAGGTGAACTAATTGCCTAGAATGTTCTCTATCCACGTTTGCTATGCTACATGACAAATAACTATCCCAATATTAAAAAATAACATTCATAGAATCTTGAAGACGCACACAAATGCATTTATTATATGGCAGGCACTATACTACATATTTTACATGTATTCTATCCTTTGATCCTCACTATGTTGGGTACTGTTATTGCCATTTTAAAGGGAGAAAACTGAGACTTTGGGGTTTAAATGGCTCCTCTAAAGTCACTGAAGAAGTACGTGGAAGGTCTGTTCAGTTCTCATTTCTAAAATTGTGCTGTTCGACACTACTCCGTACTACCTCTCCTGCTCCTCTCAAAGGCTCAAATGGTCTATTAGATACAACTACTTGCCTTTAATGGGAGAATTTCATACTCTTTGTGCTGGTGTCTTGCCCCTGACAAAGTTAATGACTACCATGAAAATCCTCTAAACTCTCGACTCCGCAACTCTTTGTTTAAACTATTACACTTGGCCCTAATACTGAACGCTGAACCTTCAATTTAAGTCTTAATAATATTATTGTATTACTATCCGAAATGGAATACTCCTCAGAATTCCTGCACCTAGCAGGTAAACTTTTAGGAGGATGTCAGTGTGGCAGAGTATACACAGCAACTGTGTTCTCGAGCTGTAAACAGTGGAATGGGGCCCACCACCAAGAAGCAGGAGGGATGGCTATGTGTCTGGGATTTGCTCCTAGACATTAGGATTTTCAAGTAACTAACGGTCCAAAAAGAAATTATCAAACCAAAAAGCCAACACTCATATAATTAAATTTTGAAACTCAAAGATAGACTTTATACACAAGAACATTTGTTGTATGAATTTATCTGTTCATATTTTACTCCCCCTGCTAGGATAACTATATTCTTGGATGTTACCAGACACCCACAGAAATGTAACAATTACAAAGGCAGAATGTGAGGGCATGTGAGGGCAAGAAGATAGAATCCCTGCTCTAATGAAGGTCAAATGTGGTGGGGAGATGAGAGGGAACAGAAACCAAAGCATTAAATTATTTACCCACAAACAGTGACTGTCACCACCTCACAGTGGTACAGAATTGCTAGTCCTGACAACAGTGCCGTAGTTCTCAAATTCTATCTGCCTAGAGCTTACTGATGCATGTGTTTAAATGCATATTCCTAGGCCCTGTCTCCAAACACTAGTCCAGTAGCTATGGAATAGCGCCCATGCATGAGTATCTTTAAAAGCACTACATGTGATTCTGAGGCAGGTGGCACTAGCCTGAGAGGCTACAGAATTTCCCGTGGGCATCAGGTCCCAATTCTGACAGCTGCCACCAAGAACCTGTAAGGGACTCTCGGTGGGAGAGCAAGACCCTGGCGAGGCTCTCCATGGGTGTGCAGACTTACATAACAAATCCACAGCCTGTTTGTCAGAGCAGTGTGTCCAACAGTCTATATCACAGCTGATTTCTCCTTTCCTTATATACCTGAAAGTCAAACAGGGAGTAACAGATGCAAAGGAAAAGGAAACCATCAATGAAGTACTACTTTTTCTGACTAAGCTCATTGGAGACGACACCTTCACCGAGCTCATGTTCTTGTTCCTGGTTTTGTTGTTGTTGGATGGGAGAAGAGTAAGTTGGACAGCAGAGCAGCATTCAGGAAGCTTGCTTTCAAGAGTCTGTTACAAATATATTAATAATTTTTAATATTGAAATCAAATACTAGGATGTATTTTGATATCTCCTGTTATGTGATATAAAATTAATATACATATTCGTTCACATGTTGAAGTCTGAATCCTCAGTAGCTCAGAATGTGACTATCTTTGGAAATAGAGCCTTTAGAGACAAAATTAAGTTAAAATGAGGTCTTTAGCATCAGCCTTCATCCAGTATGACCGGTGTCCTTGTAAGAAGAGGAAATCTGGACAGAGAAGATGATGTGGGGACCCAGAGAGAAGGAAGACACCTATAAGCCAAGGAGAGAGGCCGCAGAGAAAAACAACCCTCTAGACACTTTGATCTTGGATATCCAGCCAACAGAGCTGTGAAAAAATAAGTTTGCATTGGTTAGTCCACCCAACCTGCGGAACTTTGTTATGGCAACCTTGGCAAAATAATACATGTTCCCATATAAACAAGGCAATTCCATTTCATCTGATACCTTCCTTAAGGCAGTGTGCCTTGTCCTCGTTCTGAAAGGAGGCCAGCCTTGTTCAGAGATGGCACTGTGGACTCAGACTGAGAAAAAGCAAGGAGACAACAAAGCACCAGATTTTAAAATTACCAATCTGTGATCCTAAAACTCATGGAACCGCCACAGCTCACTGTCTGTGGCTCCTGTTCCCCTCCTGGGTCTGTATGAACAGAGTGGGGACAGGGAGGTGAGGGCTGTGAAGGGACAAGGTAATATTCACAAACCCAAACCATCTCTCCTGGCTCTCAGGAAGAGAACCGATGGTCCCGCTCCCTTTTCTAGATGTAGCCCCCCTGGTTCTACTATTACTAAATGTATGCAGATATGGGTAGGCTGTGGGCAGGGAATGTACTCTGGAAACATTTCATTTTGGAAGGAAAAAATGGGCTGCATTCCAACCTGGTGAAAACACTTTACTTATGGTACATTCAAGCATTGCAAAGACACAGGCCCTCTGCTAGAGAGCACCTTCCAGGCGATGTCTTGGATTTTGATGGAATTGTTCTCAATGGACCTTTCTCCTGCTGCCTGCATTAACCCAGAGGCACTGGTAGCCTACCTTCCTTTTACAGATAATTCCAGTGATCACTGACTAGCCTCCTGAACAGGGCTATGCTCCTATCCTCTCCCAGTAGTCTTTCCTTGTTCTTCTTCTATAGTAGAGACAGAAATGTTGGAGAAAGGACAATGCTTCAAGTCAGAAAAAGAACTTAAGAAAAGTTACATTAACATAAAAGTCACCAGATGAGTTCCTCCTTCACTTGGCTTTAGCAATACTCAACATCAAATCCCTTCGTAGGTTCTACAATTGTATAACTGCCCCAAACAAAGTGGATTCTTAAAGAGAACAACTCCCCCACCCTCACCTCGCCCACCCTGACTGCTGTGGCTCAGTTGGTTAGGTGTCATCTCACAAAGCAAAGGGTAGCCTTGGGGCACATGCTTTGGTTCAGTCCTAGGTCCTGCCCATTAAAGAGGCACCAATCACCAATCAGTTGCCTCTCCGTGCCCCCAACCAAGGACCTGGCCCGCAACCCAGGCACATGCCCTGACTTGGAATCGAATGGGTGACCTTTTGGTTTGCGGATGACATCCAACTCACTAAGCTACACCAGTCAGGACTAAATTAAAAAATTAAAAAACAAAAGAAAGAGAGAATAAAGTCCCTAAGAGACATACCCCCATTGCTGGAACATTCTAAATATTTTTTAACATAGACAGTATTTAAGCCATCTGCCTAAAGTTAAGAAACTACTGTAAATGGCTCTATTCTTATACAAGAGAATTTGTCAATTAATAAACTTAACTTCCTCGTGTCCTTCAATATGGACATCCAGATTATCAAAGAGTAATGGCTGTAATTGTTTATAATGTATTAAATAAATAAATAATGTATCAAATCTATAGTGAAAATGGGTGAGGAAAATTCTCTACAGAAAAATGCCAGCAGCTCAACATAAAAGTAATTAAAAAATTACAAAATTTCCACTTTGCAATTTCAGTGTAATAGCTGATTCAAGGAGGGATCAAAGGAAGCAAAAAACTTGGCTGAAAAATTGTTGGGAAACAGGATAGATGCACTTTGCCAGAAATCACTCCACAAATTCTCACTAACTACAAAGGAAAAATGTACCTTTACAGTGGAGAGATCTGGCAGTCAACAGCTCTGTATCAGTAATACTGAGTCAGCAGGATATTATGCAATATGAAATTCACAGCATCACCTGTGAAATACTTTGGGTAAAAATGTTTGCTATGGACCCTGACCCATTGGCTCAGTTGGTTGGAGCATTGTGCTGTGCACCAAAAGGTTGCAGGTTTGAACCCTGGTCAGGGCACATACCTAGGCTGTGGGTTCAATCTCTGACTGGCAACTGATCAATGTTTCTCGCGTCTATTTTTTTTTTCTCTCACTCTCACTGCCTTCCTCTCTCTCTCTCTCTCTCCAAAAAATCAATAAACAGCCCTGGCTGGTGTGGCTCAGTGGACTGAATGCCAGCCTACGAACCAAAAGGTCGCCAGTTCTATTCCCAGTTAGGGCACATGCCTGAGTTGCAGGCCAGGTCCCCAGCTGGGTGTGTGGGAAATGCAACAAATCAATTTTTCTACCCCCGCTCTTTCTCCGTTCCTTCCCCTCTAAATCTAAACAAAAATAAAAATTTTTAAAATCAATAAACATATTCTCGAGTGAGGATTTATAAAAAAGAGACCAATAAAAAATGTCTGTATGGTCTTAATGGCTGTGTCCCCCCAAAACTCACATGTTGAAATCCTAATCCCCAAGGTATTAGGGTATTAGGATGTGGGACCTTTCTGTGGTGATTAGGTCATGAGGGTGAAGCCCTCAGAACTGCCTTATAAGAGACCCCACAGAGCTCCCAGACCCTCTATCACACGAGGTCACAAGAAGTCTGCAACACAGAAGAGGGCCCTTGCCCAATCATTTTGGCACACTGATCTCTGACTTCCAGCCTGCAGAACTGTGAGAATAAATTTCAGTTGTTTATAAAACACTCAGTCTATGGTGCTTTGTTATACAGCAGCCTGAACAGACCAAGCCAATATTCAACCTGCACACCTGCACTTACTCATACTTCTAACCCTAGCTTCCAGTTTACAGGATATATACACAGAAGAGAATAAGTAAATGACTCATAAGGGAACAGCCCAGAAGCCCAGAATGTGGAACATTCTCCAAAACAACTAGCCCAGACTCTGCAAAACAATAAAGAAGAAGGTATGGAGGATAAGTTAAACTAACAAGACATAACAACCAAATGCAATATGTGAACCTTGATTAGAACCTAATGTTGAAAAAAATAAGACTTTGTTTTGAATAAACAGGGAAATTTGAAAATACTGGATATTAAATGATAAAACAACCACTGTTAATTTTCTTAAGTGCAATATTATCATCATAAACGGAAAATGTCCTTATTCTTAGCAGATGAATTCTGAAGTATTTAGGGATGGGATGCCCTGAAGTCTGAAAATTGAGAGAGAGAGAGAGAGAGAGAGAGAAAAGTTGGAAGAGCAAAATGCTAATTGTTCTCTGGCGCAGTGTACTGGTCTGTGTGCAGCAAGTTCCTTCCTTTTGTAATAACTTCTCTGCACTTGTGCCCTATGTCCCACTTTATTCCCATTCCAGGATGCTTCGTCCAGTGTCCCCAAGCTCCAGCATGGAGACACGGGTTTCCTCACCTGTTTCGTTTTCTGCAGCAGGGACAGGCAGCATTGAGTTTCCTTTATGAAGACATATGCAGGAGCACCCAGGCAGGCAGAGAAAGCTGTTCCACACACCCTGAATTCTTTATTTCCTATAGGCAGTGAGGTAGAAAGGGAGGCCTGAATTATTGCTGTACCCAGACCGGTTCAGCCAACAAAGTTTTTGGCTGCCTAACTACATGGTAATTATTAACTATGCAATGCAGTCCAGCCATCCTGGGCCCTCTGCCGGCACAAGGAAAATCCCAAATAATTTCAAAAAAAAGCACAGACAACCTCACTTCTTCAGCACTCCCTATGTGCCGGGCACCCTTCTTTGTGCCCCGCAGGTATTGTTATTGATGGATTTCCAGATGCAGTCAACTTTATCACATTAACTCCTACTCTAAAGGACTGACTGAAGCACTCATTGTAAGTAAAGGCTAAAAAGTAATTTGTAATATTATGCACATTCAGAAGGCCAAGTCATCACTGCTTGAGAAAATGGGAATTGGTATGGGGAGCAGGGAGGTTAGCTGCTTCTCTCTGAAAAACCATTAACGCAAAACTTCGAATTCTTGCATGTATGTCTAGGCATCCAGAACCATTTATCATGGGGCAGAATGTATCACAATCAAAATCACAGCTTGCTGCCAGCCACCCACCATGGCAATCAAAGCAAGAGAAGCAAAGATGTATCACCTTTACCCAGTAGTTCTTCCGGGGCCACACTAGTCCCCCTGCCACTGCTCATAGCCCTTCTCGCATATTAGTGTGAGAAGAGTCTAAAGACCAGAGCAGATGTTTCCCTCTGCAAAGCTACTGCAGACAGTAATGGGGAAAATTAAGCTTCAAATAGCCCGTGAGGATAGAATAAAGGGGGAAGGGACCTTCAAGCATCAAAAAAAAATTGGCAGGTATTCGAATCTTGGAGAACAGCAGCTGAAGTACATGAACATGTACAAAAAGGAAGTGTGGCAGATCACTCAGCAAGTGGCTCCAGTATTTAACTACATAGTAACTATATAGGAGAAAATAACCTTTATTAATAAAACAGGAAGTCTGCACTGGAATATCATGCAGCAATTGTACAGACTATGCCACACTAAAACGCGATTGTAGCAGTTCAGGACATGCCACCCCACAACATTTGGTGTACTAATTATTTTAAGCTATGGGCACCTGAAAAACAGCTAATTCAGGGAAAGGCTATCTCTGAATGCCCCTATCTGCTTAAAGATAGATCCTTCCAAAGGAACTCAATTGTCATAAATCCCTTCCCTACCAACTTCATCAACCAGAGAAGTCTGACTCATTAAAGGACAGGAGACTAGATGTCAACACCACACCCGGACAAACTCTGTCACGAACTATCATATTTCCCATCTATTCTTCAAGGATCTATCGTCTTTTCTAACAGTAATTTATTTTCCCCTAAGAGGCCTACATTCCTCCTTCCCTTTCCCTATTAAGATGGTATTTAAGCCTGAATTCTAAACCACCCCAGGGAGCTACATAAATTCCCTAGGTTATGTATTAATGTATACATAAAGTATATGTTAATAACTTGTTTGTTTCTCTCTTATTAAACTGTTTTTTTTTTTTGTTTGTTTGTTTTGTTTTACAGAGGTCTTAGTCAAGAACTCTGAAGAGTAGGGAAAAAATATTTTTCCTCTTATAGAATGAATGAACATCACCACAGGCAACAACATAGATGAAGCCTCATATAATGTTGACCAAAAGAAGCCAGACACAGAAAAGTATCTATGACTATATAAAATTTATTTGTGTAATTTGCTCATAAATTTTTTATTTAAAAAAGTTTTAAATATATTTAAAATGTGTATAAAATTCAAACCAAGCAAAAACAAGCAATGCTGTTAGAATTCAGACTAATGGTCACTTTTGAAGAGAGGAAGCAACTGGGAGGAGGCACAATGGGCAGGGATTGTCTCTGGGTGCTGCTAAGGTTCCATTTCTTTGTTTCTTTCTTTTTTTTTTTTTAATCTTCACCCGAAGATATGTTTATTGATTTTTTAAAAGACAGGAAGGGAGAGACAGAAATATTGCTATGAGAGAGAAATATTGATCAGTTGTCTCCCATATGTGCCCACCGGGGATCGAGCCTGCAACACAGACTTTTTCTCTGACAGGGGATGGAACCCACAACCTTTTGGAGTAAGGACGATGCTCCAACTTAGCTGAACCACCCACCTAGAGCAAGGTTCTATTTCTTGATGTGGGTGCTGCTTACACAGCTTACACAGGTACGTTCAGTGTATGAAAATTCACTGAACTGTACCCTTCCATGTGCACTTTTCTACATGTATGTAATACTCCCATAAAAGCTTCATTGAAAATACGAATGTCATTTAATACTCCTACACCAAGAGATCTCTGACTTCTACATTTGAAACCACTTCAGAAGTGGTGGTGTTATCTATAAAAGCAGCCACTAAAGAAAAGTGAGTGCTGGAGGCCATTAGGAGCCAACCTCTAAGTCCACATGTAAAGTGAAATTAGACACAGTCCCTGCAATAGCATACAAACAACTCCGCATGCATTAGCAAGAATTGCTGGGGGAAGTAATTACAAAGCCTTTGATCTCCTATTACATCTTCTATCTGGGATCTCAGAGGCCAGGAAACAAATGAGGCCCAGCAGTGCTCTGACAGGGGCACCTGTGTCTTCATCTGTTTCCCACTCTGGGGCCAGATCCTGCCCCTTCGCACGGAAAAGAAGCTAGGGGTTATAATGTCCTGAAATTAACAAAAGAGTTAAATCAAGACACCGCGTAAGTAAACTTCTGTCTGGTGTTTGTAAGCGGGATGCCAGTCAGAGAACAAACCTACCAGTCCCAGGCTAACGTTTTCCCTTATACATGGGGTTCTTCAAAAGGAAGAAAAAAGAAACAGCACAGCCTGCTACATCAGACCACCCAAATCTATTTGACCATTTTGCCTACTGTTATGGGTTGAATCGGCATATCCCCCAAAATTCACAAGTGGAAGTCCTAACCTCCAGCACCTCAGAATATGACCTTATTTAGCAATAGCATCATTGCAGATGCAATTAGTTAAGAGGAAGAAATACTGGAGTAAGGGGCGCCCCTCAGCCAACATGACTGGTGTCCTCATAAAAAGGGAAATCTGCACACCCATCAGAGAACACCCTGTGAAGACTGGAGTTACGCTGCCACAGGCCCAGAAGTGCCGGCACCTAGGAGAGCGGCCAGGAAAATAGCCTTCCTTGGTGCCTTCAAAGGGAGCAGGACCTGCCTCCAGAACTGAGAAAATATATTTCCGTTGTTTAAGCCACTTAGTTTGTGTTACTTGGTTATGGCAGCCTCAGCAAACTATTGTAGCCCAGGCCTGGGAATATTGGCTAAAAGAGCAGTTCTATCCTTATCTTGGAGGTGAAATAACAAATACAGAAAAACAAAGCAGGCTGCTTTAAGTCACAAAGCAGGGGACACAGGCCAAGATCAGAACTCAGGAATCAATAAAAAGTGTACTGCAAAAGTTGTGAGAGGTAGAAGCATGAAAGGAATAGCAAACTCTCCCCTTCCCTGAAGGCCTGCTGCCTCCTCTGTCTGGGATGGCTCCTTGGATGGCTCTGTCAAAAGAAAACGGTGGCTAAGGTATGTCCCCAAAGCCAACTCCAGCACACCTTCCTCCCAGACCGGTAACTCCCACTGCAGGAATGAATTACTCTTCAAAGGCCTGAATCTGCTAAAAATAATGTAGTTGCTGAAAATAAGGCAAGAAAAAAAGATAATATGAATAGAAATGGCATTTTAATAAGTAATAAGGCTTCAAGGGAGGCTAGTAGTTCAGAATCACTTCTGAATTTTAATACAGAATTAATGTCCATTGTCTTCCAAAAACGTCAGTCCAGCAAAAACCAAGCACAATGGTGTCTATTTTAAATACAGCCACAGAAAACAAAAACAAACCTCTAAAAGCAATCGACACCAGCGTGGGCTTTTTGAATGGATCTCTGGTATGTGCCAGCTATGGCTGAAGTCCAGATTGTGGCAAACATCAGTAATAGCTACATTAAATTTAATATTAGCTGAAAAAATATGACTAGAGTTAAATTTTATGCAAAGGAAGTCTACTCACTTAAGAAATATTAATTGCGCATCTGCTACACGCTAGATACCAGTCCATACACTGGAAGTCAGACCAGTAGTGACCAAATTGATCTAGCCCTGCCATCCCCCAGCTTAGAGTGGAGTTCATAAACCATAGTTTAGAGGTAACTCACACAGTGGTAATATTTGCTGGTCTTCAAAGAAGAAAATTGTGTGACAACAATCTTAAAATTTTCTTTTTTGTTCTTCTGAGTTTGAAAGTTAGCTGGGCCGCCCCAACTCTCATGAAAACTAGTACCAGAGGCTGAGCTTGAAGCTCTTCAGACGTACAGTGCACGGGAGGGCATTCCCCTTAGTGTGCGCCAACCTCAGAAGCCTGAGAAAGCCAGTCACTGATTTCACCCCCAGAGGACCTGGGGACTTCAAGACACGGTACTTATCATCCTGGCTGGCAACTCCACACTTCAAACCACTGGATTACAGAAAGGAATTATGCCCTCCAGCACACACAGATGGGATACAAGCAAAGCATTCCAGGAACAGAGACGGACACAAAGGCCGATTCAAACGAACAGCGGTTTCGGCAGGAAACAGCCTTCCGTCCAGGGACGGTGGCCCTTTCCCAGGGGGAGGCAGAGGTGCAAGGTGGGGGCAGCAATCCCTCCACCTCCACATACGGGATTCCTGCAGTCCTTCCAGGACCCTTCTCTGGCCTGACACTGTGGCACCGTGATGTGACATTTTTAGGTCAGCCTACCTACCAGGCAAATTAATAATGTTGACCATCAATTCTACGATTTCCCTTTCCTATTGAGGACCAAGCAGTTCAGAAACAGCCCTTGAACAAAGCCTGCCCTTCGTGAAACAGCAACATTTGCTTCAAGGAGCAACCCTCGGTTTTAGCCCAGAGCTGCCGCACCCGGACTCGGTGCCATTTCAACTCCCCTTCTTTCTCAGGACATTCGCTCACTTTCAGTCAAATGACAACCTGCAAGTTAGATGCCAGCACAATTAACTTCAGCTCTTACATTATTAAATTCATATTTTATCCATGACAAAGATACCCAGCCCTTGGAGGATAGGGTCTCGAGCGGTGTGCTAATGATGAAGTGTCACAGGTGAGCTCAAAACTGGACCAATTATAATAGCAGGAGATCACATGGATATGCTCAGCTCACTGACTTTAAACACTTCAACTCACTTTCAAAACAGACCTTTGAAGGCGAGCTGCCCCAGGGCAGTCCTAGGGAAATATTTTAAAACTACAGTCACCACTTCTCACTACATGTCACATTGTCTTTAAGAAAAATCAAGATGCAGGCAAATACAATGGTTTCCAAATACAAATAGAACATACTTTTCAGTTAATCTGTTATGTCCAGACGGCTATTTAAGCCATTCCAGAAACCAAAACCCCAACCCCCTGGGCTGATGGAAAGCTAGTGAGTTTCACTGCTTTCATGCTCTGGGTGCACCCCCTCTCCCCAGTGGGATTTTTGCCTTATCTTTTCAAAGTTGCAAGGGACTTCCTGGGGATTAAAAATAAGCTGTCAGGGTGTTCTGTGGCATTTAACAGGGCACCGGTCACTAGGATCCCCATGGCCATCCATTCCAGCCAGCCAGCAGTTTGGCTGTAGCTGGAGGCCCCGATTATCACCTTCATAAATGAACAAATGCCTCAAATACAAAAGGGCGGTTAGGGGGACCCACAAACTGGGCATATCCTAGGTTAGTAATGTTTTCACTTCCCCCTACTGAAGAGTCTCTTCCTCCTCTCTTCCCTGTACATAATCAAATCCAACCCCAGCACATCTTAACCATGACACTATACCACTAAGGAATTTACAAAAACACCTTAAACAGCTCAGTTTAAAACATTCATGATTACTGAAGCAACCTAAGTGTCTATTGATAGTTGACAGATGAAGGGATAAAGATGTGGTATATATATATATATACATACATATATAATGGAATATTACTCAATCATAAAAAAGAATAAGATCTTGCCATTTGTGACAATATGGATGCACCCAGAAGGTGTTATGCTAAGTAAAGCCAGACAGAGAAAGACAAATACCATATGATTTCACTTAACATATAGAATCTAAAAACCAAAATAAATGAACAAACAAAACAGAAGCAAAGCTATAGATATAGAGAACAAACTGATGGCTGCCAGAAGGGAGGGAGATTGGGAGGAAGGGTTTAAAAGGTGAAGGGGTTAAGAAATACAAATTGCCAGGTATAAAAATAGCTCTGGGGATGGAAAAGACAGCATTAGGAACACAGTCAATAATATTGTAGTAGCTGTGTATGGTGTCAGATGGGTACTAGACTTAGTGAGTACAAAAGCACCTCATTTAATGTTCGCAACAAAACAGAACCCTCAGAATAACGAGAGGAGCACAGCTCTAATTCTAAGACCACCTCAGGTTGCTCTGCAACCAATGCTGTGAAAATAACACACCACAGTGGCTTCTCAAACTGTCATTGACCTCCCAGTCACCTGTGACTACGTGAAAAGCTGATTCTGGTTCAGGAGGCCTTGCGGGGCAGGGCCTGAGGCTCTGCGTTCTAACAAGCTCCCTGGGGCTATTACTGCTGCTCATCTAAGGTCTTCAGCACCTAAGAATTTTGTAGTCACTAGATTTATAATAAAAGTTTCCAAACTACTGCTATAAATGATTGGATCGGTTTGTTTTATTAAACACAAGGTTTTTAAGGAAAGAAAAGATATCCTGTTTTTCCATATCATTAACAGTGATTGAGCAATTATATTGACTACTAACAAAATATGTCAGAAACTGGTAACATGAGCCGCCTTGAGGAGGGAAGGGATCAACTAAGGAGGGAAGGGAGGGTTTTCACTGAACGTTCTTTTGCAGCTTTTTAATGTTGACCCACGTAAGTGAATTACCTATTCAGAAAATAAATTGAATTTTAAAATTTTAAAGCATTTCCAGGATATTCTGGAAGCTCAATAAATGTTAATTCAAATTAATCCATTTTCCAAGAAAGTAAGGACATATCTTTGTTCCCTTAAATATGTTAGCACTTTTCTTCAAAAAGGAAATATCTCTTAGTTTAACCACCTTCTAGGATTATTTCATCATAACATTTTTCAACATGATTACTCTCCTCTGGCAGTGGAAATGCCCAGCAGCACACTTTGATTCATAGGATACTCAAAAAAGCTTCTACATGCACCCCTGATAAGTCAGGTTCCTCCTGCTGGGAACAGGAGAAAATGGCAGAGAACTTTCTATTATTTCAAACTAGTCTGCAAATTTGAAGATCAGGCCTATTTGCACTCTCGTTCCTATGAATAGCATTCAAACTGATATTTTAGACCTACATGTATACATGGAAGTAACTGCAACTGAAAACAGAAACCAAAGGAGGGATTGGTGGAGAACGTGTGTGTACGTGTCTGTATGTGTGTGTACATGGTATGAATGGGTGTGTCATCACTTAAGGGGCTCTAGAGCTGGTCCACCTAATCGTAACCCTACCTGGACCCTCACAGGGTCTCCATGGCAGACACATTCTTCTCTGCATAACTTGGTCATGACTCGGCTATAAGACCCTGAAAGTACTATGTGCATTTCCAACTTCTGAATTATTGTTCCTGTGTAAACCTTTAAACAGCTTGTTCTGGTTCTGCCTTGTCCTGAGTCAACAGAGAGCAGACAACCATGTTCTGCTGAGGCTTCCTTCCCCACATCTCTCACTCTGCCCTCCTCAACTCCGCGGCCAGTGCCCTGGCTAGGTCTTCATGCCCCCGCCCCAGGTCCCCATCTCTCTCTCTCTGGCATAGCCGGTGCTTATAACTGAGTGGATCAGCTGCGTGGGCTGACGGATCAGAGACAGAGCCCCAAGCTAGAGGGAATCCAAGCATCACAGCACTGCCTGGAGGAGTTTTGGCAACAGTGCAGCACATACGTCTAAAGAAGCGCCAGCGGTGCCTAATTCCAGCCCCCGTGTCTGTTATCCAAGGAGACGCCGCAGTGGTAGGAAGATAACCAAAAACGCTGGGGTGAGGACAAGGAAGCCTGACAACTCAGTGGATCTTCCTGACACTGCACTCAGCGCAGAGTCCTGAGCAGCTACAGATACAGCCCCGAACCAGCCCTGACTCCCAGCAACACGGCGTGGGCTTGGAAGGGAGCACCGCGAGAACCAGGCAGACCCAAGGGCCCAGCCAAGAGGGCTGTGGTCTCAGGAGGAACGTCAACGCCAAGCAGGAAATCAAAGGAACTCAGAATTACAGGCTGAGAAAATATTGCAAGGGTTGAAGCAAGAGTGTCATTCAGCTCACACAGGTGCTCACCCAGGACCTGAGCTGTGTCACGAGTTTCCCACCTGTTGGGTGATGGGTGTGACACTGCCAAGGTGCCTTTGCCCACGTTAGAAATGGATTAAGATCTGAGAGCTACCGAACAGGGGTTGCCAGTGAAATCCCAGAGGCGCTGCAGCTTCTTAGAGCTGGAGGAAGCAGTAACAGCTGCCAAACTGCCATTCACTCCCTCGAACACTCTCCATAGCCACTCCTCTGTCACCGCCTCCACCACCATCATCATCAAAGCCAACAGTGACCGGGCATGCATTGCTTCTAAAGACATTACCTGCAACCACTCTCCTCCTTGCTCACTATTCTCCAGCCTCTCTGGCCTTTGTGATGTTCCTTAAACAAACCAGTTACATTGCCACCCCAGGGCCTTTGCACCTGCCACTCCTTCTGCCTAGAAGGCTGTTCCTATAGACCTCCACATCTTTCTC